>NW_024424564.1:11825876-11971370 GCF_017311325.1 Ursus maritimus | reverse complement strand
TTGGGGGGGGGTAGAGGGAAAGAGAGAATCTTAAACAGGCTCCACACCCAACACATAGCCCCATGCAGGGCTCAATTTCATGACCCTGAGATCATGACCTAAGACAAAATCAAGAGTCAGATTATTAACCAACCAAATGAGCCACCCAGGTACCCCAACCAAAATACACTTCTAAGGCAGCTAAGTTATATCTGAAGAATGAAGCACAAAAATGCTAAAGAAAGTAGATGGAAAAAGTCAAAGTATGGTCTCAAAAACAGAAACCACAAAAATAGAAAAACTGCTGAGTCAAATTCAGCAAGAATGATAAATATTTTTACATTAAGAACCACTCACTAAACTGTAAGCAAAAAAACTGGGGAAATATTTTTAACAAAGCACAAGAGACCATTAATTTATGGAAAACACTTAACAAATAAACAAGACTTACCATCTCAATAGAGAAATAGAAAATGGCACAAAAATAGGTAATCCACAAAGGAAGACATACAAATGGCCAGTAACTACATGGAGAAAATACGTTGAGTGTGTGTAAATTTAACAATGTCTTAATGTATTTTTTAAGGGGGGGAAGGGCAGGGGAAAAGGAGAGAGGGAATCTCAAACAGGTTCCACGCCCAGCACGGAGCCCCACACAGGGCTTGATCTCATGACCCCGAGATCATGACCTGAGCCAAAATCAAGATCAAGAGTCAGACGCTTAACCCACTGACCACCCAAAGACCCCTGTCTTCATGTATTTTAAAACAATAAACTTCTTTTGTATACTGCAAAGACTTAAAGGTAATAGCTGATAAGAGTAAAAACCAGTATAAACTTTCTAGTGGAAAATATGTGTATGTCCCAGAGATTTACATAATAATATTTTTAAAATAAAAATATCTGAAGTATTAAATCAAAATTTTAGGTAAATTATTTCTGACCGGCAAAATTATGGGTAAATTTTCTTCTCCCTTCTCATGCATGTTTTCTAAAATCTGCAATAATGCCCCTATTTTGTTATAAAAAAGGTATCAGCAACAGCAGAAATGTATAAGTAGCTATTATATTATTATCCCCAGTTTAAAGAAGAAAAGGCTGAGGCTTGGAGAAGTTCTTGCTAACAGAGCCAAGATCCAAACACACATAAGGAAAAGGCTTTAGAGCCTGAATTCTTTTTTTTTTTTTTTTTAAAGATTTTACTTATTTATTTGACAGAGATAGAGACAGCCAGCGAGAGAGGGAACACAAGCAGGGGGAGTGGGAGAGGAAGAAGCAGGCTCATAGCGGAGGAGCCTGATGTGGGGCTCGATCCCAGAACGCCGGGATCACGCCCTGAGCCAAAGGCAGACGCTTAACGACTGAGCCACCCAGGCGCCCCTAGAGCCTGAATTCTTAATCTCTATGTCTTATTAACTTGTCAAAGTTTTGTAAAGCAAATCATTCTGTTGTTTTTGTGACAAACAACTAAACAGAAATGGTATCCAACATATGTAATTGTATTTAATCATTCTGACTAAAAACCTCTGATATATATTATTTCTGCTCTCTAGAAGACAGACATCTTTGTCATTCTCTGTACATACTTTATTAAAGATTTCAGTTTGAAAGCTTCATATCTTCCTAATCAGAATGAGTGCTTTTCATCAATAAGTAATATTCTACTACCGTTTTTTCCCCCAAACTTAACTTGCACTATACAATCACAGTAATACACACATGGATTAGTTTTATATATTTTGCAAGCAACACCACCAGAAGATATCCCAAATTCTTTAACTAAAGATCAACACATAAACATAGAAACTTAAATAAAAACAAATTCAATTATAATTTACATCCTAGAGAAAATAGCTAGATGGTCAGTAAAGTAACAGAAAATTAACTAGATGACATTATTCAAGGACATCTACTGTATTTTTTTAAGGCAATTAAACTGCGCACTAATTATAAAGAAAGTCACCACATATTTTGAAAAGAGTCTTAATAACATAGCTGATACACTGTTGCCAAAATGACACGACTTTCAAATAAAAATAAAGGGGAGTAACACCACAATAGGAGGGGAAAAAATTCACCAAAATCCTAAATATAAATTAAGCCAACTTGTGAAATTCTAAGACACAGGAAGTGATTTACTAATGATCAACTTAAATGAAAAATGAGAGCACCTGTTCATATTTTAGAATTTTATAAATGCTTTAAACATCAGTAAGAATCTCATTAGGTTAATAACTAGAATAAACTGTTATATAGGTAGGGAAATTAGGAATAGCAAGTTTATAAAAAGGGTTGAAAGGAGAAAAAAGCTGGGTGGGTATAAAGTACAAAAATGCAACTGGTTTGACTACTACAGTATATAGAGGCTTACCAAATTTGAAAATAGCAATTTATTTAAAAATATTTTATCAATTTGCTAATTATGATTTGGCTGTGTTAAATCCTTTCATTCCAAATGGGATTACTGAACTACTAGCCTTCCAAAGCACTTAATCCACACCTCTATAATATAATCATCTTCCATGTTTTGAATATAGTTCTTCAAAAATTTTTCTATAGTAGCATTCCTAACAGCTGAACAGAGGAGATGCTCTTACTAACTAAAGCTTAGGATTACAGCCTGAAGATTACATAGCAAAGGTAAAGTTTCATTTAATTTTGCCATTATTATCTTTAAATCTTACAAATCTACTTTCTACTCTGTATGCGTATTTTAATATAAAAATAAGTTAAAAAAACAACTGATGATCTAGAAGTAATACCATGTTTACCTCTTGTCTTTGAGTACTTCCACAGTATTACCATATCCCAACTTCAGAATCACAGGACATTTAATCTCCCATTAAAATCTAAGTTCATCATTTTTGTATCCCCAGGGCCTAGCACTGTGCCTAAAACATAGTCACTGAACCAAACACAGTATTCTGCAATTCATAAGCTGATTTTCAGAAACCAGAAAGAAACAAACATACACTGCTGAGTAAACACAATATAACTGATTAACTTACATCTTTTTCTGACCGATGTGGAAACATAGAAGACTGGCTGTAGTACATGTTTTCGTCATGGTAGTCACTGTCGACTCCCTCTACAAACTTCTTTCTTGAAGCACCAAACATGCTGTTTGTCACCTAAACAAAAATATTGCTTTTATCAAGAGTAATATTTTGGAAAATGTCAAGCTCTACCAAACTCTTATGTGGAAAACAGAAAATGAAGGAAACAATGCTAAGATAAAGAAACAGATCAACTAAGGAAGGGCTAATGGGGCATGTGAAAAAGTCATAAATCTAACTATAAGAATATAGCATTACATTTTTGCATCCAGGCTCTAAAAGCCAAGAGAAGAAACTTAATAAAGCCTATCATGCAATAATTCCACTTACTCTAAAGAAATAAGTATCACTTTTTCTTGAGAATTTGCAACCTCAAATACAATTTTCCCACAGAAAGATGTTTTAAAAATTAACTTTGGATCTAACTATTCAAAATCTTCACAGGTATCGTCAATATTAGTATCTTTGTCATCCCTATGTCTACTTTGTAAATGAGCTGTTTTTCAGAGCATATCATCTTCATTTACAATCTAAGTTTATTTATTTTTTTTTTTAAAGATTTTTTTTTTTTATTTATTTGACAGAGATAGAGACAGCCAGCGAGAGAGGGAACACAAGCAGGGGGAGTGGGAGAGGAAGAAGCAGGCTCATACCAGAAGAGCCTGATGTGGGGCTCGATCCCAGATCGCCGGGATCACGCCCTGAGCCGAAGGCAGAAGCTTAACCGCTGTGCCACCCAGGCGCCCCTACAATCTAAGTTTATTGAGATACAGCACTTTTTGAGTCAGCGTATAATGGCAAACTAGAAACTTCATCTCAAGCCACAAGCACCCACTCATAATAGTGATGTTTCATTTATCATCTTGGTGTAAATATATGATTTCTGTCATGTAACCTAAGTCTTAACCAAATATAACACTAGTAATTTTGAGCCCACACCAATACAAATAATTACTAAATCTATGTTAGTTCGTTCGTTCTTTCTTTTTCTTTTTTTTTTTTTTAAGGCAATGCTAGATAATGGTCTTCATGCTTCTTTTACTTAGGTAATCTCTCCGCCTAATGTGAGGCTCAAACTCACGACGCCAAGATCGAGAGTCGCATGTTCTACTAACTGAGCCAGGCAGGCGCCCTGTGCTAATTTTTTTTCCTTAGGATGACCTCTTTATAAAGTTTCCAAAACTTTCAAATGACTAGGTTATTTATGGTCAATGTGTCTCCCAACAACAGTACTTTGTAGTCCAAAGTAAAGTGAAATGTCATGATGGAAGACATTTGGAAAGACTTGAATACATGGTGACTATATCTTTTCACAAAAATTTTGGGGGAAAACTCACATCAAATTTGACATCTGTCTTGTACACTCATTATGAATAAAGGTATTTTCTTCAATTATAAATAAGAAATGAACAATTTCTTTCATTTCTCATTTCAAAATAAGACAGTGTAGTTACTACTGTTTATCGGTAAACATGGTGAACTGATAAGCTGCAGTCTTTAATGACCAAATTTGACATGCAGGTTTTTTGAAAGCATCAGACTATTTAATAATTGCTTTATATCTTAAGGTCTCTATTAAATTTTTAAGAAACTCAAATATTTAACCATTCTTCCTTTTAAGGTCAGAGAAAAAGATACTGAGTTAAATATGAGGAACAGTCTGATGACAGCTCAGCCACTGTTTTGCTGTATGCTTTGGGGCTATTAATCTCCTTAGATGTGAAATACAGAAAGTTATTTTTAAAGGGTTTATTGTTTTGTTAGGATATACTTAATCTTTTTTAGTAGTAGACTCCCTGGTAAATCTCATAAACGCTCTTCTGTAATTTTGAATGTTTTTCAGGGAGTAGAATCCCCACATGCCTATCCACCAACCCCCTAAGTAGTCCTTAACAGGAAAAAGAAGTGTTTTTTAGGGAGTTTTATTACAGAAATATAACAGCGGAAAAAAGCACTTTAGTAGCAAATTAAGACTCTTTTACAGATGAGATTTTAAAAGTTTACTTTGAAAAAGTTAAGGAGACATTTAATTCTCTTTAAAGGACCGTTACTACTGAATTCTAATTCTAAGAAAGGATAAACATGGGGAAATGGCATGATACCTAGAGAATTAAGTAAAATTTCAGGAGAATATCACTGTTGCTGCTCATCAAATCATACACACATAAATTAATTCGATGGACACAAAGCAAACTCTTTGTTGACAATTTTTGTATAACATTTACCATCAAAACCAATTATAGACTCGTGGAGTTCCACAATTGAAATGAACTGTATAGAATAAAAAGCTTCATGCTAATATTGTTTAAGAGGCTTTAATGTTTGAAAGAAAAACTAAACATATGAAATGTCTCAGACAAAGGAAAGCAGAAATGTTCCCTGTTCATTAATATAAGATTTTCCCTCACTCACTGTGTGTGTGTGTGTGTGTGTGTGTGAGAGAGAGAGAGAGAGAGAGAGAAGGAGGGAGGGAGAAGGGAAGAGAAGGAGAAAACACAATTATGCAGAATTTCATTTTTGTTTTGTGTGCTTCAACAGAGAAATTATTTATCAGTGAAAATACTAATTATTCTTACATGACTTCAGCAAAAAAAGAAAGGTAAGAGTGTTAATACTCTGCTCTCCAAATGCAACATGAGTCCAGGAATGGGTACTAAGATGAAACAAAGAATTATCTGATCCAGGACAAAAAAAGGAAAGAAGGAAAGAATGGAGAGGAGAGGAGAGGAGAGGAGAGGAGAGGAGAAAAAATGAAAAGGAAAAGGAAAGGAAAAGACAAGGACAGAACAACATAGTACATTTCTTATAAAAGCTAGTTTATTTTTAAGGGCCTGTGCTTTAATCTACATAGAATGATGCAACGGAGTAGGAAAAGTATTTTAGAATAGCCACAAAAGATGAAACTAGAAGATAACACTCAAGCAGAGAAGTAAGGGAATCAACTAGGCAAAGACCTGTAGGAAGAACACTCAACAGAGAGGGAAAAATCAAGATCCTCAGTGGTGTGACTCAAGCAGTAGGAACTTAGGAGAGAATGGGAGAAACTGAAGTCAGAGATACTGGTGGTCCCAAATCATGCTGTGCCTTGCAGGTCCTAAGGGACTTTGGATAAAGGGTTGGGGATAGTTTCAGTAACATAACTTGGCATATATATATTTTTAACGATTGCAGCTATTCCGTAAGGAATGGACAAAAGAGGAAGCAAGTGTGAAGAAGGGAAGCAGGCGGTGAGAAAGGACGGTAGCTCAGACTACAGTGGTAGTGGTAGAAGTGGTGAGACGTGGTTGGAAAAAGGATCTATGTTGAGAAAGACCTGACACTAATGGATGGATGAATGGATGACAACAAAGGGTAAGGTAGTCAGGGTATCTCCTGGAAGAGAATAAGTAGGAATCAAAGGAATCTAGAAATCAATTTTTGTTAATTTTAAAGAAGACATATCTTCTTTAAATATATACATAAATATATAAATATTTAATATTTATATACATTATACATAATGTACATAAATATATAAATAATATAAATAAGTAAATACAAATATATTTATAATGCCAAATATATTAGTCAATTTGGTAAATAAAAATTTTTAAAAAATTAAAATTAAATCATACTACATTTTACATTATATATACCATAGAATCTTTAGTATACACAATTTGTCAGCTTTTTTCAAGTAAACATATCAAGGGCTTACATCAACTTTGTTAACTGACCACCTTTTCTCTTGACTTTCATACCAGATGTTTAACAAAAGAGAAATAAAAAGTGAGATTTTTAGCAAGAAAGAATACATGACATATGTATACACTAAAAGTAGTTTCTTAAGCCTTTTTTGAACATAGATCTAAAACATTTAGTAAAGACATTTTATCTTCCCTTTGATTCCACAAACTCTAATCAGAAAGTATATACATAGGTTAGCTTACACTACTCCTTTCTATCAGCCTAAGCCCCCCAAACCCCACAAAAGAGTTGGTCTCAAAATGTAGTAGTAGAGAGAGGGGGATTAAAGTGACAGGCAGAATGGAAGCACTAAGTTGGCTGGATTTTCCCAACATACTTCTTCATAATTTAATTTGGACTAGCTATGAATTCCTAAGGTATGACACTCTCAACATTTAAACACAGTATTTCAAACTCAAATGCAGTAAATCAGAATAATCACAAAAAAAGAATTTGCAAAACCCCAAATTTAAGATGATCTAAACCATCAAAGACTAGTAAAGTAGCCCCAAGTGGGATAGATGACAAAGAACAGAAGGAAAAAGAAGCAAGGCCTGGAACTTTATCAAGGAAACAAAACCAGGACACTTTATAAATGAAAACCTGAAAATATATATGTGTATATACATATGCAGAAAAAACCACATAGGAAAGGGTGAAAAATAGACTCAGATCATATCCAAAGCAGGATGATATTTAATCTTACACATATTTCCTTCAGCAAGGCCTCTGGAGAGGAACTTACTCTGAAATCATTTATTGTCTATAATGCTGGCAAATGTCCCAGGCATGGAATCCTATTCCCAGGGACAGAAACACATCCATGGCAGAATGGTCCTTTTCCTGATAGCAAACAAATGCAGGCTGATTTCAAAATCTACCTCCAGGCTTAACTCAAGGTTCTAGCAGCAAATTTTAAAGTACCCCTATACATTTCTACCTGAGAAACACAATTAATAAACTAAATCAGTTAATATTTAAAACTGATTTTCCAAGTTACTTCCTCTTGCTTTGTTCTATACATCCAAGTTCTATCCTTTCTTCAAAGTGGCTTTCACATCTGTTTTTGCCATTCTTCCTACCATCATCTTAGTTTAAGCTCTGGTCTAGTTTGTTTTAGCCTCCTGACTGGTCGGCTTTCACATTTCAACAAACTTACCGAGAGAATACTGTATGAATTACACCAAAAGTCGTGATAATGTGGGGTGCCTAGGTGGCTCAGTTAAGCTTCTGCCTTCTGCTCAGGTGGTAGTCCCAGGGTCCTGGGGTGGAGCCCCATATTGGGCTCCCTACTCAGCAGGGAGCCTGCTTCCCCCTCTCCCTCTGCCCCCCCCATGCTCTCTCTCAAATAAACAAATAAAATCTTTTTAAAAAAATTATGGTAGTGAATACAAAAGCTGAATAAGTAACAGATCAATGTCTCAAACAAGCTCATAGTCTACCTGGGAAATGTTATCTGTAAATAAACAATTACAATACGAAAATCTGCACAGGTATTTTGGGAACACAAATAAAGATGTATCTGTGTTTGTGGGAAACGGATTATAAGATTCTATTATAAAAGAACTAATGTTTGAACAAAGACTTGATTGAAAAAGATTAAAAATTTTAAAAGTTGAAGTGTGTGGGGTGGGAGGTGGAAGCAAACCTGTGGCACAAGAGACAGCAGCATACACAAGTGCTCACAAGTGAGAGAAAGCCTGAGAAACAAGGCTTTCAATATAGCTAAAACAGAGGAAGTCTGGAAGAATGGTGATAGGTGATAAGGAAAGTAGGCCTGGACTTCAATGCCAGGTTAAGAGGGAAACAGTATAGGCAGGAAAACCAGGTACAAAAATCTAGTTTATTATGGTGCCATACTAATAACCACTACACTGACTCACTCTTGTTAATTTCTTCTACCTAGAGGATACAGACCAAGATTTCTGAGATCATGACCTTAATGTAATCGTGTAGCAGTAATTATCTCAAAACCCCAAACAAAATTTATGCCTCAGCTTAATTTGAGTTATTCACAGTTGCTCCTATTCATGTTAATCTCTGAAAAATGCCATCTGTAACTTCTATGATCTTCAACAATTAAAACTCAAGCTGACTAGACTAACTTTAAATACTGACATTATCCATATCTTTCCTAGCACAAGCATCTCCAATATCCTCCAAACAGATTTTTATTAACCCATTCTTATTCCCCTCAAATCTACTCTTACACATCAGCCAAAGTGAATTTTTAAAATAAAAATGTAATTGTTGTAACCCTACTGACTGAAACACCTCAAAAGCTTCCTAAGACAATATTAAGGCTCACAAGGTCCTATGTAAACTCTCTGACCTTAACTCTCTCCACAGGTCCCCTGCCACCACTAAACTGTTGCCACACCAACACAAGATCTTTCCCACCTCAGGGCCTTTGTATATGCTGATACCTCTATTTAGAATGTTCTTCCTCCGTTTGAAACTTTCACACTAAGTTAAGGCTCCTGATTTACAGTCACTGAAAATACTTCACCGAAACTACAATCATACAATAAAAAATAACCTTCATTGACCACTTACTATGTGCCAGGCAATATACTCTAAATGCTTTAAAATGTATTGATTTATGTAATCCTTTAAGTATTTACCTGTGTAGTCCTCATTTTCAGATGAGAAATGGAGAAGTTGGATAACATGCCCAAGGTCATATATCTAATGTGCCCAAGGTTCCATTATCTGATAAGGGACAGAGACGGGATATGAATCCAGGCAATCTGCTAGAGTTACACCCTTTTAACCACTATAGTACACTGATTCTCAACATACAACTAATAGTTTAATGTGTGTATTCTCCCCAAACCGTAAGCCTCAAGATGGGAAAAGGAGTAAGGGGCAAAAAGGGGAGGGTGCTTATTTTGCAGTGAACGACGTAGAGGATGTTACAATCAAATATTTGTGCATGTCAAAAAGATCTCTTTGGCAGAAAAATGAGAATGAACTGACTAGAGGTACATAAAACAAAAGCCACTCACTACCAAACTGATCGTACCTATTTTAGACAAAGTTCCATTAATTTTAGGATAGAATTATGCTTAAACGAAAGAACACTATTACACCAATTAAAAAGTAATTACTGTTTCCATATTCCAAATCAACTAATTTTTTTTTAAAGATTTATTTATTTACTTATTTGAGAGAGAGAGAGAGAGAGAGACAGCCAGCGAGAGAGGGAACACAAGCAGGGGGAGTGGGAGAGGAAGAAGCAGGCTCCCAGCGGAGGAGCCTATGCGGGGCTTGATCCTAGAATGCTGGGATCACGCCCTGAGCCGAAGGCAGATGCTTAAGGACTGAGCCACCCAGGTGCCCCCAAATCAACTAATATTTTTAAGTACTTTCTAAATACAGTGAAATAATTTAATCTTTCAAGGAATTAGGATTATAAAACCTCTAAATTTCATTATAAACCACTAAAATAGACATTGCAGTGTTAAATGCGTAGAATACCTCCATTAAATGGGTTCAAATAAGAACAAATGCCTAACAGCAACTTCTTGTGAATTCTCTCTCTAATGGAGCCAGGAGTTTTACTGTTAACACGCTGATACATTTGCCCCACCATAAAAAGCAACTATTTCACAACTTTAAAGTATGAAGACTTTTCGATAGTCATGAATTTTTTTCATTTCTAGCAACAGAATTTGCTCCTACCTTGCATTATAAAAGATAAAAAGCACCAAATATAAGTCATATGGTGCCTTGGAGGAGAGGTGAATAAACTGTTCCTTTCTTATACTTTCCCTAACGTAAATTTTATTAATTCACTCTGCTGAATAAAGAATCCACATTCACTATCAGCAAACACTTCACATACATATACACACAAATTATCTGTTGTCTACAAAGTAAGCAGAAACTAATAAAAATTACAGTAATTACCATTAATATTTATCGGCTTTATCAAGATGTAGTCAATCAACATGTGAAACCAATCATGAAAAGCCACAGTATCTGAAGATAATCTGGTATTTTTATTATTACCCATTACAGAGAAAAGTGACAAGTCAAATCTCACTGAGATATTGCCCAAACTTTGTGAAACCAGAACATCCCTATATCAAACATTATACATGGCAACCTAGAAATATCTATAACCCAAGGAATTTTTGTTTTAGGAGTATTTTTCAGTAACGGGATTCTGAGCTACCAATCCCGTTTCACAAGTATTATAAATAATCCTTATTCTATTTCATTCCTGAAAAACAATAAAAAAAAGAAATGGGCTTAAGTAAAGGAAAAAAGGATACATATGCTGGGAAAAAAATAAAAATCTAGCTTCTCAAAAAACAACTCAATATCTGAACATCTTTAGAAAAAGAACAAATGATCTTTCTCTTCTCATATAATAAACGTATTTCTTATGAAGTCCTACCAGTTCCAGAATACTGTGGCTTGATATTTACAATATGACAAATACATAATGAATAGTTTATGAATCTGCTTAAGATGGATCTAAGAAAAGTGAAGGTTTAGATAAATTTTAGAGGTAGAATTTCTAAATCCATCAACTTGAACCACTAGTATAGAAATAAATAAAAGCCATTCACTTCACTTTTAGCAAATGCAGAATGCCCAATAAATGAACAATAAAAGCTTTAATAATTACTCAAAAGGCAGTTAACAGGTAGATGCACAGGAACATACGACGCTGGCTGGGAAAAAAGTGATTCAGCCAAAAACCAGAGGCCTATATGAACATAACCATAATTCCTATTTTGGAGAGCAGGTAAATATTCTGGCACAGGGTTCCTTCCAGGGGTTACAGAGATATTTTGTAAGAGGTCTCAGCCAACAACAACAACAACAACACCAGGGTAGCACTTATCCAAGAAGAAAATGGAGAGGGCAAGCGAAGACAGAGAAAAGAACACATCACTCTTCCTAATCCAAAACCATCTACTAAAATCTGTTGCCTGAAGCTGCTTTACTCAGAAGATGATAGTCCCCAAAACCATGTACACCATCTCTTAAAATGCACCCCAAAAATCTACAAATTCTCTAAAAAGTGTTACTAAGAGTCTATAAATGCCCCTATCAGTTTGATTTTGATCTAGGGAGAATATGTTGTGAACACCTCAACATGAAGAAACTGATTTTGTGATTTTCCAGAATCTTAAAATCACCTGTATCAATACGCCTTATACAGATTCAAGAACGAACCACCAATATGTAAGCTTTAAAAAGTACGTCATCCTAAAATAAAACCCTAATAACTCAAAACGTGCTAATCCACAGAAGAAAGCACACAACTGTATACCAACTAAAGAACCAACTGTCATTGGTATGCCTTAAGAGCAGTAAGTTTAGAGTTGAGAAATCACATAAATAGGTCCTAAAATTAAAATAAGCAGTACTTCACCCTTAAATTTTAGGATACAAATCTATCATGTACAAGTGAAAGGATATACAACAATAGAAAATCTTTATGTTTAGGATACAAAACAAATCCTATAAGCATAAGGGAAACTTCTGAATGAGAATGAATATCTTAAACCAATCTTAAACTTTAAGAGGGAGGATCAGTCTAAGAGAAAGGGAGGAAGGGAAATCCAGAAGAACTATCTATGGTCTGCTTTGTCAAGGGACTATGCATTTCTACAAAGCTCCTAGTAAACTTAGAACAAAAACAAAAAAACAAGCAACTCTAGAATTTACGGGAAGAAAAGGGGGGATAAACTGCTGAGGATTCTATACTTTCAGGACCTAAAGTGCCAAACAGTCAGTGTCCCAATCTCTTTGAGTGTGACACACTTTCTCTAAAGAAATGTTAGCAATCATAGGCCACATTAAGTCTCCTTTCCCTGGATATAATTTTGAATGTCTTGTTATGTGCAAAAGAATGTAGAAATCACTTGAATAAGAATTATACAGGAGCAATGTGGGAGAATGAAAGAAACAATTTCTGAAGGCTTTCTGAGAAGCAAGAGCCTAAAAGGATAGTACTAGTAAGCAAAGCAGTACAGACCTAGGGCTACAATGCTACAAAATTATTTCTAATAACCATACATTAAGGGAAAAAAATCTGTAATGTTAGATCATGATTTCCAGTACAATGCAGACAATGAAAAAATGCATGGAGTGTTACAATTTCTCTCACACACACACACACACACACATACACAAACAATATGGTGACCTTATTCATTCAACAAATCTTTGCTGAACTTCTGTAGCAGACATTATGCCTTCACTGTTCCTACACTCCTTTATGTTAACCTCAAACCTTAAGATGGTAGAAATGTTCCAGTCTTCTTGCCTAGACTTCAGAGAAAAAGATACTTGAAGTTTCTATTCCTGCAAATATTAAAAATACAGCTACTTGCCTAAAATCTCAAGAAACAGAAAAACAGCAAGTCCAAAGCTACTGGAAGGAAACTAAATCCTGCCCCATTCTGAGACCAAGTTACAAAATTTTAAGTCTACGAATTTACACCTTCCCCAACTTTTTTTCTTAGCCTCTTTTCTGAAAACAAATTTTCTGGTTCTGCCGTACACTGTGGAAAAATATGAAGTTGCTAAAAAAAAATATAATAACCTTCCTTTGTATTATCATATTAATGGTTTATTCAGGTTAAGGTTTTCTGTTTCACATCTAACCAACAAAAAAGTAAAATTATTTCTTAGGACACTGGACTGTTCTATTTAATCATTTATGATAGTTTTATGAGAAAAATAATTTACAAAAACATTGTATTTTTAAGCTAACAAAATGACTCACTGGTAAATGGCCCAACATCCACCCTCAAAATACTGATGACAGTACCATTTTTCCCCAGACTTTCCCACCACATACTTACCTGTGCAACTTCTTTCAACATTTGCTACTCTGGGGATTGGAAAGCTCAGAGCTGGAGGCTGAAGTGAAGAAGGAAAGGTTGGAGGGTGAGCCATGACACCAGCCCCACACTAGGAGCTCCCCTGAGATACTACAGCAGGGTTGACACCATAGCTCTGAAGTTCAAACTCCAGCAAACGATAAGAAAGGAGTCCAACCAGAACATGATAAACGATGGGATTCTTCTGCTCTTTGAAAAATAAGGAAATCATGCTATAAAGATCTGAACGTCCAGTTTCAACATTATGACTCCCTGTTCACATCTTCATTATTCCCAACCCCAGAATCATCTCAGACTGATTGAAAGTATGAATCAAAAAAAGGACAGGGGGCAAAGCTTTCTATAAACTTGCACACTTTTTCAGAAAATGAAAGGATAGGGCTTACCTGGCGGTCATGAAACCATCTAAGACAGCATGTTAAAATACTTTGCCTATCCACTGCTTGTATACTTTTTCTTGTTCTCCTAAGCACTCAACATTAAATCTTAGATTCTCATATAGATTAACACCATCAACCAGCAGAATGACAGCTAGACTATATGGATGTATTTAAATCCCTAAAAGTGGACCAGTGAATTTTCTGAAAACCAGGAATACCTTTTGGTATAAGTATATTCCTTGGGAGGAAATGATTGAGAACATTGCATTCCAAAACAGCA
This sequence comes from Ursus maritimus, assembly GCF_017311325.1. Classification (NCBI taxonomy): domain Eukaryota; kingdom Metazoa; phylum Chordata; class Mammalia; order Carnivora; family Ursidae; genus Ursus; species Ursus maritimus. The sequence continues at coordinate 11,957,080 of NW_024424564.1, read as the reverse complement.
GAATACATATTCTTCTCAAATGCACATGGAACATTCTCCAGAATAGATCACATACATTAGGCCACAAAACAAGTCTCAATAAATTCAAAAAATCAGAATTTCTTAAACATGTTCCACTCTGATAAAAATAAGGACCCTCAATTAAAATAACTTGAAGAAACTAAATGATGAAGAGAAAAATGTAAAGACTTTTAAAGAAATCAATAAAAAAATAGGACTTAAAATGTGAATCTTTGTTTTATAATACAAGTGAATTACTGATTCTGAGAAAACTAGATTCCATTATGAATACTACTAGGGCTAATAGAATAAGCCTTCAGTTATTTAAAGATAACATCTATTCAATAACAAATATTACTGAAGGTGGCAAATATTCTGAAATTGTAAACTAAATATAGAGTATGAGAAAAATTATGTTATATGAAGCAGTTAAAAATGAAAACTATTCCTTCAGCAAGGGAACACAGGACCTTTATTTTATTTTATTTTATTTTAAGATTTTTTATTTATTTATGTGACAGAGAGACAGCCGGTGAGAGGGAACACAAGCAGGGGGAGTGGGAGCGGAAGAAGCAGGCTCCCAGCGGAGGAGCCCAATGTGGGACTCGATCCCGGAACGCCGGGATCACGCCCTGAGCCGAAGGCAGCCGCCTAACGACTGCGCTACCCAGGCGCCCCAACACAGGATGTTTAAAATACTTCTGAACACCATGCCATATAAATTAATTCAATAAGCATTTAGTAGGCATCTACCATGAGCTAGATATCACTTTTCTACTCTTACCTACTTTATCCACCTGATGCTCAGAAATAAAGGAACATTACAAATCAAAGGGAACAGAGGTGAAAACACATTTACAATGGCTTCCACAGCATTGGTTAAGTTACCCTTAACCTCTAAATCTCCTACCATTTCCCTTTCTCTTACTGTGTTCCTGCCACACTACTTCCCCACTCCTGTCTCCAGGCCTTTGCACTTCTATCCTCCAGGAATGCTCTTCCCCTAGATATGTAACTATATAGCTTCTTACCCCACCCAACTTCAGGTAGAATCATATTAGTGAGGACTCCCCTGAATATTGAAAATTACACACCCATTCCCCAACCCCTTAGGCACTCTCTATCTCCTTTCTTATTTTAATTTTTTCTCCACAACATTATCAACATATAATTTGTAGTGTATTTTGTTTCTTTTGCTTACTGTCTTCCTATGTTCTAAAATGTCAGCTCCATAAGAACAGAATTTTTTGTCTCTTTGTCTCCTTAGGATCTGGAACACTCACTGCCTTACAGAGTAGGCCCATAACATGAATGTGTCCTCATCTTACTGCCATTACCTGAGTGTTATTTGACACCAATGAACTGCTTACAGCACAGGGCAAAAATTTTCTGACACAACAATTATTTTTAAAACTAATGGAATTATGTTGAAAAATTAATGTTAAACTTTACATTTCTGAAACATATATAAATAAAATTGTTTTATGCCTTTTCCCACTGAAATTGACAACCACTTCCAAAATACCTAATAGACTGCTAAAAACCTTCAGTGGTTAGAGTGCCATACTATGAGAAGCACTAGATAAGAACTGGGATATTAAAAAAAAAAACCTTTTTCCATTTCCTTAATTTTTTTTCTCAAGTTAGATTGCTTTTTTTTTAAAAGTTGTTTTGAGAGCAAGACGTGTCTCTTTTGTATCACAAAATCCCACTAGAAGAATTATACTACTTAGAGCCACTGGGTTGCACTGTAGTCCATGGGAATATGCACTCCTTGGAGTTAGCCAAACAGTGCACTGCCTGAGCAGTCTAACACAGTGGGCCTGCTACAAATTAAGCACTAACAAGTACTGAATGTTTACCGAATGATAAATACTGCTCAAAGCACTGTGTGTGTGTGTATGTGTATGTATGTATGCATACACGTTACACAGGGACATATATACATAATGCACATATATATAAAAACTCACTTAATCATAACAAAACCTCTGTAAGATGATTACTTTTACCTCAAACTGAGGCATGGAAGGGTGGGGTCTACAGGCTCTAGATAAATCAAAGATGTTCCCCTATCACAGTTATCAGGAGAATAACCAACCCCTGTGTCTCCAATAAGATACCAAAGGTTTGTTCTCCAGAAAAAAACCCAAATGGATAGGCTCTAAATCTTGGTACTTAGCCAAAGTGCAGGGGTGAGGCATGGACCTGAAAACTGAAGGATGAAGATTTACATCTGTAACTGTAAATGTTCAATCCTTCTCTTTCTTTCCTTAACCTGCTTATAGAATGCCACCAGTGAAAATGTAAGAACCACCTCTCTGTCCTCCTCTTGTAAGTATATATTTTTTGTGGAAAACTGAAATTGCTCAAGGGAAATGAATGTCACATACTATCCAAATGAGGTACTTACCCAACAAAAAGACTAATTTAACTACATGGTAATAAGCTCTGTCCACAAACACTGTCACCATGTTTTAAAAACTTCTTATTCGCAAATAATTTTAGACTTGCAAAAATAGTACCAAGCTCCCATATGCCCCACTTTCCCCTAGTGGCAACATCTTATATGACCATAGTACAAGTACCAAAACTAAGAAAGTAGCTATTAACTAAACAATTTTATACAGCTTTCACCAGTTTTTCCACTAATGTCTTTTTTCTATCCCAGGATCCACATTACATTTGGTTTTATGTTTCCTCGGTCTTCTCCAACCTTGGACTTTACCTGTTTTTCCTTGCCTCTCACAACACTGATGTCATTAGTTGTACTTATGTAACTACACCATAAAATGTCCTGCAACGTGAGTAGGTCTTATGTTTTCTCATGAGTAGATAGAGGTTACGTACTTTTAAAGCCACCTCACTGCAGAGGTAATATGTCCTTCTCCAGCGCATCCTACATGGACATATACAGAAGTGTATATGATGATGATATGTCTTATTACAGGTGATATTAATCTTGATCTTGATTAAGCTGGTACATCGACCAGTTTTCTCAACTATAAATTCCTATTTTCCCATTAAAACACTGGTTTTGAAATAAGTTCTTTAAGAGTGTGCAAGTATCTGTTTGACCTTAAATTTCTGCCTACTAATTACAGCAGTCATACACGGATATTGCTTGCAGCATCTATTACTATGATGCTCTAATGGCGATTTGCTATTTTCACCTTCTATACTGTATTTGTTAACTGAAATGCTTCTACAAGGAAACCAATCAGCATTTAAAGATCTCACTCTTAAATATGAAGAGTGTCAAAGACTTTACCTAACTGGTCCAAAGTAATACAAGTAGAAAGTAAAGTATAATATCCCAAAAATGTTACTCTACCAATCATAATCTTTCAGCTTTATTACAATGCCTTTACCCCACTAGAGAAGAATAGGTTTAAATTTCAACGTCTCAAGCAGTCTCTCTTGACATTTCTGGCTCTAAATAAGAAAGATCTTCATTTCCTATTTATTTCTGAAAAAATATCTTCCTTTTTCTTTTTTTTATTAGCATATGTACTATGGTGTTGTTAATTTACTGAGCCAGGTTAAATATTAAAGAGATGATTTACTATTCTATGCTACAGAACACATATTTTACTAGGAATACTAGTAAAATTATTACCTCAGCTGAGAAGATAAATGGCTACCGTATTTACAGGTCTATTAGAGTCTAGGAAATCTTGAGGAAGGGAATTCAAGGGAAATCATGCAATTGTTTGCTTTAGGTTAAAGAGAATCACAGCTATGAAGACTTCATGTATGAACTGTAATATATTTGCTGACCTGCACTCTTTTATGTGTCTTTCCAAATGACCTTAAGTGCCAAACACAGGGCTAATATTTCTGTGTATTACAAACCACATAGAGTCTTACACAACAAAAAGTATTCAAGCCTTAACTGAATATTGACACAAAAGCTTGTTCTCTTTATCAGAAATGACTTCTCATCTATCTTCTCAACCAAAATATAATTAAAAAAAATGAAATCTTACGAATTGTACTTCTAACCAAGATGGAGTAGAAACAACCTTCCCTCCTGCCTCACCTGAAACAACTTTAAAAAAGGACAAAATACATGAAGCAATGGTTTTCAGACACAGGACATAAGGCAGTTCAAGACAATAACCCCTGAGAGAGAAAGAATTGATGCGAGCCCTAGAAGTGCCCTCGCTTACACACTAGAGGAGTTTCTGTGCTGCAGTGCAGAGAGAGGAAGCCCTGGTGGAACTCAGAAATCTCTGCAAATTGAGGAAGTGTAGCTCAGATCTAGGTAGGCCAAGGCAGCTAGAGAAAAAGTCTAGAGTACCAGACGGAAGAGCGCTGCAAGAAAAAGAGTTATAGAGATCTGAACAAGGTCCTTCTTGAGTCTTCAGCTAAATATTGCTCCACATATGCACAAAGAAAAATACCAGAGGCTGGAAAAAGACACAGTGGAACACTCTCCAGGACTCACACAGGGCTGTTCCCACAAGTCAGAGTATTAAAATATAATTCACAGGGCACTGTGTAGAGTACTCAGAAGAGTACAGTCTCAAAGTTGGGAAAAATTAGCCTAGGCTAAAGGCTACTGGGGTTCTGTGTTAAAAAAAACGTAAAAGAAAAAGAAAAGAAGTCTCAAAGGGCTCAAACAGCTTCTAAGTAACTAAATTCTGTCCCCAAGGAAGCTCAAGAATATTAACCAAAAAACATACACAGCACTGAAAAGGTTAAATTTCCAATGACTGGCATCCAAACAAAAGTTACTAGGCATACAAAGAAGCAGTAAAATAAAACACATAATGGGGAAGAAAAAACCCAATGATCAACATAAACAGACCAGAAAGGACACAGATGATAGAATTAATAGGTAATAACACTATAACAGTTATTATAACTACATTTTGTTTATAGAAGTTAGAATAACTGCCGTGATAAAGAAAAAATTAGTGAAACTGAAAACAGCAATAAAAACTAACCAAAATAAAACAGAGGAAATAAAAGAATTTAAAACATCAGTAAGCTGTGGGACAACTTCAAGTGAATCCCCAAAATAGAAAAGGAATAGAATAAACATTTAAAGAAATAATGGATAAAAAATTCCCAAATTTGATAAAAACTCTAAACACAAAATCAAGGGGCTCAATAAATCTCAAACTTATACCAAGATATATCATTCAAGATGTGTAAAACCAGGGGTGCTTGGGTGGCTCAGCAGGTTAAACATCTGCCTTCAACTCAGGTCAAGATCCCATCCGCATCTGGCTCCCTGCTCAGCAGGGAGTCTGCTTCTCCCTCCCTCTTTGCCTCTCCCTGCCACTCCTGCTCTCGCTCTCAAATAAATAAATAAGTAAAATCTTAAAGGAAAAAAAAAAGATATATAGGATCGATGATAAAAAAATCTTAATACTAGCCAGAGAAAAAGTTACATTACGTAGAGGATTAAAGATAAGAATGACGGATTTTTTGTCAGAAATTACTGAAGCTAGAAGACAGTAAAGCAAAACCTTTAAAATACTAAAATCAGAAAACCCTGTCAATCTTGAATTACACACCAAGCAAAAAAAAAAACAAAACTTTCAAAAATAAAGATGAAATAAAGACTTCTGCAGACATACAAATGTGAAAGAATCATCACCATCAGGAATGCAACATAAAAATGTTTTTTAGTTAACGTCTATCCTGATGGGTCTTTATCCTATAGACTCACATTCTTGGAAACACTTCATGGAGTAAATATGTGGTTTGCTTTAAGCACAGAACTATTTCTTAGATCTGTAGGAAAAGAACTACTTGACAGAGATACTATATAAGGTCTAATAGTCATTTTTTTAAATCTTAGGAATTGGTCTACCCCAAAGATCTGTACTATTCCAGGGTGTGAAACAGTTTAGGAGTGAATACAATTTCAACTGACACACATATACAGGGTGTCTGAAATTGACCACCAGGCAGATCCAGCTATTCTGACCCTAAAAGTGGCCCTAAAATAAATGGCTTGATGAAACTGGGTCCCAAAGATTACAGGTTGGAAATTTTGAAGTATGTAATCAGTACGTCCCTATTCAAGTAGAGATCAAAGAAGCCCAACTAAAAGAACTGTGGACAAATGGACATGACAATTGTGGGTTAAGCAAATGTTCTTTTTAAAAAGGCTATATTGAAGCTAAATCGTGGAAGGAGCCGAGATGCCCTGCAACAGATGACTGGATTAAGAAGTTGTGGTCCATATATACAATGGAATATTACTCAGCAATCAGAAAGAATGAGTTCTCAACATTTGCTACAACATGGACGGCACTGGAGGAGATAATGCTTAGTGAAATAAGTCAAGCAGAGAAAGACAACTATCATATGATTTCTCTCATCTATGGAACATAAGAACTATCGAAAACCGGGGATGTACTGTATGGTGACTAACATAATATAATAAAAAATCATTATTAATAAAAAAAAATAATAAAAAATAAATAAAATAAAAAGGCTATATTGAAGATTATGACTCAAACTTTGGAGGAACCAAGTTGATAGGGGAAGGAACCACAACATGCGAAATTCCTTAAATAAAAACTTAATGACTTTAAATAATTCTGCCTAGATTACACATAAAATAAAAAACTTAAAAAGCTCTTCAAGTAGAAGAAAAATGACACTATAAAGAAAGGGAAGGAAAAGAAAGGAAAGGGAAGTGAAGGAGGCAGGAAAGAAAGGGAGGGAAGAAAAAACAAAAGTAGAAGAAAAGAAAAGGAAAGGAAAGAAAAAAAACTATCAAATTTTTTCAATTATGGATGATGATAAGAAGCAGAAATAACACTAGCCCCCCCTCAAATTACAATGAACAATAAGAATATATAATAGAAACAGGAAATGCTGCCCTAAGAAGTGAAATTTCAGCTGACACCTACAAAATGATCAAGATATATATTTCTGGTACTAGGGTATACTCTAAACAAAAAACAAAATGCTCCACTCAAAACCAACTAAAAAATGCTCCATGAAATACTGATTCAGCCAACCAACAAATATTTACTGAGCGTATGACAGGCATTATTCTCAAATGCAGATACAGTGTGAACAAAATATCACTGAAAACTAAGACAGTGATTACATTTTTATTTTTAAATGAATTGTTGAGCCTGGGACGTTGGAAAGGAAGGAGAGAAGGAAATTCAGCACCCCAAAACAAAGTAAAAGCTGGAGTACAGAAAAGCCACAAGTTTATATCCCTAAAGGGGAATCTGTCCAAGATAGAAAACCTGTTAAAAGACCTTCTCATAAACCAGCACCTTTTAAAAGGGTACATCATAACTGTGATAACTTCTTAGTAAAGAAGGCACTTGAATGTCATGATTTTGATGTTAGGCAGCAAGAGGTACAGGAAAGCTCTTCTGAGACTCTATAGCCATAAACCAGCCTGAATTCATAATACCTATGTGGATTGCAACCTAAGCTAACATTTTATTTTTAATTGGTCCTGGATTGGTAGTCCCTTAGGCATCAGCAAAAGCAAATGAAAATCAAATCCCCTTGGGAAAAATGTCCTTCCACCTAATATTCAACAAATTCCCAGAGTTCTAGGAAACATGAAATGGTAACTTAACACACACACACAAGGAAATAAGGTACCATAAGGGAGAATCAGCAGAAACAAAAGACATCAGAATGATCTGTAGCAACTTCCAATTGTTTGATTTATCACACATCAAACATACGAATGTATAAAATAATTAAAGAAATAAAAGGGTATGATCTAAAGAAAGGAATAAATAATGATAACATGTAAATAATAATGGGTAAATATGTGGGTAAAGAAGATAAGAGACACCAAGATTAACAAATCTGATCCAGTGAAGAGAAATACAGCCAATACACCCACCAAATGGTCAATATGCATTTTGTTCAAGTTCGTAAACAAGTAGGTGGTACCATATTAATCATATTCTATAGCTACAGTGGAATTACATGAGAAATCAGCAACAGAAAGATAACTAGAAAAATCTCATCATAAACACTTAAGATTAAAAAACATTACAATAAACCCTAAGAAGTAATTAAAGACTGATGAACAAATACAAAATGATGAATATGAAACAAAAAATAAAATAAAAATAACTAAAGCTAAAAATTCCTAGTAAAACTGACAAGTCTCTAGCAAGACTGACAAAGAGAAAAGGGACATAGACAACAACCTTAAAAATGAAAAAAGTGCTACAGAGGAAAAAAATATTTCTTTATCCTGATAAACTACATCTATAAAAAAGATACTGCATCAAATATTGTATTTATTGCTGACAACTTAAAGCTTTTAGGACTAGTAACAAGAGAAAGAGTTCTATTAACACTTCTATTCGACAATGTCTGAGAAGTATTAATGAGTTCAGAAAACAAATGTAAGTAAAAATTATGAAAGTATCCAAACTGTAATTTCCAGATATGTTTATTTATATGAAAACCCCCAAAGAACCTACAAATAAATTTGAGATTTAAAGAATTTAGCAACATTGATACAATAATCAATTTAAAAAGTTGACTGTATGTCAATATAATAGTAACACCTACAAAATACAATTTTTAAAATACCATTTACCAGAAAACCAAAACTGTATGCATAAATCTGGGTCTATTACTAAAAATATAATAAAACTTTACTGAGAGAAAATACAGAAGACCAGAACATATGAATTCAGGAGAGGAAGACTACCATAAACATATCAATTCTTCCCCAAGTCAATGAAATTCCACTTATAAACTCAATACTTTTTTATATATATTGTAAATTTGTCATTGAACAAAAGGCCAAGAAAGTCGAGACACTCAGGAAGACAAAGGTATAATGAAAGACGGACATGAAGATTTAACACAAGGGTACAGTAACTAAAATTCAGTACTAGTGCAGGTGTAGGCAAACACATCAAAGTAACAGAACAGAGATTTTAAAAACAGACCCATGAATATAAAGTAACTTGATTTATGATAGAATAGTCCTGTTAATTAGTTGAGGAAGGCAGAAAAAAAAATCACTACATGATTCTGATAAAATCATCTATATGCCGAGGAATGGAAATTGGACTCCTAACACTGTATACAAAAATCAATTTCAGATAGATTAAATATGAAAGATAAAAAAATCTTTCAAAAGATATCGAATATTTTCACTTACTTGATTTCAACAGGGAAATGTTTCACACAACCTCCATAAATTCTCTAAAAAATTAAAACTTTGACATCAAATGTCATCAATATGAACACTGATGAGGGGGACTCAAAATTAGTAAAAGCACTCCTAAAAATATTCCTGAAAGACCTTTTGTGAATTTAATTTTCCTGAATTTTGAGAATATGTCTGGGTTCAAAAAACTTTTCTAACTTCATAAAGCTCCCTCTTCTGTTGTTTTCATGCAATGTTTAAAAATACAATGACTTGTTTTCTGAGATTTTTCTGGCTCTGTTCTCCTCTACCATTTTTATCTGGAGGTTCTCTTTCCTCTGTCTCTGTTGCTTCTATACTGCTCAATTGTGAATCCATTCCCAGAAACTTCTCAGTAGGGTCCTGGGAAAGAGCACTGGTAGGCCAGTCTTTCGAGTTCATAGACAGGACTGCTCAAGTTACTTCAGGCCACAGGTCCTCTACCAAGATCTAATATAGTGAGCAAAATTTCTCCTAGTTTCAAATTGGATAATCACACTTAATCACTTTCAAATTGGTTGTTCACCACCTTTGAAATACTTCTATTCTCAGGCCAGACATTCTAATCCTTCTTTCTACTTTCTCACGCACCCAAAAGTGTAGGTTTTTTGGTTCTCATCTGTTTATATTTGGGGATTCATGGAGATACCTCATGACCAAGTTCTGTTACAAATGTTCTCATGGGTTTGGGTTTTGCTACCTGGTTGTTCTATTTTTATGTGGAAATTCAGAAAGATTTAAAAAACTAAGCTGCCACCATTGATGCAATCATCCCAGAATCTAAGCAGAGCCTGAGTACATTTTAAAAAATAACTTTGTTTACTTCTATATTTTTTCTGATTCACAGAAATATCTGCACTAATGTTTTAACTTTCTGTTTAATGATGAACACATTTCATATATATGATTGAGGCAAGCTCCTTAAATGAAAATATTTTTTTTTTCTTTTTAATGTTTTTTTATTATAGAAAATATTTTTCTGAAAGAGAACATAGTATTTCTTGTGTAAAAACCTATGGCCTAAGTTCCCAAAAGGAGTACCACAGTGAATACAGGAATGCTGCCAGTATTTTAAATCTTGGGGAAACACTGCAGTATCTGTCAGATACCATGCTAATTACTACTGTAAGTGGCTTAGAACTAATTACTGAACAGAGCTGTTAGTTACTTCTTTTGGCCTAGGGGCACTGTGAAAAAGTTACTAAGATACTAAGGGTACAATATACCATGTATCTTTGTGAAACTTGCTTTTTGGAAAAAAAAATCATCTTATTTAATGATTTCAGAACATGAGGAAAAGAAGGATCAGAAAATATAATGCAATCAAAGAAAGGCTAACATTGTTAGAGTCCTGTAAAAACGAGCCAACCAATGAGTACCTTGGGAATTCAATTAACTTCGCGTTCTTGGTTGGCCAGAGAAGAAAAAAGAGAGGTGCCAAAAATAACAAATAAATGTCAATTTATTAAGAAAATATTTAGGTTATGGAGTCAAAAGGACTTCTGTTGTTGATAATGTGATTGTGACATAAGCAGAAGCATCACATTTAAAAGTGTAAATGTAAGAGCACCCTCTTCGTGTAACTGCAAGTGAACAGTCATCCATTTTGAGTTTTTTCTATCCCCTTGCTTCATCTCTGGCTACAGATAACAGGTTACAGCCATTTGTTTGTAAGAGTTTCAAGGGAAAAGAAGAGTAAGCTGTGAGCCAGTTCATTGGTTTCAGACATATTTTGAACTAATTCCTTCCTCAGCTATTTCACCTTAACCCAACGCCAAACAGCAACAATGATGAAGCCTCCATCTTTCTGCTCTGGGCACCAGATCAACTTGAATTGCTAAGTACCCATTTTTAAAAAATTCTTGTTCACTTTTTTAAGTATTCTTTATATTATGTATCTTTAACATACTTTAACCTATTACAGATTCTAAGATGCTCTGATGTTGGTGCTGTTTTCAGTCATACTATAAGGTAACCAATCATTAATGGTTATAAGCTATAATGTTACAACTATGACTCTAACATACCACGTGTAAGATGTATCCTGACAGCAGAAAGACATAAATTTTCAGTAAGGTATAACTTAGAATAAAAGAAACAGGCATTTCAGTCCTTATTTACATTACATTTTTACTGCAGTACAAAAGATAAAAATGTAATTTGTATATAGTACTATGTAGCTGTCTTGCAAACCGAATGGAAACACATCTATTCATGCGTTTGTATGTGTTAAAATAATTAGGCAACTTGTTTAAATGCTTTATCTTACGCAAAAATACTTGAATAGTCAGGTAATTGAGGTTTTTAGCAATATCTGGGAAATCGTTCTGCATGGACTGGAAATTCATTATCTTTTTTCCTATATGAAGTAACGAAATATACAGTACCACTTTCCCCAAAATCACCACACAACACATAAAGGAAAGATGCACCTGTATATTCTGAAACACGCATATAACAAAACTATAAAAATAAAAAGAAGGAAACACAAAATTCAAGCTAGTGATTACTTCTGGGAAGGAGGCAGGGGAAAAAGGGTGGCACACAGAAACTTCCCCATTAAGTACAACTTGCAAGCGCAGAAAATGCATATTTGTTAAAAACAAAGACAACAAATCACATTTACACCTATATGTCACTAGAAAAGATCTAAAATGATACACTAAACAGGGTAAACTTTCACATTCTATTTTATATTTCCGTTATTCTTCAAAGCTTTTGCAATGTGCCTCTATAACTTCTGCGATTTAAAAAATTAATAAAAAGGAAATGAAGTATTTAATGACAGGGGGAGGGAAGAGGAAATGGCTATACAATCACCACCATAGTAATATGACATGATACATTCCACAAAGTTAATTAACGCAGCATTTTAGACTGTGAGGTATTTCTTCAGGAACATATGGACTGGGATGCATTAGATCCACATAGATAACCCTGACCCAACCAACATGACATGATCAATGACCTCATATTATAAAATGCTCCACTTGGACTTACATTTAAAAATCTTGGAAATACCAGTAGTATGTTACCCAGCACACTCCACAATTTCTTCCTTTCACTTATTTTCTTGTTTTAATTTTATTAAAACAACATGCATTAAACACCTATTGTTTACCCAAAATCATGGGTAATTATATATCAGCATTGACACTGGCATATATTGGCATTACCAAAATAAGAAAAAAACATGGCTCCAGTTTTCAAGAAGCTTGTAACATACAAGCTGTGTAACATACAGTAACACTGCAATGACAGAAGAGTTCTACACCTGCACTGTTTGATATGGAAGTCGTTAACAGCAGACAGCTGGTAGGAATCTGAAATGCGGCTAACACAACTCAGAAACTAAATTTTTAAATTTAAATTTAAATGAATTTAAATTTAAACAGCCACTGTGGCTAATGCATACAGTATTAGACAGCACAGGTAAGACAAGGACAAATAAACAGGTAACTACAATGTATTACGGTCAGCACTAAACTAGAAGTATTACAAAGGGTATGAGAGCAAGGAAAAGGAGCACTGAGCTCATCAGGGAAGAGTTTCTGGGAGTATTGATAACTAATTCTTTTTTTTTTTTTTTAAGATTTTATTTATTTATTTGACAGAGATAGAGACAGCCAGCGAAAGAGGGAACACAAGTAGGGGGAGTGGGAGAGGAAGAAGCAGGCTCCTAGCAGAGGAGCCTGATGTGGGGTTCGATCCCACAACACCGGGATCACGAAGGCAGACGCTCAACCGCTGTGCCACCCAGGCGCCCCTGATAACTAATTCTTGAATGATGTAAACAAAGGTGAGGCATTACATGAAGAGGAACTAAAAACAAAGGCTTAAAAGTGTAAAAGTGTATGGGTGGGAGATTAAAATCAGCTTTATATTCCTAATCGAAAAAAATTCATACTAGGGAGTCAGAGAAGAGATACTAGAATGGTAAAAGCACGTTGGGGTCAAAATGTGGAAATATTGTATTATGTTTACGAGCTTGGTTTTATTATATAAGAGAAGTAAAGCCATTGATGAGCTAAATTAGTAATTTAATGTAATTAACATGGTTAGATTTGTACATACTTACAGCTGAAGTAAATTAGTGTAAATAGGAAGATAAGAGAATACTAGCAAAAATATTCCCTGGAAAAAGCCTGACAATCCTTCCAAAAAAGAATGAGCTATGAATCATTTAAATAATTAAATTCTTACCTGACCTAATATAGCAGTCTAAGCAAATAAAACTCAACTACTCTATTCAAACTCCAAAAACTTAACTGGGCCTAAATTTATTAAAGAAATGAAACAAATTAAATACCAGTATAAAAAATCAATACTTCAACCAACACCCATTTGAAAGGCAGTAGTTTTTAGCACAAAGGTGAGCGAATGCATATTCTTACGCTAAGTTCCTAAGGCTTCCATCAGGTCTATAAGGAAATGAGAATTAGAGAAATTTTATCCTTCTTGTTAAACTCTGGAATATTAGCCTATTATTATCAGGATGCTTAAGTATCACTATAAGACATCAAGTTCCCTACAAAAACAAAAGCCCTCAAAGATAAATTGAGCGTACGAAGAAATCCTACCTTACCCATGAAAAACAAAAAAATTCCTCAAAACAGAATTTTTAAAAATCCAAATCCTTTCATCTCAGCATATACAAACTTTTAGTGCAACCCACAAAAATATAAGTGATCTATTTAATATTCCTTTGAATTTCCCATATGCTTTTAACATACGGATCAACATCAGATGGGAAATTATGTCTATACATGTAGTTTTCAGGAGATGCTTCAAAAATAAAATAATTTTACAATGGAAATTCAAACAATTGTTTCCAAGGATATTTCAACATGCATTAAGTGTCACTAAGTAACAACAAAAGAAAAAAGGGGAAAATATTTTCAGCCAGAAAAACACTACCCACGAATTTTTTTCAAGTAAGTTAAAGAAGCTAGATTACTTATAAATAATGTAACTGGAACAACAGAATATTTTTAGAGTAGGATGAGCAGGAATTAGGAAATCTCTTCATATGTAAAATATAATTTCATTTTATTCCTTTCTTAAATGTAAATTTTGGAATTCTGTATTAAGATGATTCCATGAAGAAACTTGACCATACTATGTAATCATACAAAAAGTTCTATACTTACACTTTACAAACTTGATTATGAGCACCGAAAAGCCACATAGCCTTGAATCACAATATTCTTAAAATAATTTAGCAAAACCTATCAAAAGACACAACAGCCCAAGTAGTGTGACCAATTAAAATCTTATGAGTCAAGGTAGTTGGAAGTGGTTGTAAGGAAAGAGGAGCTACAGCAAGTACGAAAATTAGCAAAGGCCATGCTGGTCAAGTCTATGAGAACTCTGAATAGAAAAGGTTACAGGGAGAACTGATTCTGCATAGTCACAGTTATGTCTTATTAAAATCACAACACTCTGGCAAGAAACTTCAGACATCAAGTTAAGTGAAAGGGAGGATAATTTGACACTATTTTTATTAGGCACAGTGCCCAAACCAGAACCTTAATCGAATAATCAAAGGCTCTTTGCTATTAACACCATGAAGACCCATTCACAATTTTTTCCATTATCTATCTTTCCAATTTGAGGGAAGAAAAGATTAACTGGACTAAAATAAATAATTAGCAGATAAACGGTTAGTGAATCAAAGCTGTTATCATACTAGTTGCCTTCAACAGTCTAGAGGGAATGAAACTGGCAGGTGAAAGGGTCTGAGGGAAGCTGAATATGTATCAGTGCAGAAAGCCTAAAGCTTATTATTCCTACTTGAGCTTTGAACTTTTCTGTATTCTGAATCACTGAATAATTTGGTAATAACTTAGTATCAAATTTAAAAAAAGGAGATTTTTTTTTTGAAAAAATTGAATTTAAAAAATGTTTTTTAAATCACTACTTCATATCACTATCTTTCACCTTCTTTTAAAACCTAAGAAAGAGAGAGGAATATTACACTTCAACCATCCTTTCAGCATCCTTACATGCTACGTAGGGAATGGATATTATTAACCAACTTAATAAATGACAAAACAAAAACCTAACATTATAAGGCTAGCAAGCTAATGAGAAATTCAATAGAATTTGGGTCTCTGAACGCCCTGGGATTCATTCGCATTTCTATTTCTTTTATATTATAACCAATTTTATCTACATTTCTGTGATGTTCTATTACCCTGAATATAGCCTAAGAGTTCAGGTTTAGTCATCCAGGAATAATACATATAAAAGTAATCAGCACTTTGTTTTACGGAATACTAGCTCAGAACCCAGCCATGGAGTCATAAATTGTGTATCAGATAATCTACGTTTTGACATACACATGAAGCACCAGAAAAATGTTTTGACATTAAAAGAATATACATTTATCATAGCATGATTTATTTTGAAAAATGTTCCCAACTATTTCAACTGTCAAAGCCAACACATGTATTTTAAATTCTAAGCCAAATTTTTCAAACTGAAGTGTATCTAATCTGCTGGTGTCCGTTAAATATAACACATTAAACAGTTCAATACAGCTATATGAACAACAGAGAAAAAGAAAAAAAAACTGATCTTACCTGGTAGTTTCTTTTCTCAGATAATGTATGTCCATCAGTCCTCACCATAGAGTCGTGTCCTTTCCTCACAGTACTGGAGGCAATCAAATAGAACTGTCACTCAAGGGTCGTGTCACAGGAAGGACCGCCCACCAGTTCTCCCTCTAGAGTGGAATTATCCAAAAGCCGTCAAAATTACTAACATGTAAATATATGAACAGTAGCAAAAATATCCAATATGATACATAGAAAACAAAAAGTACTTTTTTTATGTCATAACTGATCTTCTTCTTAACCACCTAGGGAGGGCTAGAGTGGCAGATACTTTGAGAAATTATTAAATATAAAAAACTCTTCCCTCCCACTTCTCTCCCCCATTAAAACTGTCCACCAGACCTCACACACAAGGAAGACACTTACGGTGAATAAAAAAGTGGACCAAAAAACTAGCCCTCAACTGACATATTTCTTTTAAATATTCTCCTCTTAGTCTCAGAAATATCCAATTAATTCAAATTCAGTCATGTAATTTCAAATCATTCTCCAAATGCTTGTTTATACAGCTGTTATTCATTCAGTTTATGAGGTTTATTCCTATGCCATAAGACTGGAATACATCATATATTCTCTGGATGATTAGTAGATGTGAACTTAATTCAATTTTCTATTAAAATTTACTCCAAGGAAGAGGAGCAACACATGCCAACTTTCTGGATGCCTTTGTCCTTCAATGCGCCAATTCTGTACATGCTCTACTACAATGTATTTCTTCACATTAAAGCAGAAAAATAATGAAGCTCATTTCTTAACCTGAACAGATAAATAATTCCAAAATGATGAGGCACTGTGCACCTCAGGTACCCCCCCAAAATCAATGAAGCAGAGGTGATAGTCCCCAGAGATATGCTAATTCAAGAATACAAATTGAAAATGAAAGATCAAAAATTCAAAAGTGGGGGCGCCTGGGTGGCACAGCGGTTAAGCGTCTGCCTTCGGCTCAGGGCGTGATCCCGGCGTTCTGGGATCGAGTCCCACATTGGGCTCCTCCACTGTGAGCCTGCTTCTTCCTCTCCCACTCCCCCTGCTTGTGTTCCCTCTCTCGCTGGCTGTCTCTATCTCTGTCGAATAAATAAATAAAATCTTAAAAAAAAATAAAAAACAGCCAGCGAGAGAGGGGACATAAGCAGGGGGAGTGGGAGAGGAAGAAGCAGGCTCACAGTGGAGGAGCCCGATGTGGGACTCTATCCCAGAACGCCGGGATCACGCCCTGAGCCAAAGGCAGACGCTTAACCGCTGTGCCACCCAGGCGCCCCTATAACATATCAAGACCAATGTCCCTCATCTAAGTTTTAGTAAAATGTTTACCCTAGGGAAATAGTAAGTATACCTATTAAACTAACAGAATAACAGTTGCTAACCACTAGAAATTACATTCAAATTTAGAGCAATTATTTAACATCATACTATATTTACTTTGGGAGAGGATAATAAAAACCTCTAATTTAAATTCATAGTAAGTATGAATCAATTTTATTAAAACCAACCAACACACACACACACATACACACACACACACACACACACACACACACACACGGATTACCTCTAAAAAGCAATCTAATAAGGATAGAAAACGTTTTCAAGGAAAATAAATCATTGAAAATTAATATTATTACATTTAACTTTTAAAAAGAACTCACTTAATGAAAACCTATATTCCACCTCTGGTTTTATATTTGATCACAAACACAAAGTTAGTGGGTGCTATATTTTTACTTAATTTTGACCATCTTACATTTTATGTTTGGCTGAAATACTTTAAGATGCCTGGCTCTAGGCCAAAATGTTAATTGTTCATTACCAATTTATATGTACTACTGATATCAAGTATGTCTCTCTCAAAAATAACAGACTTTTTTATTTTTTTTTAAGATTTTATTTATTTATTTGACAGACAGAGACAGCAAGAAAGGGAACACAAGCAAGGGGAGTGTGAGAGGAAGAAGCAGGCTTCCCAATGAGCAGGGCACCCGATGTGGGCTCGATCCCAGGGCCCTGGGATCATGATCCTGGGATTATGACCTGAGCTGAAGGCAGACGCTTAACGCTGAACCACCCAGGCACCCCAAGAAAGACTTTTTAAACCTAAGTATAATTTACTGCCATAAATGTAAGCTTTATCATCTCTCAAGAAATTAGGTTATTCACAAAATAAAATTACCAAGTGAACTGATGTCCAAGAATAGTTAAGTGACACATATTCAGCTCCAACTTAATTTTCATGACTGTTATAAAATGAGAGCAAAACTATTTTATTATGCATCCCATAAAAAACAGTAACCCCATTTTAATGTTAGTATTTTATAAAATTAGTAATTTAAAACACTACTTGCCTTAACTCATGGCAACTCTGAATTCAATGGATAATAATGTAAAACTTCAGTTTTTTCTTACAGGGTAAAAATGTTTCCCTTATTAAATTAGTTATGTTTAAATTAAAGTGCATGCATTACCTTCACATTATGCTAGTTTCATCAAAAGATGTTAGAAATCTAAAAGCAGGCAAGGCAATTTTCAATGTAATTTAATGTATGTTGGCATAACCTAAACTATAAAAGTTATAAAAAGACAATTAGGACTTTACATGCTAAATAATACTTAATAAAAAATAAAAGTTATTATTTAATCTGTAAACTTACCAGCGAAAAGTAGTAACTTTGGAACACTATGAATTTTAGTACAAAGGAAAAACTTGTTTTTGTTCATTTCTTGTTTCTCCCTCTTGGGATAACTTCAAGTATTTCATGGTTTAGGGTTTCTGTCAACAGCCACTATATGCTCTAAGGATTATATGAATCAATATTCTATATTGATCAATAACTAAGACTCATCATCTCCTTTTGATAAACAAAGGGAAAAAGGAACAAAGGTACTCTATTTTCTTCTAGGTAACCATAAAGAGCTAACGTTTTTCACCATTATCTTGTATTAAATAAAATGTTCACTAATAGATTGCACTGACACTCACTGGGAATGAAAGGATACACAATAGATGAAAGAGAATGTAAGTATATACGTAAGAGTATGTGAAAAGCAGCAAGTATGAGAAAACATGCCTTCTAAAGCTGCCTTCATTCATTGAAGTTTATACATTGGTTTTCCTACAAAGTGCTAAATATTCAAAAGTCAGAAAAGACCAGTATTTATAAAACTACAGTGAAATTTTCTATAAGGCAGGATGCCTTCCCAGATGGAAAAACAAAGGCTGTATTTATCCTCCTGCCTTAAATAACTAGAAAATTAAATAAAATATATAAAACAATAATTTTCAGACAACGGACATCATCTCAGGATCTGTGTCCTGAAACAACAGAAAAAAGAACAAATGAAGGAATAAGCCCTACTGCTTATGGAAGTATGAGGCTAAAACATATGGAGGGGGAAGGCAGAACCTAATCGAAGCCCAATGGTTTCAGTGAGTTAAAGATCCAGAGCTAGGGGAGACACCAAGACACCTAGAATTTGCAGGGCAAATGAAGAGAAGGAAGCTGCAGAGAAAGAACTTGAAAGATCTGAAGACAATCAGATTGCCCTCAAGGTTTTAGCAGAGTAATTACCTGTGTACACATGTGAAAAAACTACTGAATACAGAGAAAAAGCCTCTGAAAAGTAGTCAGACCAATCCTCACAACTCATGTTCCCATCAACTGGAGTAGGACAGTTTTAACACAGGGACAGTTTTAACAGGTTTTTTTTTTTTTAAGATTTTATTTATTTATTTGACAGAGACAGAGACAGAGACAGCCAGCGAGAGAGGGAACACAAGCAGGGGGAGTGGGAGAGGAAGAAGCAGGCTCCCAGTGGAGGAGCCCGATGTGGGGCTCGATCCCAGAACGCCGGGATCACGCCCCGAGCCGAAGGCAGACGCCTAACCGCTGTGCCACCCAGGCGCCCCTTAACACAGTTTTAACAGAGTTCAGAAGCTAATAAATGCACAAACAATGAAACCGAATAAGCTTTAGACTAAGGATGTTTTGGACCAGCAGTAACAAAGGTAAAACAAGCCTCAAAAGGATGAAGCTACTTCTTTTTTTTTTTTTTTTAACGATTTATTTATTTGTGGTAGAGCAAGAGAGCAAGAGAGAGCGAGCGAGCACAAGGCGGGGAGGGAGAGAGGGGCAGAGGAAGATGGAGAAGCAGACCCGCTGCTGAGCAGGGAGCCTGATGCAAGGCTGAATTCCAGGACCCTGGGATCATGACCTGAGCTGAAGACAGACACTTAACTGACTGAAAGCCACCCAGGTGCCCCAGATGAAGCTACTTCTAAGTGCCGTAACTGTAACCCAAAACAAAACCCAACAATATTTAAAATAATACAACATACTCCCAGCATTAAATAATATAAAATTAAATGGCATCCAATCAAAAATTACCTGTCATGCATAGAAGCAGGAAATACACCCTAAACGAGGTGAATTATCATAAGTGGAAAGACAAGCAATGATACAGGTGATAGAATTAGTAGACAAGGAGATTAAAACAGATACTGTAAATATACCCCATACATTCAAGAAGATAAAGAAAACTATGAATATGGTAACAGAAATGCAAGTGCACGGAAAAGACCTAAGTTAGCAACACAGAGGAATTTATGGTGACAGAAAAGTTCTGTTATCTTGCTTGTGGTGGTGGTTATAGGACTCTACATGTTTGATAAAATACCACCAGAATGATAAAGACATACCAAAAAAAGTGAGAGCCTGCAAAGACTGGTAGAATCTGACTTGTAGTCTAGTTATACTGTGTCAATTTTTTGCTTCAGTAATGCACTACAGTTATGTAAGATGACGTCATTGGAGGAAGATATGTGATGGGCATATGGGACTTCTCTGTGCTATTTTTTGCATCTTCTTACGAGTTTATAATTATTTGAAAGTTAAAAAGATTTTAAAAGGCTCAAACTGATCTTCTAGAAATAAAAATTCAGTATCTGTAATTAAACATGCACTGGATAAGATTAACAGCAATCTTTTCTAAACTTTAAAGAAAAGTTTAATGAACTGAAGATACAGCTAGCAATCAAAAAAAAAATCCAAAATTAAACACAGTGAGAATAAAAGGAACTGTGGGACAATGAAATATGAGACATTATTAAGCGAGACAGTGAACTACAGGGCAATAGCAAGCAGCCTAACATTAACGTACTAGTGCCCCAGAAAGAGTGAAAGAGAAGGACAGAAAACAGTGGCCACATTTTTCCTAAATCTGATGAAAACTATACTCATAGATTAAAGAACGTCAACAACCTCCAAAGAGAACAAAACCCTCACAATTTTAAAGTCAAGTTGCTGAATAACAGTGAAAGAGAATCTAAAAGCAGACAGAAGAGAGAGTATATATATAGAGAGAAAAAACAGGAATGACAGCGAACTTCTCATTAGAAACAATGCAAAGCAGGGGAGAGTAGATCAACATTTTTAAACTATAGAAGAAAAATATCTATCAACTAAGAATTCTAAATCCACGGGTGACTGGATGGCTCAGTTGGTTAAGCATCTGCCTTCGGCTCAGGTCATGATCCCAGGGTCCTGGGATCAAGCCCCAGCTGGGCTCCCTGCTCAGCGGGGAGTCTGCTTCTCCCTCTGCCTCTCCCCTGGTTTGTGCTCTCTCACTCTCTCCCTCACACGCGCTCTCTCTCTCTAATAAATAAAATCTTAAAAAAAAAAAAAAATTCTAAATCCAGCTAAGATACCTTTCAAAAATAAAGACAAAACAGCCACTTAGGAAGAATTTGGCAGTTTCTTAAAAAGTTAAACACAGACGTACCACACAACCCAGCAACTGTGCCCCTGGGTATTTACCAAAGTGAACCAAAAATTTATGTTCATATGAAAACCTGTTCATGAACATTTGTACCAATGAAGATGTCCTTTCAACAGATGAATGAACAAAATAGTATATCTATACAATAAAATTCCACTCCACAATAAAAAAGAACAAGCTATTAATTCATGCAATACAAATTTTAAATGTATTTTGCTAACCAAAAAAATAACCAAATGTATTTTGCTTTCCATTCATATGACATTCTGGAAAGGCAAAACTACAGAGACAGAAAATAGATCAGTGGTTGGCAGCAGATTGGAGAGGGGTAGAAGTGACTGACTACAAAGGGGGACATACAGGGAAACTTTCAAAGAGATGGAACTATTCCATATAACACTGATGTGGTGGATAGATAATGCTATACATGTGTTAAAATCCACAGAACTTCACAACATAGAGAATGAACTTGAACGTGTGCAAATTTTAAAAACTCAACCAGGAGGTTAGAAAGGCAGACCTCAAAAAAGACTAATCATAAATGTATGATACAGCCACACCAAAGGGGGTATGTAACCTAAGTAACTTTAGAGAATGATGTTTTGACTACTAACTGTAAGAGGGGAAAAAGAAAACTCTACATAAATAGTGTATTCTAGTTGGTAAAGTGATTCCTCACAGAGTTATGGGTTAATAATTCTGAAACTGCTATGCATGTATACCGGAGGTAAACACGTAGAACAGACAGTGGTTGGTGGGAACCAGGTTTCTCACTATCAGAATAAACTTTGTAGCACTGGATTAGAGTCAGAAACATCTCTATTGGTATTAGTCTGTTCTCAATTTTAAAACACTTTAAATAAAGTAATTGTTCAGATCATTACAGAATCGATCATTTTGCTGGTATATGTCACTTGAAAATAGATTAAAAGTTGATAAAATGCTAGGTGATTAACTGGTATATCAAAATTATATTTTAAAAGATAAGTCTGATAAAAGGGTATTTAAAAGATTTTTTAACAATGTAAACAAACCTTATTTTTAAAAGGCTCCAAATTTTACTGAATATTTGCAACTAAGTTAAATAACTTTATCTCTAATCTTTTCAACAAACTGGTCATAGAATTAAATGTCAGGAATGCACAGTACTCTGTGTAACACATGTATCACTAATGTCTACTCACGTGCAAAAATTTCTCTCAAACTCAAGATACTTTTCAAATAAATTATTGAATACACCAGTATAAATGGAAAAGGATAAACATTTTACACCTCCCTTTTCTGTGCTGAAAACCCTTAAAATAGAGTTAGTCATGCTACCAGCTTAATATCTGACAAGAACCACTGAGGGGAAAATATAAACCAAATCTTAATATGAGGGAAAAAAAACCAAGTAGGCTATTTATTCTAGGTGTTTCCCTAAATCAGAGCCTAATAAAAATAAAGCATGTAATATCTAGAATAAATGATAACTGAACCCCAATTTTTCTTTCAGAAAAAAAAAATTCTCAAAACAAGAAAGTAGTGATCATGAGTAAAATCCCTAGGATATACTTGATTGGAGACTGAAAATAGTTATTAGCTTTACTCTCGTGTTCTTTTAAATTTTAGATGTGACATCATCATATAAAAATGTATACCTTGAATGGAGCAAGAACCAGAAAATCTGAATTCTAGGATTAGCTTGATCAATTTCTCCTCTCTCGCCACAGTTTCCTAAGGAGTTCGGGAATTGTATCTAAAACATCTGTAATTTGGCAGTCTTTACCAACTCAGCTTTTAAACTACAATGTGAATTTGGTCAGGTTAAGACGGTTGAACCAGTTAGACAGGCTTTATTTATTTTTTTTAAAGGGGACATTATATTCCGAGTTGGCTATTAATAAAAACAGACTACCAGATGGGATCAATTTCACTGGAGTTCAATAAAAGCTGAAGTAAGTGCACTTAGCCATTATCTTGAAAATATTAGGGTTTCTCAAATACCAGAACTACATCAAGAAACTTCTTGTAAATAGGAAGACTGTAGTTATAAAATGTTATGAACTTATTTTCTGAACTAATTTTTGGTTCAATCACATGGATAAATGTTTTTAATATTCTGAGTTGATGACCTGTGGTACATATAAGAAACGTGGGCAGATGAAACAGAAGTTAAGTAAAACTCAAGAATTTCAGTTTCATACCAAACTGAGTCTGGAAAAATTGCCACATTAACTAAAAATAGTTTATCTGAACATTTTCATAATACAGGTTTCATGGGGTCTGTAATTATCACGTAAAATGAAAAGTTGCCTATATTTACAAAGAAAAATAAAAGTAAATTGACAGTATTCTCTTAAAATCAATTTACTCTCTGGTTGTCATAATTTCATATTCTGTAACTTAATTTGGTGTGTCTTCGTTCTTCTGCAGTGGTAGCCTTCTTGATGCACTACTTCTAAATTTCTGTGCAGGTCTCTCACATACATGCCAAGGAGGATCGTGGCCACCAGATACACAGCATTTACTATTAGTAGAAAAATCAGTAAACCATCTAAACACCCAGCATCTCAGGACAGAAATTTTCTACTACCCAGTCTTAAAAGTTCCCAGTAAAATGAAATACAATAAAGACAGTCCCACTGAATTTAAACGACAAAAGTTCAAGCTTGGGAATCAAAGCTCGTAATTTATTTTAGGCTTTAATGAAATTAAAGTCCAAATTTAAGACAATCAAGGGCCTTCTAATCTTCCTGCCACCTGAAAACAAGTTGTTTAACCTCTGAGTGATTCAATTTCTTCACGGGAAGATAAGATCTATGCAATCTAGCTCATGACTATGATCAAATAAATTTGTAAACCAGATTTATGATACATAAAACTTCATTTAAGTAACTGTTGTTTGAATTAATTGACCAATCTTATGTGTAAACGGCCAAGTTACTAGTACTTACTAATTTTCTGCCAGTTTACAGCTAAAGAAAGCATTAAAATTAATGAATGTTTTAGAACCTTTCATTACAATTAGCTAAAAATCCACAAAGGTTTCCAAGGACTGAAGTAGCTACTGCCAGAGCAGTCCTTCTAAAATAAGACCAAGTCATATTAGCCTCACAATCTACTGTGGAATGGACACACTAGTTCTATTAATTCAACAAAGGAACTTGCTAAAGTTATAATCTATAATTAAAACGCCTTAAAATATATAACAACTCCCTTGTTACTCTGCCTCGTAGAATGGTTGTAAGGTCATTAAGCATTGTTATTTCATATCAGCAATTAAAAATACCACATGTGAACTAGAAATCTGGAAATTGCAACTCTACTAAACATTTTTATAGGTAATAGATATTTTTTCTCATAATAATTTGTACAAGCTACTGATTCTAGTGATAATGTGATTATCAAAACTGACTAGTTCATATCCACTGCTTAGACCTCCCCACTTTATAGCAACTGATTAGGCTTACCAAATTATCTCTGAAAAAAAAATGATAATCAAGTGATAAAGGGAAATTTTGTGACTTCTTATAAAAAGTAATTAAAAAGTTGCTCTTGAGGGGCACCTGAGTGGCGTAGTCGGTTGAGCAGCCAGCTCTTGATTTCTGCTCAGGTCATGATCTCAGGGTCCTGGGATACAGCCCCATGTTGGGCTTCTCACTGAGCATGGAGTCTGCCTGAGATTCTCTCTCCCTCTGTCCCTCCGCCCCTGAGCATGCACACATGCTCTCTCTCTCAAATAAATATTTTTTAAAAAAGTTGTCCTTGACATAAATCTAACAAATCAATTACATATATTTTTTAACTGTCAAAACTATTTTTCCAGTTTTCATAAGAGTATTAAATAAAGCTTAAGTAAAAGAGCAGAAAATAATTACAGCTGCCCATTTAAAGATAACAGTCAGTGAACACTAACTACATGAACACTTCCCAAACCCCTCAAAGTTTAGTTTTTATACAAAAGAGGCAAACTGTACACAGTTTTTTGTGTGACGGGCAAGGGAACGGCCAAAGGTACTCTGCAGTGGCTTGGTACATGACTTTCTAGGGCACTAACAGAGAGGAAGAGAAATGGGCATATTTATAGAAGACAGAAATAGGCTAAAGGATTTATACTGTTTTTTTATCACAGGATGCAAATAAAATCACCTCGGGATATTTTAAAAAATACTGATGTCTCCTCCCTTGCCCCTACTTTCATTAATTGGAAAAGAACGGAACCTGGTCATTAGGTGCTTTTTAAAGTTCTCCAGATGATTCTAATGTACAGCCAAGGTTAAGGCTATCAGGGCTAAGACTATACAGGAAAGTGAAATTCCAAAGTTTTCATCTCAGCGTAAGTATTGACAAAAAACAAACACCATAAATTCAAGGTAGTTTAAGAGCATTATTCATTTCCTTTGCATGCCAATGTGCCCTTTCCTTGCCTCTTATTTCTACCTCTGAGAAATAATGCTAAGCCTTAAACATTAATTTTTAAAATGTTTTAAAAATTCATTGAAATACACTCATAATTAAGTTCAGAAGTCACTAATACAAGAAAGTAGATGCAAACATTACAATAAAACTTCTTTGTTAGAAGAAATTTCTAACACAGTACAGGTTCCCTCACTATCTGAAAGTTTGCATTATGCCACTTAGCTTTTACAAAAGACCTATATTAGTATCTACTTTTGCTAACTGAAAAAAATCCAAAGAGGATTTTCATCTCTAGGAAAAGTTAATTGTTTCTTTGCTTTACGTTGTTTCGCTTAGGTAAGGTTTCATAGGAATGCTCTAGAAACCTGCACTGAGGTTTTATTTTTATTATTTTTTTAGATTTTATTTATTTATTTATTTGAGAGACAGAGCACAAGGGGGTGGGGAAGGGACAGAGGAACAAGCAGCACCCCCCCGCCCCCCACTGCTGGGCAGGGAGCTGGACCTGGGCCTCCATCCCAAGACTCTGAGATCATGATCTGAGCCGAAGACAGACGCTTAACTGACTGAGCCACCTAGGCACCCCTGTACTTAGGTTTTAAAAATATGTCCACAATCTTAACATTCCTTCCTAGAAATGTAATATTACCTATCATTTGCCAAGTATTACGCACTGTGCACTAAATACCTTACCTGTGTAATTTCCTGCAATCCTCAGAATAATTCAGTAAGGTAAACATTACCATCCCCTTTGTACAGATGAGAAAATAAACTGAGAATAAGGTCAAGAACTAGTAGTAACTAGAAGTAACAAGGCCAGAATTTGAGTTCATATCCACTTGACTCGAATCCAAGTCTTAACCACTATACTTTACTGCTTCTCACATATATTTTCATGAAAAATTATTTTTTTGCATGAAACCATTTCAAGAAACTCTAGCTGTCAAATAATAATTCTCCTCAAAAGCCTCATTCTTCTGCTACAAAGAAGAAATTTAGCAATGGGGAGAAAAGTAATAGACCTTACTCAGCTGGAGATTCAAAGTTCAGAAAGACCATGATCACGAAGTACCCACAATACCATTTCAGACACAATTTCAGAAGCCAAGGAGAGAAAAAATAGGCACTAACAGCTAAACTGTTTTTGTTTAATTTTAAGGCTGGCAGATTATTCTGGTCAACCGACATCTTCTTGTCTGTCTCAGCCACGGAAATGAATAAATTCAATGCATCTTATCTTTACACAATTCTTCATGAAGAATTCATAAACTCCTTTAGAAATCCACTTTCTACATCTCTATCACCACCACCATAGTTCAAGCCACAATTATTTCTTGCCTAATTGGTCTCCCTCTATTTTTCCTCTAAGAACCATTTACCAACCAATTTGGCCTAGGTACCAGTGCATTTTGATATCTAGGAGTCAGATGAAGACAAAACAAGCAAAGGAAAAGGAGGGAACAGCAATGAGGGAGATGAAAACCAAGGAGGGTATGTAAGTATGTTCAAAGTTTACCAGGAAAAGTGGTACAAGGAAGAGCATAACAAACTGTTTCAAACACTGTTGATCCAAAAAAAAAAAAAAGACAGAAATTAATCTTTGGGTTTAACAGCATGAAAGTCAATGGGTAATCCTGACAAGAATAATTTTGGTGGAATGGTGTAAATAAAAGCACTGACTGGATCAGATTCATAAAAGAATAGAAAAAAAAATTGGAAACAAAATACAGGCATCCTTTTCAAGGAGTTTTGCCATAAAAGTGAGGAGGAAATGGGAAATAGCTGAAGGAAAATCTGGATGTGAGAGAATCCTTTTATTAAGACAGGAAAACTTACAGTATAAAGGGGAAAGCTGATGACACAAGATAGAGGGAGTAGTACTAGAATGAAGAGCAGGTATGGAGGGGATCTGTAAGAGATACTGGCCTTAGACAGGCAAAAGCACATATCAGAAATATCAGAGTGAAGATAGTAAATGTACAGATTCAGGTATGTGGATAGAGCTTTCACTATGGAATTTCTCATCTGGTTGCTTCTGTTTTCCATTTTCTTAATAAAATAAGAAATTAGGTCACCAACTCAAGAGTGAGGATATAAAAAGAAGTATTAGAAATTTGAGGAGGGAGGAAAAGGTATGAAACAGTGTTCTAAGAAAGTAGGAGAGTGAAGAGATCAGAGGAAATACTGTGAAGTAGCCCACTTATAGTTGGTATTCGTCGTTCCGCTCTTCTCCAGCCACATGCAGCTGCAGGCGGAGGTTGACTTAACCAAAGCTAGTGAATACAATGAAGCATGAGAAAGAAAAGGAGATTAAGGGTATAGGCAAAATAGTAATCATAATGATAGGTAAGAAAAGAAGTGAGGGTATATCTTACCATGTGTCTAAATTCTAACATATGGCTTTCTTTGTGACTCTCAAACACACCAAGTCAGTTCTCATCCTAGGGCCTTTACTTTTATTGTTCCTTTTCAATGATCTTCCCGCAAATTCTCACATGCCAGTTTCTTGACACTCACATCTCTGCTTACCTATATCTTTCTTCAGAGAGACCTTCCCTAAACATTCACTGTGCAAATTTTGTTCTCATGTGTTTACTGTCTATGGACATGGACTCCTTAAAACGTAAGCTCCTTGAACAGAGAAACCCGTCTATTTTGCTTACCATTTAAGTACTTAAAATGGTGTCACGTAATAGATACACTTTACTGATTAAATGAGCCACAAAAATATGCTAAGTCTTTTACTAAGCTTAATATGAAAACACCATTTTCCTTAAAAGTACTGCAGTAAAAAGCATCTTGTCTGATAAAAACAAGCTCAGTAATCACAGGTTAATTTTAAAGTTGCCTGCCGCAAATATCACCCAAAAAAATACATACTTTGCAAATATAATGTACATTTATTCCCTTTGATATTTTCATGCAGGACTAGGCCTTTTCTTTAAGTTTAGGATTACTAATTAGGTTATCATATGATCTTTTTATATAAACCACATCTATAATGCATGTCTTAAGATTTCCAGTTTTAATCTAGTTTACAGTTGAACAAGATCTTAGAGCTACTTAAATAACAGAATCTTTCTGAATTTTTATAAATATTTTCTAGTTTTTTTAGTAATTTTCTCACTATATAGCACTACTGGTTGACTCCATTAACAGTCCTTCTCCCTTGTGAATGCTACGGTTGTTCACATGTTCAACCTTTTCCATATGTGTTAGGGGGAAATACTGATCAGTCTAAGCCAATATGACAATGCTACCCACTTCTCAGTAAATGATTTATGGAAGGGTATTTGAACAAATTCTGGCCATTGAAACGTGAAGGGAAATCTAACGGTAGGATGTTAAGAAAGGGGGAGAAACCAGTCTTTCTTTTTCCCCTGGATGTTGTCATATCAGAATACCCCATCTAGAATTACTTACTGAAGCCATCTCGTAACCATGATGAGACCTAGCTCAAGGAGAATAAGACATTCTAACAACTGGAAACAGAAAGATGGAAAGAAATTGGCCCTGGTGTTAATCACATAGCTGCTGCATTAACCAATACAAAAACTAACACTCCTCCAAATAGGTGAAAAAATTAGTTTTCTTTACTGTTTAGTTAGTTGAACCAAAAGCTTCCTAAACCTTTAGACTTATCTAAACCTAATCCATTAGTAATTTTTAAAGCACTTTTGGTAAAAGTCTTTCCAAAGTATCCACCTTGTTTTTTATTAAAACAATTCTTTCTACACTTCTATTTCAGTAGCTTAGGTCATATTTAGCCTAAAAATTACATTAACGTGGCCATAAAAACTGATTCTTAAGCATATAACTAACCTGACAGGAGACAGATACAAAAGAAAGCGAGAGTAGTTCACTAGCTGTTAAGTGCTCAGAATACTATGGACTATAGGAATTTGAAGCAATGGTTTAAAAGAACATGCCAGTTAAGTGGAAGTTTGTAAGGACATCAGTCACAAACACATTTCTGTGTGTAATAGATTCAATATACAACAAATAAATATTGTCTTTGAGGGGACGATAGCTAAAAAATCCTATAAAAACTTAGGACAAAGGTTTCCAGGAGAGAAATTAAAATTAGAGAAAATCTAGAGTCAAAGAAATAAGAATATGAGCCTATTTAGTCTCAACTCCAGCCAAGCAGCACAAAAGAACACAGAATCTATAAAGAACCTTTACCCCAATATGTATTGTTTTACTGCAAATGAATTGACAACACTGACAAAATTCCGCAATTCAAAATTTTCAGGCAATAAAGACAAAATGTACTATTTGCTTTATTTGCTTTATTTGCTTAAGAGCCAAGTTCATTTTATCATGTCATATTAAGGATAACTATAGCAGTGTGCCATTTCTAAGGGATATTTGTATCCCCAGTTAAGAACTACTAACTAGGTAAGTTATTTCAAATAGAAATTCATCATTTTGAAGCAACTATTAGGTATTAAAACAAAGATCCTTGATACTAATAATAATCATACTCTTCTAACTTCCTTCCAAAAATAATTACTGAGCTCTACCATATGCTAGGTAGTAAACAAATAGTAATAGTAAAAGAGAAAGTGAGAAACAGCAATAAGAAATACAAAACTAGAGAATTTATTTCTGTAATAAAAATTCCACTTGTAAATATCCTGGGGTCAGAAACCATGTTTCCAAATTACTCTCCACGGAGTTACAATGCAATGAAGTAACACCAAGTTACAAATGGCAGTAATATTCACATCTTGATAACATTCCTTCACTAAGAAATTTACTTAATATGTATCAAACATCATTTAATGTTTACCTAACATAATAAACAATAACTTAAATGTCTTGGTGGCCTTATAGGAGCAGTTCTTAACCTGGGTTCTACAAATCCTTAGTCTGTTGATGAAACGCAGAGGATGCATGAACTTGAATAAGAAAAACATTACATCTTTATTGTAGTAACCTCTGACTGGAATTTAGTATTTCCTTAATTAAAAATATAAGCAACAGGGCACCTGGGTGGCTCAGTCACTTAACAGTCTGCCTTCAGCTCTCAGGTGGTGATCCCAGAGTCCTGGGATGGAGTCCCACATTGGGCTCCCTGCTCAGTGAGAAGCCTGCTGCTTCCCTCCCTCTGCCCCTCCTCCCTGCTCATGCTCTCTCTCTCTCAAATAAATAAATAAATATCTAAATAAATAAATAAAGTAAGCAACAAACTATAGCAGTATTACTTACACCTGTGACTTTGTTACCATTAGATACTACAGGTATTTTCCTATCATTTTAGTTGCTTCAAATCTCAAATTTTCATTTATGCATTATTAGATTAAAAATCATACATCACTTGGGGCACCTGGGTGGCGCAGTCATTAAGCCTCTGCCTTCGGCTCAGGGCGTTATCCTGGCGTTATGGGATCGAGCCCCACATCAGGCTCCTCCGCTATGAGCCTGCTTCTTCCTCTCCCACTCCCCCTGCTTGTGTTCCCTCTCTCGCTGGCTGTCTATGTCAAATTAATAAATAAAATCTTTAAAAAAAAAATCATACATCACTAGACTTTGATACATGCATTACTGAATTTATTTGATATTAAAAACATTCTAATACGTAATTAGAGTGCTCATAAGTATATACATTTAATTTTGCAGGATTAAGATACTACTTTGGGAAGGGGTCCACAACCATCACCAGAGAGCAAATGAGTTCAAGGCCCAAAAAGAGGTAAGAACGCCTAGATTAGAATATCAGAACATGGATTAGATTGTTTGCAGAAGGTAACGCCAAAGAATTTAAGGACTGAAAAGAGCCTCAGGAGCGTATTTAATTAAAATTCAGAGACAAAGAAATTGTGGCCTGGTGGGACTTAAGTGCCTTCTTCAAGGTCACCCAGCTATTTAGTGACAGGGCCAGAGAAAACAGAACCTAGGTTTTCTGATTCACAAACTAAGACTAAACCAACTTTGATGTGACTGGGATATAAGAAAGCAAGACACGGCAAAGACAGCTCTGCAAATACATGCCAAAAAGTTATTAGGAAAGAAATGAATTACACAGGAAGAAGAGCTAATTTGAAAAAGAAAATGACTGACTGAGGTGTTAAAAGTGTTTTAAAATATATTCTAGGGGCTTCCGGCCGGCTCAGTCAGAAGAACATGCGACTCTTGATCTCAAGGTTGCCAGTCTGAGCCCAAGGTTGGGTATAGAGATCACTTAAAAATAAAATCTAAATAAATAAATAAAAATAAAAACAAATTCCACAGCATGACATGCCAATACAAATGTTGAAAAAAACAGTCAGAAAACAAATAGGTGAGACCCCTTTTGCATACTGAACACAAAGAAATGTTCTGAACATCAATATTCTAAACATTATTAAACATGATTAACATATGCTGTTTCTCCCACTTTTCCTGAAACAGGAACTTCTCAGTCTGTTTTCCCACTTTATAGAGAGAAATGGGTAGACTGAAAATTTTACTTTCTTCCTGATCTATAAGAATTACAACAGCATAAGCACAACAGTAAATATCAAATAACAGCTGGAATCAGTGTGAGAGAAAAGAAAGCTGAAACTGTGGCAACTGAGGGAGTCTGTGAACCACCTAAAGAAGGTAGTTGCTCTGCTCATCTCTAGCTCAATGCTACAAGAAGTGTCAACCCAGAATTCTGGATGGAACAAAAGTAGCCTTCAAGAATGAAAATGAAATAAATACACTTTCAGATGAAAGAAAACTAAGATAATTCATCACAAGCATACCTGCTCTGAAGAAATGAATTTTATTTGGACAAAGAGAAACAAAGCCAGAATTTCATGAACAACAAAAATGGCAAATACGTGGGTATGTATAACAGACAAGGAGTTGGCAAACTTTTTCTGTAAAGGGCCAGCCAGAGAGTAAATATCTTAGGCTTTGCAGGCCAAATGGTCTCTGTTGTAACTAATCGATTCCGAATTGTAGAGCAAGAAAAACCATAGATAATACATAAACTAACTGGTGTGACTGTATTCCAATAAAATTTACAGACGCAGGTGGCAAGCTGGATTTGGCCTGCAGTAACAGTTTGCCAATCCCTGTGATACACTATGCTTTTCTTCTTAAATTCTTTAAAGTATGCGAAATAATTGAAAGCAAAACTTACATCACTGTCTCAAGAGGTATTTGAACCATGTGGATGTAACAACTACAACACAGAGGAGGGTGAAGAAAGGAAACTACATGGTGACAAGATTTCCATTTTCTAATTCAAGTAGGAAAATATAAATTTTCAGTGCAGTAGGTTAACTGTACACCTGATTAAGATATATTCAACACCCCTGGTAGCTCTGAATATAACCTTATTGGACACAAAGCCTTTGTAGATGCAATCAAGTTAAAAAGAGGTCATACTAGATTTGGGTGGGCCCAAATCTGATGACTGGTATTTTACAACAAAAGAGAGTGAGGCATAGAGACATACAGAGAGCAAAAATGCCTAAGTGAAGATGAGGCAGAAATTGGGGTGATACAGTTATAAGCTAAAGAATAACGAGTGGTGACAACCACCAAAAGATAGAAGAGGCAACGAAGGCTTCTTCTCTAAAGCCTTCAAAAGGAACATGACCCTGCTCATGCCTCCATTTCAAACTTCTAAACTCCAAAATCAACACACAATATGAATTGTATCTACTGGAAAAAAACTGAATTCACAGTCAAAATCCTCCAGGCCCAGATAGTTTCATCACTGACTTCTACCAAACATTTAAACAATACCAATTCAAGACAACATTTTCCAGAAAAGAGAACATGACGGATTACTTTCAAAGTCATTTTTACGAGACTAACATTATATAGATACCAAAACCAAAGATAATTCAGGAAAAGAAAAACCTTAAAAACCAATATTCCTCCTGAACATAGATGCAAAAATTCCCACCAAAATATCAGCAAATTAAATTCAACAAAATACCCAAATATTAATAAACAATTAACAAATAAAGCTTATTCTGGGAATATACTTGCTCTCCTTCTCTCAGTTTCTTTAAATAACATGAAATCATATGAAGGAATAATAATAACAACATATTGTTGGGTCTGTAAAATATATGCCTGTAATATGTATAACAACAGCACAAAAAAGAAGAAAAGAAAATAAAGGTACAGAGAAATAAGGTTTCTACATTTCACTGGAATTAAATTAGGGTTAAGTCTGAAGTAGACCCTGATACAGTAAGATGCATATGGCAAGCTCTAGTGCATCAATTAAGAAAATACAAAAGAACATAGTGAAAATTGAAAGGAACTGAAAGCTTACATGGGTGGAGTGGGAGGAGAGACACTTGATGCAAAGAACACATAAAGGAGAAATTAAAAAAACATGAAAACATACAAGAAAACAAAGCAAAATGGCAGACACAGGTTACACTACATCAATAACAATATTAAATGTAAGTAAACAATCCAACAAAAGGAAGTGTCAGACTGCAACAAACCAGAACAAAAAAATTACATGCTGTCTACAGGAGACACACTTTACATTTAAAAATGCAAATAAATTGAGGGTCACCTTGTGACTCAGCTGGTTAAGCATCTGACTCTTGGTTTCAGCTCAAGTCATGATCTCCCCATTGAGAGACCAAGCCCCTCTGCTCCTCCTCCTGCTCAACAGTGTGTGTGTCCTTAAACAGAGTTTAGAAGTTTGAGTGCGTGCACACTCTCTAATAAATAAATCTTTAAATAAATTAAAAAATAAAAATAAAAATAAATTGAAAGTAAAAGGGTGGGAAAGATATATCATGAAATGCTTCTACAGCCAATATCAAAGAAATGACTGCCTATGTTCTTCCAGGACTTTTGTGGTTTCAGATCTCATATTAAGGCCTTTAATATGCTGAGTTTATTTTTGTATATGGTGTAAGAAAGTGTTCCAGTTTTTTTCTTCTGCACACAGCTGTCCAGTTTCCCTAACACATTTGCTGAAGAAACTGTCTTTTCTCCCTTACATATTCTTGCTTCCTCTGTTGTAGATCAATTGACCATATAAGTCTAGGTTTATTTCTGGGCTTTCTATTTTGTTCCACTGATCTATGTGTCTATTTCGTGCCAGTACCATACTGTTTTGATTACTACATGTTTGTAGTATGTATTGAAATTTGGGATTATGATACCTCCAGCTTTGTTCTCTGTCAAGACTGCTTTAGCTATGTGGATCTTTCATGGTTTCATACGAATTTTAGAATTATTTGTTCTAGTTCTGTGAAAAATGTTAGCATTTTTAGAGATTACACTAAATCTATGGATTGCTTTGAGCTGTACAGACATTTTAACAATATCAATTCATCCAATCCATGAGTGTGAAATATCTTGTTTGTGTCATCTTCAATTTCTTTCACCAATGTTTTTATACTTTTCAGAATACAAGTCGTTCACATCTTTGGTTAAGTTTATTCATAGATATTTCATTATTTTTGATGCAACTTTAAATGGGACTGTTTTCATAATTTCTCTTTTTGCTACTTCATTATGAGGATATAGAACTGCAACAGATTTCTGTATTTTAATTTTGTGTCCTACAGCTTTACTGAAATCATTTATCAGTCTGGTGGAGTTTTTAAGGTTTTCCATTTACAATATCATGTCATTTGCAGACAGTTAAGGTACTACTTCTTTCTTACCAATTTAGATAGCCTTTTCCCCCCTTTTCTTGTCTGACTGCTGTTGCCTAGGACTTTCAGTACTATGTTGAATGGAAGTGGTGACAGTGGACGTCCTCATCTGTATTTCACTTATTTCTGCTCCAATCTTTACAATTTCCTTCCTTCTAGTGGCTTTGGGCTTTGTTCTTTTTACAGCTCCCTTAATTGTGAGATTAGGTTGTTTATTTGATATTTTTCTTGTTCAAGTAGCCTGTATTACTATAATATTCCCTTAGTATAGCTTTTGCTGCATCCCAAAGATTTCCGGCCATCTTGTTTTCATTTTCATTTGTCTCTATTTATGTTTTGATCTCCTTTTTGATTTTTTGGTTGACCCATTCATTCTGTAGTAACATGTTAATTAGGCTCCATATATCTGCATTCTCTCCAGGTTCTTTTGTATGATCGATTTCTAGTTTCATACCATTGTGGCTGGAAAAGATGCATGTTATGATTTCAATCTTACTTAACTCTCTGAGACATGTTTTGTGGCCTAACATGATCTATTCTGGAGAATATTCCCTGGGTACTTGAAAAGAATGTATATTCCACTGTTTCGAATGGAATGCACTGAATAAATCTGTTAGGTCCATCTGGTTTAAGGCGTCATTCAAAACCACTGTTTTCTTGTCGACTTTCTCTCTGGAATATCTATCCACTGATGTAACTGGGGTGATAAAGTCCCCTATTATTGTATTACTATCAATTTCTTCCTTTATGTCTCTTAATACTTGCTTTATGTATTTAGGTATTCCCATGCCGGGTGCACAGATCTTTACAACTGTTATATCCTCCTGTTCGACCATTCCTTTTATCATTATGTAGTGTCCTTTTCTGTCTCTTGTTACAATCTTTGCTTTAAAGTCTATTTTGTCTGATAGAAGTATTGCCACCCCAGCTTTCCTTTCACTTCCATTTGCACAGCAAATGATTCTCCATCTCTTTACTTTCAATTTGCATGTGCCTTTAGGTCTGAACTGAGCCTCCTGTAGGCAGAAATATGGATGGATCTTGCTTTTTTATCCATTCAGTCATCCAACATCTTTTGACTGGAACATTCAGTCCTTTTACATTTAAAGTAATTATTGATAGATATGTACTTATTGCCATGTTGTTACTTGTTTTACAATTGTTTTGTAGCTCTTCTCTGTTCCTTTCTTCTTCTCTTGTTCTCTTTCCTTATGATTAAAAACATTTTTCTAGATATCTCTCTTCAGGCAAGGAAAATAAAAGCAGAATTATACTACTGGGACTATACCAAAATAAAAAGCTGTCACACAGCAAAGGGAATCATCAACAAAACAAAAAGGCAACCCACCAAATGGGAGAAGATATTTGCAAATAATGTATCGCATATGGGGGTTAATACCTAAAATATGTAAGAAACCTATACAACACCAAAAAACCACAAATAATCTGATTTAAAATGGGCAGAGAACCTGAATAATCATTTTTTCCAAAGACATACAGATGGCCAACAAATAACATGAGCAGAAGCTCAACATCACTAGTCAGAGAATGCAAATCAAAGTAACAATGAGATATCACCTTGCACCTATCACAATGGTTAAAATCAAAAACAAAGTAACTGTTGGAGAGGATGTGAAAAAGGAACTCTCCTGCACTGTTGGTGAAAATGCAAGTGCACCCACTATGGAAAACAATATGAACATTCCTCAAAGTATTAAAAACTGAATTACCATATGATCCAGTAATTCTACTACTGAGTATTTACCCGAAGAAAACAAAACACTAATTCAAAGGATACAGGCACCCCTATGTCTACTACAGCATTATTTACAGTACTCGATATGGAAGCAACCCAAGTGTCCATTGACAGATGAGTATATAAAGATATAGTATATATACACAATGGAATATTATTTGGCTATAAAAAAGAACATCTTGCCATTAGCAACAACAAGGAGGATCTAGAGGGTGTAATGCTAAGTGAAAGAAGTCAGTCAGAGAAAGACAAACACCATACGATTTCACTTGTGGAATTTAAGAAACAAAACAAATGAACCAAGGCAAAAGAGACAAACAAAATAACCAGACTGTTAAATACAGAGAACAAACCAGTGGAGGAATGGGTGAAATAGATAAAGGGGATTAAGAGTACATTTAACTTGATGAGCACTGAATTATTTATAAGAAAAATAAAAGTTATGTATTTGTGTCTTCAAAAATTTTTAAACTTTTCTATCATTACAGGTCAACAAAATTTGCAGGGTTTTAAGGGATTTTAAAAAGACTTCAAGCTCATTCTCTTACCACATGAGTCTGCAAGAAATGATTCTACAAAAATAACTCTTCATTAAGCTATCATGGAAAAAAATTTTCTAGAGTTCCCTGATTAACCAATCTAGGACAACATAGTTACCATCAACAAATTCTTACTCTTATGTATCTAAAAGACAGAGACCCTTTCTTAGTATTCAGTGAAAGGCAATATTACTATATTTTCCATCTCTAAAATTACTTTAACTGTATTCATCAGCTATTGCCCAAAATTCAGAGACATAACAAAAGTACTAGTTCTTGCTTTGGCATTTGTGGGTTGTTAGACTAACCTCAGCTAGGTTGGCATCAAGCTGCTGGGCTGAACTAGGGCTACTCCATTTTCTCTCATTCTCTTCAAATCAGTGGTTTCCTGATGGTCTTCTGGTGGGGAAAAGCAAGAGCACAAAGAACAAGCTCACCTCCACCAAGGCACTGAAAGTCTATGCTCACTCTGTGGGTGAACTGTTTTTGTTTTTAAATTTAAATAAAAGATTTTTGAGAGAGAGAGGAAGGAAGAGAGCACGTGCATACACACAGGGTGGGGGCAAGGGCAGAGGGAGAGGGAGAAAGAAACTCAAGCAGACTCCCTACTGAGCCTGGAGCCTGATACAAGGCTTGATCTCACAACCCTCAGATCATGCATGACCTGAACCAAAATCAAGAGCTGGACGCTTAACCAACTGAGCTACCCAGAAACCCTAAAACTTATTTTAAATGAAAAAATAAAATAAAGCCTATGCTCACTTGCAATTCACTAACATTGCTTTGGCCAAAGCAAATCACATGTCCAAACCCAACATCAATGGAGCCAAAAAATAAACTCCACTGCTCATGGTAGGAACCACAGTCATAAGGCAAAATGTGTGGAATGGAGGACAAGTGGAAAAATAATGTGATCTAACGACCTATTCTCTCTCTTTAAACTAAACCAGCAGTCCGTAACCCTCCTAGGAACCTCAGAAGACCCCACAGAATCTGATAAACCTGTATTTGAATGTTGGCTTTTCCACTGACTAGCTGGGAAAATTCTGGGAGATTATTCATTTTTTCAGGCCCCAGTTCTTGAATCTGTAGAAGGGGAGAGGAAATAACTTTTTATGACTGCTGGGATAACTAAATGAAAGAGTACACATATAAAGCTTAGCATAATGTGCTACCTATAGTAAAATGTGCTCAGTAAATACTAGCTTTCAATATTGGGTCATTCAATAGACATTTAAAAAAAAATCTATTATGGGGCACCTGGGTGGCGCAGTTCTTAAGCGTCTGCCTTCGGCTCAGGGCGTGATCCCAGCATTCTGGGATCGAGCCCCACATCAGGCTCCTCCGCTAGGAGCCTGCTTCTTCCTCTCCCACTCCCCCTGCTTGTGTTCCCTCTCTCGCTGGCTGTCTCTGTCAAATAAATAAATAAAATCTTTAAAAAAAAATCTATTATGAAACAGCAATCACATGAATTCTGGAATAGCTCAACTAGTAGCATATAAAATAGACAAAAATATTTTTAGAGATAAAGAAGAATATTTTCCTATCATAAATGGGTCAATCATGAAGAAAATGTAATTATAAACATTTGAAGCAAGATGAAGCAAGATCAACAAGCCAATAAGACACTTGAATACTAATATAAAAACTGGACCTAACAAATACATCTAGAACACCTAACAACAGCAAAATACGCATTCTTCTCAAGTACTAATGGAACATTCTCCAGGATAACCATATGCCAGATATAAAACAAACCTCAACAGATTTAAAAAGACTGAAATTATGAATATAAAATATGTTCTTCAACCAAAATGTAATGACATTAGAAATAATAACAAAATGAAACTGGGGAAATTTACAAACATGTGGAAATTAAACAATACTTCTAAATAAACAGGGGGTACAGAATCACAAGGGAAACTTAGAAAATATTTTGGGAACAATGAAAACAAAAATAAAAGATACCAAAATTTATGGAGTGCGGTGAAAGCAATAGTTAAAGGGAAATTTATAGTTGTGACATAA
Organism: Ursus maritimus; assembly: GCF_017311325.1. NCBI lineage: Eukaryota > Metazoa > Chordata > Mammalia > Carnivora > Ursidae > Ursus > Ursus maritimus. Next base: position 11,917,190 of record NW_024424564.1, on the reverse strand, counting down.
AACATCTACATTTAAAAAGATGTTAAATCAATAACTTACCCTTCTACTTTAACAAATTTTTTAAAAGATTTATTTATTTGAGAGAGAGACAGAGAGGGCGCACAAGAGAGAGAAAAAGAGAGAGCAGAAGCAGGGAGGCAAGGAGAAGCAGACTCCCCATTGAGCAGGGAGCCCAACGCGGGGCTTGAGCCCAGGACTCTGGGATCATGACCTGAGCTAAAGGCAGACGCTTAACCAGCTGAACCACCCAGGCACCCCAACTTTAAAAAATTTTTAGAAAATAAGCTAAATCAAAAGCAAACAAAAGAAAGAAAATAATACAGATGGGTTCAGAATAAGTGCAATACAGAAAAGACAAAAGAGAAAAATCGAAAAGACTCAAAAGTTGATTTTCTAAAAAGATCAACTTTGAGCTAAACTGTCCAAGAAAATGACTCAAAGTACTAAAATCAGGAATGAAAAAGGGATAATAATACAAACCCTACAGATAAAGGACAGTAAAGGAGTAGTATGAACTGTGTGCTAACAAATTAAATAACTAGATGAAATGGACATATTCCTAGAAAGTCACAAACAACCAAAGCTGTCTCAAAAAAACAGATAATCCGAACAGAACTATAACAAATGAAGGGATTGAATTAGTAATTTTAAAACTTCCCACAGAAAAAATAAAAATAAAAATAAAATAAATAAATAAAACTTCCCACAGAGAAAACCCCAGTGCAGGTGGCTTCACTGGTAAATTCTATACCAAACATTTAAAGAAAGAAAAATTAACAATGCTTCACAAAATCTTCCGAAGCATAAAATAAAAACACCTGGAAGACGTCCCAATTCATCCTATAAGGCTATTATTTATCCTGGTAACTAACACCAAAGACATCACAAGAAATGAAAACTACACATTAATATCTCTTATGAAAAAGACACACACAAAAAAACTAACAGAATACTAGGAAATCAAAACCAACAAAAAAGGAATTATACACCATGACCACGTAGGATTTATCCCAGGAATTCAAAACTTGTCAACATCCAAATATCAAATGATGCAATACACTGTATTATTAGACGACGAAAATCACATGGTCATCTCAATAGATGCAGAAAAATTATTTGAAAAAAATCCAACAGCCTTTCATGATACTTAACACTCAACAAACTAAAAATAGAAAAGAACTTCTTCAAACTGATAAAGGGTATCTAGGAAAAAAACTACAATAAGGCTGTCTACTCTTGCTACTTCTATTCAACACTGTACTTACTGAAAGTTCAAGACAGAATAACTGGGCAAGAAAATGAAATAAAAAGTACTCAGGTCAGAAAGGAAGAAGTAAAACTATCACTATTTGCAGATGTTATGATCTTCTATATTTAAAAAAGCTTAAAAAGTTACTAAAAAAAGGATTATGTTTTGTCAGTTTAATAATAGTTTAAATTATAAGAGACTTTATAATAGTTTAATAAAAGTTCAGCAAAGTTGCAAGATACAAATGTGCAAAAAAAACTGCATATCTATATACTAACAACAGAAAATCAAAAAATGAAATTAGGAAAACTCAGGGCACCTGGCTAGTTCAATTAGCGGAGCATGCTCCTCTTGACCTTGGGGTCCCATGAGTTCAAGCCCCATGTTGGGCCTGGAGAAAGAAAAGAAAAGAAAGGAAAAGAGAAGAAAAGAAAAGAAAGGAAAAGAGAAGAGAAAAAGAAAAAGAAAAAGAAGAGAAAGGAAACAATTCCATTTATGAAGCATCAAAGAGAATAAAATACTTAGCTACAAGTTTAAGCAAAAAACTACAAAATTAATATTCTGAAAACTACAAAACACTGCCAAAAGAAAAGAAAAGATGAACTATATAAATGGGAAGACACTGTGTTCATAGATCTAAAGGCAGGTAGCACTCCCCAAACTGATCTACTGATTCAACACAATCCCTATCAAAGTTCCACCTGGCTTCTCTGAATAGACAAAGTAATCCTAAAATTCACATGGAAATGTAAGGGACCCAGACCAATAAAAATAATCTTGATAAAGAACAGCAAAGTTGGAGGATTCACACTTACTGGTTTGAAATTTTCATATTGTAATCAAGACATACTGGCATAACAATAAACATACAGATCAACAAAATAGAAACAAGACAGAAAAAGCATAAGCAACAAAATAGTAAGCTAAATTTCATCCAAATTAAAAATATTTGAAAATCGCATATCCAGGGGCCCCTGGGTGGCTCAGTCGGTTAAGCATCTACCTTCAGCTCGGTCATAATTCCGGGGTCCCACAATCGAGCACCACGTTGGGCTGGCTCCCTGCTCAGCGGGGAGTCTGCTTCTCCCTCTCCCACTGCCCTTCCCCTCCCAGCTCGTGCGTGCTCTCTCACTCTCTCAAATAAATAAAATTAAAGAAAAAAAAAAAAGGAAATCGCATATCCAATTAGGAATCTGTACCTAGAATGTACAAAGAACTCTTACAACTCATTAATAAAAAGACAAATAAACTAAAAATAGATATAGGACCTGGATCTGACTAGATATTTCTCCAAAGAAGATATACAAGTGACTAAATACGTACACTCAAAAATGTTAATGTCATTTAATCATCAGGATAATATAAATGAAAACCACAATGAGATCATACACAGTAGGATGGCTATAATAAAACAGATAAAACAGTAACAAGAGTTGGCCAGGATCTGGAGAAATTAAAACTCTCATATTCTGTTTGTGGGGATTTAAAATGGTATGCTGTTCTGGACAACAGTGGGCAATTCTAGAGGTTAAATAATATTACTATATAACCAAACAATTCCACTATGTATGTAACCAAGGGAAATGTAAATATATGGCCACACAAACGATTGTACAGAAATATTCTCAGCAGCATATTCAGAACAGCCAAAGAGTAGAAACAACCCAAATGTCCATCAACTGATAAATGCATAAATAAAATGTGGTATATCCACACAATGGAATATTCCTCAGCAATAAAAGGAATAAAATGCTTCCACTTGCACAATCTTTGAAAACATTATGCCAAGTGAAAGATGGCAGTCATGAAAGAGCAAGTATTCCATCTACATAAAATGTTCTGGACAGGCAAATGTATAGAGACAGAAAGTTGATCTATGGTTGCGTGAGGGTGGGTGTTGGAAGGAAACAGAGAGGGCCTGCAAAAGGATGTCAGATTTCTTTCTGGGGTGATAAAAATGTTCTAAAATAGACTGTGGTAATGGTTGTGAGACTCTGTGAATATACTAAGAACCAATGAATTTCACATCTTAAATGGGTGAGTTAATGCATGGTAAATGATAACTCAGTAAAAATGCTCTAATAAGGAGTGTCAATCAATACAATCTACCATATCAATAGGCAAAAAAACCAACTGAACCTATCAGTTAATACAGAAAAATTATTTGGCAAAATTCAACATCCATTCATCATGAAAACTTTCTGTGAACCAGGAACAGAACAGAACTTCCTTAATTTGACAAACTTATATCTATCATTATACTTAATGGTAGAAGACTGAATTCTTTCATATTTTAAGACTGCAAATCAGGGAAGGATGACCCAGGCAGTGCGACAATGAAAGAAAACAGAAACAAAAGGCATAGATTGTAAAGACAAATAAATCTTCCCTATTTGAAGATGATATGGATTGCCTGAGTAAGATATGCAGAGCAATTTGCAAAAAAAGGTCCTACTATGTGAGCTTTGCAAGGTCACAAACAAGATCAATGTGTGAAAAAAATCCTATTTTCTATATGCTAGTAACAGTTAGTACAGCACCAAATAATTTCTCCAAAATGGGATTTTAAGTATAAATGAAATACATGTTTATAAATCTAACAAAATAGGTACAGGATCTGTATACTAAAAACAAAATCACTGACAACTAAAATCAAAGAACTAAATAAATGGGGAGATATATATACCACGTCTAAGGACTGGAAAACCCAATATAATTAAGATGTCAACTTTCCCAAGCTTATCGATCAATTAATACAATGCCAATCAAAATCCCAATGGGATTTTTTTTATAATGAGAAACATTTCCACTAGTCATTAGGGAAATCCAAATTAAAAATCACGATGAGCCCAAACTCACGATAATGGCTATATTCACAAAAACACAGTAACAAGTGTTGGAGAGAAGTGGAAAAACTAGATCCCTCATACCTAGCAGGTGGGAATGTAACACTGTTCTAGGTGGATACACAGACAAGATACTAAGTAAAAAATAAGGCAGGCAAAGTACCTGCTCTCATGGAATTTTCATCTAGCTAACAAATAATTAACACAAATGATTTCTGATAGTGATAAATGCTAAGCAAGACAGAGAGTAATATGATACTATAGTAAGGAATGGCAAAGGTATAGTACCAGATAAAAGTAATCAGGCATGACCTTTTCTGAGATTACAACTGATATGTCAGTGGAAGGATGAGATGATAATTTCAGTTATATATTTATATAGAGAGAGGGCTCACATGTTCAACAAAACTCAAAAATATTTTTCTCCTACTTATGACTTTATTAGATAAAATGGTTTTTCTATCTTTATTAAACATATGTAACTACCAACAAGGGATTTTAATCTACAGATGACTGCAGTTACCATAAATGGATATGTTTTTCATGAAAAGCCAAGAACAGTTCGTTTTAATTTGCCTGTTCAGTCTCAAAGTAAACTAAAATTTTTCATCAGGTTTGCAATTTTTGAAATAATGAAATAACAAATGCACCCCTATCTTCAATGACCCTTTGGGTTCTAAGGCACTCAGGATTAAGAACCACAAGCCCAAATGAAAATGTTTCTGGTCGGGGCGCCTGGGTGGCACAGCGGTTGGGTGTCTGCCTTCGGCTCAGGGCGTGATCCCGGCGTTCCGGGATCGAGCCCCACATAAGGATTCTCCGCTATGAGCCTGCTTCTTCCTCTCCCATTCTCCCTGCTTGTGTTCCCTCTCTCGCTGGCTGTCTCTATCTCTGTCAAATAAATAAATAAAATCTTAAAAAAAAAAAAAAAAGAAAAAGAAAATGTTTCTGGTCTATCTGAATGCCTAAAAACCGAATGCTAGTTTTTAAGGATCTTATTTTAACATTTTTTATATCTTCAAAAGCACATTTTATTACCTATCCCACATTATCATTTACAACGTCCTTTAACCCCCACTGTACTTTTTCTACTAAGTTCTATCTTGTTTATCTTCTACATTATATATTTTCAGACTGAGCCATCCTTTCTTCCGTTTTCATCTAATAACTTTTCAAAATGAATGTGCGCTTACAACAGCATGTTTGGTTTAGCCACTTATCAATAAGACAATAAATCAATTAAACTTAACCCATAAAATTTAAGAAAAAATGTAATATACTGGCAAACAGTAAATTTTTGTAGTGAAAAAAAACTACTAAAAGATATCCTTCGAAATTTAGTATCCCTACTCTAAATTTTGGGGTTTTTTAAGTTTTTACTTAAGTAATCTCTACACCCAACGTGGAACCTGAACTCACAACCCCAAGATCAAAAATCACATGCTCTTCCGACTGAGCTAGCCAGGCACCCATCCTTATTCTAAATTTGCTATGTATACCAAACACAAGCACAAAGCCTACTACTGTTCCTCCAACATTTTAATTTTTTCTTTCCAAAGGTCAAATCTAATTTGATACAAGCATAATCAGAAGTCACTTAAACCATATCAATGTTTATGGTCAAAATATAAACTTTAATAACCTTTTAGTTATTTAGCTAAGTTAAAACTATCTTCTGGTCACAAGCACACATTACTGATTTAATCTGCTAAAAAACATGTTAATTTGCTTCTGCTCCAAAGCCAAATAAAAATATTAATGCATTCAACAAATACACAAACATTTATATAATACTTAAATACCAGGCAATAGCCTGAATAGGGGATTAAAAAGAAAAAAAGCATTAATTTCAAAAGCCCACAAACAGTGAGGTATGTCCTAGATATCTAGTAGGCATTAAATTAAAATTTGCTGAATAAATAAATGGTATGTAGAAAACAACTACTACAAAATCTGACTCAAATAACTGTTGGTTTCCTGGTGCTTTCTCCCCATTAGCATTTTACTCTTTGAAATTATTATCTGCCAATAACGAAAGAGTTAAAAATCACTATTTTTTTCATCTTTATATTTCACCAAGCCTTTCAACCTGTGAAAAAGTTTATGAATCATCCTTAATTATAATTTTAATTAGCAAAAACCTACAATTTTATGACCTAAAAGTAAACTAATCAAGACCTAAAAGTAATCAATTTCACTAGATGAAATTTTAATAAGCAAAAACATGTGTTTCTTCAAACCATTAATGACTACTAATAAAAAATATAAAACTGCAACTCTATGGGCAGGCACAGTTTTGTTAGACAAAAAGCAGACACTAAACACCTCTGTCCAAAAATCACCATTAAATTAATTACTATTTTTACAAAGGTCTAATACATTTGCTTTACATACAATACTTACATGCAGTTTCTTTAGTATTTCAACAACTATAATAACCTTCACCTTAGAAAAGAGGAAACTAAACTTCAGAAAAGTTAGGTAACTTGCCTGTAACGTATAAGGTGGCGAAACAAGGATTCATGCCAAGGTCATTTAGCTCTCTAAGCCTTGAATCACTATTCAAGGCTTTCACTATTAAATCATCCCATTACATAATGTATACACAAATTTAAGTCAAGCGACACGCATACACAGTCTAGAAGAGGTTTTAGCATCCCCATGACAGAAAAAGAAATGCAGCAAAATTGTGAAGGGAGGGATATTACTGTGCTAAATACGTAATCATTCAACAAACATGTTTTGGGCACCTGTTAGAATAGTGCAACAAAATACTAACCAAAAATGAATGATTGATACATAAAACACCACCGATGAAAAATGTCACGCTGAGCAAAAGATGTCAGACACAAAAGAATGCATATTGTACAATTCCACTTGTTTGAACCTCTAAAAAAAAAAAAACAAAAACTCTAATCTATAGTGACAGAAAGCAGATGGGGGGGGGGGTTGCCTGTGGCCACAAATGAGGACTGCCTGAATGATAAACTTTGAATGTGATGAGAATGTTTTTATTTGAATTGTGGTGATTGTTACACAGGTGTATAAATTTGTCAAAACTCATTGTAAGGGACACTTAAATGGGAGCCTTGTATTATATGTACATTTCCTTTAAAAAGTTGACTTAAAAATAAGAATGGTAATAAAAGCACTTAAAAAAAATGGTACTCATTCCTAAAGATGTCAAACTGAACATGGATCTTGCCCTGAGAAAGAGAATGGTAACAGGAGATATTCGTATTTTTTAAAACTTCCTAGAATATATATATATTTTTAAAGATTTTATTTATCTATTTATTTGACAGAGGTAGAGACAGCCAGTGAGAGAGGGAACACAAGCAGGGGGAGCAGGAGAGGAAGAAGCAGGCTCATAGCGGAGGAGCCTGACGTGGGGCTCGATCCCATAACACCGGGATCACGCCCTGAGCCGAAGGCAGACGCTTAACCGCTGTGCCACCCAGGCACCCCAAAACTTCCTAGAATATTTAAGTCACATATTAAATTCCTTAAAAAAAAACTGTATAATAAATGTTTCACAGAAATTAGTAGTAGTAATAGCAGCATTAGTTGTTGTTGTTGTTTTTTTTAAAGATTTTATTTATTTATTTGACAGAGAGAGACAGCCAGAGAGAGAGACAACACAAGCAGGGGGAGTGGGAGAGGAAGAAGCAGGCTGATGTGGGGCTCGATCCCAGAATGCGGGGATCACACCCTGAGCCGAAGGCAGACGCTCAACGACTGAGCCACTCAGGCGCCCCTAGTCTATTGTTCTTAATTGCCCTGTCCTCTTAGACTTAATTCAGCCATCTGAAGTTTCCTTACTAAGTTGGTAGTTTTTCTGCAAGGAAAATTAAAATCATACATGAACTTTCAAATGTATACATATATTTTTATAATCTGATCGCATAATATGTTGCTTCCCAACCTAAGAGCTAGTTCTATAGATATAAGGATTTTTCTTAAAGTAAACAAAGCAGCCACTCTTATAATTCAGAGCCAGGGATAAATTTGGAACTTCCGGCATTGTAAAGAAAACTGTGCAGTGATTTTCAAACAATGGGCTCCAACAGTGGGCCATGAAATCAATACACTGTATTAAGACTAGCATGTTTAAAAACATGTTTTATAATAGAAAGTATTTGAATATATTTTGCACCAAGGGAACTGTTTTCTGAGCCTTTTTGTCCCTCCCCAGTCACACACACATGCATGGACACTCGCCCTGGATCCACACTATAAATCCTGGTTTAAGGGGGGAAAGGGGGAAAGTGAAAGCCCCTAGAAATATGCTAGGACAAGAATGACAGTGTAATGAAACAGCCATAAACTTTGAAGTCAAAGACCTAAGTTCATATCTTGGTTCTGCCACTCATTAGCTATTATGACTTTGAAGAAGTTAACTACAAGCTATCCTACAGAACCTTTATTAACTGTAAAATGGAAAGAATTCAACCAACTATATACCAATTGTGCAGAGTACATATGAGATCATTGTACTCAGAGTTAAGGCCAAAGTCCTTTTAATGGCTTACAAATCTTTCCTGACTAGCCTCTGGTCCCCTACCTTTTCTGCACCTACCTACCATTCTCCCCCTTTCCCACCAGACTAGTCAGACAGACTTCCTTGCAATTCTTCAATCTTAAAACATCAAATCATAAGACATCCTTTCTCAGGGCATTTGGTCTTAGTTGTTGTCCCTTCCTGGAACGTCTTTCTCCTGGATTTGCAGAGGATTGCCACCTCACCACAGGCTCATTCAGTCACCTTCTAGGAGAGGACTTCCATGACCAGCCACTTTAAATCTGCATCCCATACATATTTCATACTCCCCTGGTCTCTTTTTCTCCATACCCCTACTACGTTCTACCATGTCTTATCTTTTATTTTGTACACTATATTCTCTCAGAACAGTGCCTGGCACATAACAGGAGTTAAATACATATCTGCCAAATAAATAAATTAAATAAATGAGTAACATACAGAAAATATCTAATACTTAAATGCTACTTTGTCTAACCCCCACTACCAAACCACTTGCTCTTTTCAAATTCACAAGGGATATCAAATTGAAGCCCTCCAGACAACATAAGCCTAAGAAAATCGTAAAAATACAACCTTATTTTGTCATTTAACATAACGTGTTAGCTACATTTTTACTGCTGATATAGCAAATTAAATTAGGCAAAAATCTCTTTAACTTTTACATTATTCGTTTATTCGACTTAAACCACTTTTGTGGTGAATTTTGGTATCAAACTTCTATATGTTAACCTCACTTCGTATGTGTGTCATATTAAATATGATTTGCTTTTCCCCCAGGATATATAAAATGATGCTTGGGAGAGTACCAGAGACAGGATTATAACACTTTATTATTTTACACTTATTTTTATTCTTAGTATTATTATTGAGAATGAAAGATATGAACAGAAAACACATTAAACACAAATTACACAATAAAAACGATCCACTCTTTGAAAAACAAAAAAATATAAATTTTTAAAATTCTAAGTTTATGCCTTCAAATTTTAGGACCAAAAAAAAAACATATATATATATGTTTGTTTGTTTTTTAACACAACCATACTCAGTGTCATTAACAATAAAGCAAAAAAGACAATTCACACATAGCTGGTGAGAATGTAAATTGGCAAAGCCTTGCTGTAAGAAAAAAAGTAAACACTAAAAGCTTTGGAAAATAACCTTTCATACATTCAACAATTATTTGTCAGGCCCTACATAAGGTTTCAAATAAATATTAGTGAACAAAGCTGACTCGATCCTTACTCATGATCTATCTAGTGGTAGAATGAGAGACAAAATTGTTCAAATAACGACTATATGATAAATGCTATAGGAAAAGGAGCCTATTTATGAAAGGGCAGTTGAGGAATGCTATAGGCTGTGCTGACTGTTATACATAGACTGTCACTCCTAACAATCCTCTGAGGTTAAGTGTGAATATTAAGCCTCTTTTACAGAAAACACCGAAGCTTGAAAAGTAATTTCACTAAAAACATAGCAATTACTTAATAAGCATTGGAACTACCTCCAATACTTTAAAATAACAATTATAGAAGCATTTTTTTTTAAGTAGGCACCACACTGGGCATGTACCCCACCAAGGGGCTTGAACTCATGACCTTGAGATCAAGACCTGAGCTGAGATCAACAGTCAGACGCTTAACCAACTGAGCCACCTAGGTGCCCCTAGAAACATTTTCTAAAGAAATATTCGAACGAGCAAACAAGAATTCAGGTACAAAAATGTTCACCAAAGTGCCATTCATAAAAATGAAAAATCAAAATAAAATTAGATGCTCAAAGGAATTAAGTCAGTTATGCTCTGGCCATTAGGAATCATGTTTTGGATAAATACTGAATGACAGTGGAAAATGCTTATGATCTAAGGGTATTTGTTTTTAAAGATACAGGTTGCAAAACAGTAATTACAGCCCAATTTCTCTATTACAAAAATGGGAACAGTGGTTGTCTCTGGATCTTCTCCATTTCTTTTTATACTTTAAAGTATTTTTTGAATATTCCACATCACACTGTTACTTTAGTAATCAAGTAGAAATACAAGAGACCATAGTGTTTTACACACACACACACACACACACACACACACACACTTATCTCTGCCCAGGTTAATAGTCCTCTACTGAGCAAGATTGCCAACTAATTTTTATTTTTTTCTTTTTCTCATCTTTATTTTCCACTTTTCTATAAGTATTTGCTATTATTACTTTTCTACCAGACTCCTTTAGCATGACCTCCCATTTTATTTGCTTCATAAAAAATTTAAAACTAACAAATACTAGCATTATTTACTCAGTATACTATAATAATGTATATCTATATTCAAGAATCCAAAGTTATAAAATACGTTGTTATAAGGAAGTCATTTCTATAACAAGTCTTCTCTTTTAAAAAAAATTCAACTTCTCAATACATTAATTTGAATAATTTTAGAAATCAAAAGAATTTAACTTCTTTTTCTAAGCCAATTAATAAATCGGAAATAAAGATAAACTGTTTCTGAAATAGTGTTAAAACTGAGTTTTAATTTTGTAAAATCAAAACTCGGGGTGCCTGGGTGATTCAGTCGGTTAAGCAGCTGCCTTCGTCTCAGGTCATGATCTCAGGGTCCCAGGATCGAGCCCCATGTTGGGCTACCTGCGCACAGGGAGTCTGCTTCTCCCTCTTCCTCTGCCTTTCCCCCAGCTTGTGTGCTCTCTCTCGTTTGCTTGCTCTCTCAAATAAAATCTTAAAAACAAAAAACAAAAAACCTACATTATCTTTGCCATGTCTTAAAATTTCAGCACACTATTTACCCAAGACTGGCATATACAATTAAAAATAAAAGCCCTTTTACCATACAATTTAGAATGTAAACTATTCTGAAAAATGAATTCTCTAGTTACTCCTAGTCAATTTCAATTTTACAAGGATGACAGTAAAAGCAATGCCTTTCCCTTCAATGAACAACAATCATTTTCCAAATTTCGTTACTCTATGATTCACTTTCCTTACTCTGCTACTCCAACTATTTAGTACTGCTTTCCTTATATGGTATTTAATGCCTCAAAGGACTCAGTACCCAAGAGATCTTACAGATTTAAGGGAAGAAAAAGGGAAAAAAAAAACCAGTAAAAGTTATTCATACACATTACATAAACAAAGAACATACAACAGTTTCAAACTACTGCACTGATACTCTCAAAGCTCTAGTTGTAAATTACAAATGAATTTCACTTGTAGGGAAAAGTGATGTTCACAAAAGTATGTCTGACTAACAATAATAAAGAGAAAGCACACAAACACAATTACAAACAATGGAATAACCTAAAGAACATTTACCATCTTTCATCCTTAACGAAGAGGAAATGAAGATGAGGTAGACTTCCTTCTGTATTTACTTACAGAAAGTATCAGGACTTCAGCATGCAACAGCATCCAAGTATTAACTGGCCTACTATGAGGAACACTCTCCACACTCCCTCCTCCCAAAAGTCCAATAAGCCAGATACTTAATTACATAAAAATAAAGGGAAAACCACATGGACACAGCAGTACCACAAGGTAAAATAAAATGAATGAATGAATCACACAACTTAAAACTATTGGTTGTATTACAACCATTAATAATCAGGAATCATTACCATAACACTTTTCCACTGCTTTACAATTAATCAAATGCTCTTGCTTTCATTATCTCAATTCTCATCAGCAACGTTAAAATATATAAATGACTAAAAAGCTGAGGCTCTTCAATAGTAATTGATTTGCCCAAACACAGAGCTAATAAATTCATGGAACCCAGACTAGAACCTATTTTCTGAATCCAAGTGTGGCAGTCTTTCCAAAACAATATATCTCCCTCTGTTAAAGATGAGCATATACTCAAAGGTAAATAAATGACCTGAGTTTCTCAACTTTAAAAAAACAAATGATAACTTCTATGCTAATTATTTCCTCTGAACTTCCTCCAGTATTCTGGAATATTTACTCTGCATAAAGGAAAAGAGACATAAACCAACACTGCTATAACTCTATTGTCAGATGTTCTACATGATCCTAAGAAGATATTTTATTCATTTTAAGGATATGAAAACGGAGGCAAAGAAAAGAAACTAGCTACAGATAGCTCGACATACCTCAGGATGTAAGTGGTAGACACCTAAACTAAGGCTCTCTCCATTACATTTACCCATTTATCAAAGGAATTACTAAATGCCTATTATATGCCACACACCATGCCAAGAGCTTCAGATAGAGCAATGTTAAGATGTATTTATGTTACTCAAAGTACCACACAAAATCCTTAACACAATGTCATCTAAACGAAATTTCTCGTAGGAAAAACATGTGTAGAATCTTAAGAACAAAACTGCATTCTCCTTGTTTACATTTACAAATTTGACACAAAAAGAGCATATAATGCACTCTGAAAAACTGTGGCTAATTCTCTTTTGCTTCAGAATCTCATCTTTAAGTAGCAATCCCACTACAAAAACAAAACAAAACAAAAACTCCACAAGAGCCTTTATTCTTTACATCAAATCTATTTATCCACATTTTTCAAATAAGAAAACTGAAGTTTAGGGAGGATAAGTGAGAGAGTTAATTAAAAGTGGTAGAATGGTCATTCCCATTCAGATTGGCTAGTACCAGAGAATTTAATGACATCATGTAAAACTGAAGCACAATTTAACTCTCTTTAATAGGAGTCATAATCAGTTCCATCTTACTCAGCCAAAAATGAACTAAATAGACAATTAGGTAACTTGGGCAGCTCCAAGTCATAATGGTAAATTCATTAACTTTTGCATACTATCAAAGTACTAATTTGCTCAAACTGCATTCTTAGGGAATCAAATCAATTCTTTCTATTTAAAAACATACATTTGAGGGGTTTTTTTGCATTTTGGAATTAACAAATAATGCTAACAACGTAAAATGAGTATGTAACTGTCATATAGTATTTTGAATAACATACACATACACACGTATCTAAGCAATGTAAAACAAGCATTTGTAACCTAATTCAGGTTTCTGCACCATCCAAAAGTAAAGCATTCCTATGAAACCGTGCCATAAAGAGAAGCAATTATCATTAATTCGTATGGAAAAATTTTTGAGCATTCCCAGAGTCCCCCCAAAACTTTTTCAGGCTTTGCTGATATCTTAGGACACTTCTTGCTAACAAATGCAAAAAAAAAAAAAAAAATCAAGAGAAAGCCAGGTGGCCTCAGACACAGTTCAAAGCTATGGAAGCTTGATGCTGAGTGTGGTTCCCGGGGAAGGGCCCCTCTTGCTGCTCAGAATACGCACTGAAAGGCTCAATGTAAAACAAACTAAACGCTTTTTTCATTTTTCACCCTTTCTCATAAAGCAAAAATCCTCTTCTTTCAGTTAGGGAAAACAGATACTAATGTAGGTAGTTCATAAAAGCAAAGTGGCATAATGGGAACTTTTCAAAAGGAGGAGATACCTGTATATGTACCATTTCCTATGAATGAATCTATCACTAACTCGTATTTTTTGGGTTATTCTCATTTATCCAAGTAATGTTAAATTTCATGACTGCAAATAATGTCAAATAACAACATTTAAATTTTGCCTGCCCGAAAATGTATGCAACAAGTCTCATCCATTAATGTAAAACTTTTAACTACCGATATTGGCTTATATGCACAACAAGTTCTCTGGAAGATAGAAACTTAAGAGTTTCAGTCATACAGTTCTTAATAAATTAAAGATCCTGCCAGTATGAATAAAATACTCAATTTTTCTAATGAAGAAAATATATTCCTTCAAGAATTTCACACCATCAAGCTCGTGATTTTAATTATATTTTGACTGTGGAATCTAAAAATCACCCCCCAGCACAATCTGATTATCACTAGCAGTGCTTAAAAACAAAATTGAGGGGCGCCTGGGTGGCACAGCAGTTAAGCGTCTGCCTTCGGCTCAGGGCGTGATCCCGGCGTTATGGGATCGAGCCCCACATCAGGCTCCTCCGCTATGAGCCTGCTTCTTCCTCTCCCACTCCTCCTGCTTGTGTTCCCTCTCTCGCTGGCTGTCTCTATCTCTGTCAAATAAATAAATAAAATCTTTAAAAAAAATAATAAAAAATAAAAAATAAAAACAAAATTGATTAATTATTCCTCATCATGTAAAAAAGTGTCCCACACTATGGCAAGTTCATTCCTTCAGCCAACTTCTCATAAGGTCCCAGAACTCCATTAGAACTACAGCAGATTACTTTACAATTCTCCAAATCCTACATGATTCTCCCAAGCTCAGGCCTGGTGTATATGCAATGCTGATCATGTGCCCTCCCCCACCTAGTGAACTCCAATTCACCCTCCAAAACCCAATTCAAATATCTCCTCCTTGAAAACTCATTAACTCCCTCAAACAAGGTTGCTCTACTCTAAGATATATCCACAGCATACGCCACAAAAAGTGAACTTCAAGAATTATTCAGTCACACCTATAACAGTGCATGGCAGTGTACTGAACCGTACAAGGAAACCTGATTAAACATGAAAATCATTACTAATTAATTTCTAAGGAAAATCTACTATGACCAACTTTGCAAAACTAAAAACTCTTAAAGCATTTGATTATTCTATGCGAATACAAAAAGTTTAAAATTTACTCTCCTTTATAATCTTCCACTAATACAGGCAGACTCCCAAATCTATCTGATACAGAAAACATCATGGCCTCTTAGTAAAAAATAATCCCTCCTCCCTAGAGCTTTCTATAAAAGTTATTATAAATTACTGGATCCACCACAGTATTTTCAACAGTTGAAAGACAAGGATTGTCTTAATCATCTCTTTTTCCCTTTAGAATTTACCCCTATTTATGATGAAAGCACTGAGTAACTGTTGATGAAATTTCTTGTTATCACATGCAAAATTTAACCCCATCTCAGGGCCCTCTTTCTGTCTGGGAAACCATTCTCCCAGATTTTTGTATGGCTTTCTCTTCCTTCAGTTTCTGCTCCAATGCTACCTCCAGAGAAAGGCCTTCCCTCATCACCCTACTTAAAATGGTTTCCTTCTTTCATCCCTAATCAATTGCTATACCCTTATCCTTCTTTATTCTCTTCATCACAATTACTATCTGAAATTATTTACTTGTTTATTTTCTGTCTCCCTCTCTAAGATGTAAGCTCCATGAAGGCAGAGACTTTTCTTGTTCACCATCATATATACCCAGCACTACAGTAATGTCTAGACGAGAATAAACACTCAAATTATTAAAGAGTTTATGTGAAAATACTTATAATTCTAACATTCAATCACTTGAGCCTGAAATTTAAACTTGAACAATTTCTACCCAAATGTTACTCAAAAACAAGTAAATTCTATGAATTCTGTATCTGCAAGGAGACGAAAAAGTCTTGACTTTCTAAAACCACAGAATTTTAGGGTGGAAGTGACCACAGCGATCAAGTCCAGTGGTTTTCAAACTATGCTCTGAAACACCTAAAGAGCAGGTAGAGGTCAGATTCACTGAAGTGCTGAACTACAACTGTTTTATACATATACATCTATTTTAGGATGTGTGACACACACACACACGCACATACACACAGAATACCAAAGTACATTTTACATCAAATTTAAACACTTTGGAGACTGCACTCTGCGGCCAGGGTAAACAGTTCTGCCATGGATCTCAAAGTTCGCTTGACAGGTCTATGAATACATCCACAATTTCTCCTAAGTGGGCATTAGAAAGGTTATAGCTCTACTTTTTTTCTAATCTAAGGCCAGACATGCTCACTCATATTATAAAAACTACACCCCTAAAGCACTATTTTGTGCACTAGTAAATCAAGGCAAAGCTCAAGGCATATCTGCTCAGCACATGCTGTCCTTCCAAAGTAACTGTGCAATAAGTTTATAAAATGTGGCATCAATGTGATGTAATATTACTACCTATTCTTATTATAACACAGTATTATTTAAAGTTCTGGCATTTCTTAATAAATATGTTTACAATATTTAAAAATGTGAACTCTTGGGGCGCCTGGGTGGCGCAGTCGTTAAAGCGTCTGCCTTCGGCTCAGGGCGTGATCCTGGCGATCCGGGATCGAGTCCCACATCAGGCTCTTCCGCTGTGAGCCTGCTTCTTCCTCTCCCACTCCCCCTGCTGTGTTCCCTCTCTCGCTGGCTGTCTCTCTGTCACATAAATAAATAAAATCTTTAAAAAATAAATAAATAAATAAATAAAATAAAAAAAAAATAAAAATGTGAACTCTTGTATTTTGCCAGAGTCAACCTCCAAACAAAAAATGTCCTGCTACTTCTCTTTCAAAAAGTCTGTATTAATTATCCTGAATCTGCAAGATGACCAATTAAAAACAAAAACCTTCCACTTATACCTCCTTAATCTGATCAGGATAGAGTAGCATTAGCGTAGCATTAAATTGAGAAATATATTAGATGCTGAGTCCAATCTAAGAATAAAATGGTCTTTATAATTCCCAATTACTAATTTTATTTACTTTTATTTTTTAAAAAGATATATTTATGTATTTGTCAGAGTGAGAAAGAGAGAGAGAGGAAGAGTATGAGAGTGCGCACGCAGGTGAGCACAAGCAGGGGGAGCCTCCGGCAGGCAGAGGGAGAAGCAGGCTCCTCGCTGAGCTAGGAGCCCGACACAGGACTCGATCCCAGGACCCTGGGATCATGACCTGAGCTGAACGCAGACACTTAACCGACTGAGCCACCCAGGTGTCCCACCAATTACTAAATTTAATAATAATCAAAGCAGCTTGATTGTTCTATCTCTATGTTAATGTTAAAATATAAACTTACTTAAAAAGTGAACATCAAAATGACAACCATGTAAAGTTGAGATAATGGGGGCACCTGGCTGGCTCAACTGAAAGAGCACGCAACTCTTGATCCCAGGGTTGTGAGTTTAAGCCCCATGTTAGGTGTAGAGATTATTTTAAATAAATAAGTAAATAAATAAACTTAAAATTGAAATGATGCATATGAAAGTGCTTTGCAAGCTGTAAACCCTTTTTTAAAATATTAAGTAGTAAAATTAAGCAAAAGGAATCAGGTCTTTTGAATGACATTAATTATTGAATACTGTTATGATATCACTCTCTAAAAACTCTTACAACAGTAAATTAAACACAAAATTTGTATGAAGGATAAGCATAATTTACAATGTAAAAAGGAACACAAAAACACATTCCTGCCAAATATGACACAAAACCAAATGTTCCTCTCCCAAACACATTGTACTACATAATCAATCATTACATTTTGTCAAGATGCTGATACAAAATGGAGTTGTTTCAACATCCAAACATATAAATGGTAAAATGGCATATCGATATGTTCAAAAAAAAGCAAGTCTACTCATTGTTACCTAAATTGCCAGGACACATAATTTTCTCTTGCTTATTTTATCATTCCTTGGCTAAATAAAAAATTACTAAATGTGGTTCTCATCTATTTTCATATAAGGAAAGACATTTCAATTCAGTAAAAGCAGAGAAAGGATTGGTGTCCTGAGTACTGGATCAAATTATCTTTTTAAAAAATATACCCTCTTTCTGTATCTTTAGTCTTCAATCATTAAAAAGTCTCTGACAAATATATAAGCAAATGAAACATAAAAAAAGATTTCTAAAAACTTAAGTGAAATGTTAGCATCTCCACTAAATGCAATTCAGGAAGCGTCATTTACTCTGATTTCTACCTCTCAAAAAATGGACACAAAACTGCTGTACAATCTCTAATTCAAACCCTTAAAGGGCAGATGTTTCTCAGAATTTGAATTTTTCAGGTTTTAAAAAGATGAAATAGTGTATATATCATTTATAACCTAATAGCTCCCAGAGTGGCCTAGGCAGCACCAATAATCAAATACATTAACATTTCTGCAGCAGGATGTTGGAAAATCAGATAGACCAATAAAGACTATGGCTAGTTTTACCAATTTCAGTTGGAATTATCCACCATGCTTGCAAAAAAAAAAAAAAAAAAATCAGTTTCAGGGCTTTTTAGGCTTTAAACTACCAATAAAGATATATTAAGTCATCTTAACTAATTTTCATAAGGAGAATGGTATTTGAACTGGAAAACTAAGCACTCAACCATTAGGAGTAAAAAGGTGAACAAAAAAAACACAAACAATCTAACTTCAAAAGTCCAAATCCAATAGGAGCTCGTGGTTAAGCAATGGCAAATATATATTACTGTGTAAATAAAAATACAGATCTTCCTCAACTTATGATGGGGTCATATCCGGATAAACCCGTCATAAACTGAAAATATTGTTATGTTGAAAATGCATTTAATATTCCTAACCTACTGAACATGACGGTAGCTTAACCTAGCCTAAGTTAAATGTGCTCAGAACACGGACATTAGCTTATAGCTGGACAAAATGCCACAAAGCCTCTTTTATAATAAAGTATTGAAAATCTCATGTTATTTATTGAATATTATACTGAAACGGAAAAACAGAATGGCTGTATGGGGACAGAATGATTTTAGGTGTATTGGTTGTTTACCCTCGTGACAGCATGGCTGACTAGGAGCTGAATGGCTGCCTCTGCCCAGTATCACGAGAGTATTGTACAGCATATTGCTAGCCCAGGGGGAAAAAAAAATCAAAATTTGAAGTACTGTTTCTACTGAAAGAGTACCACGTTTGAACCGTCATAATGTCAAAAAATCGTAAAATTAATTAACCGTCATAAGTCTGGGACTGTCTGTACCAAATATCTCCGTCAACCAGTGACCTTAGCCATACAAAATACAGCAAGAAATACAGACTTAAACACTCCACCAGAGGCACTTTATACTAATATCCTTCCCTTTCCTACACTTACTCTACATACATTTCTCTAAGAAGCTGGTATTCTAGCTTCCTCTAGGTAATTAATTAGATGCAAAATTATAAGAAAAAATTCAAGGAAGCAAAAGAATACAAGGTGGACCTTTTTTCCCATCCCCTTTTCCAGTCTGTTGTTTCAGGTCTATGGACTGGGAAACAGCACTCTGAAAGCATGGAGTCAGAAGACGATCTGGCCCCAGTTCAGTTTACTGCGTATTTATTGATAACCTACTGAGTACTATGTACTATAGAAGGTACTAGAAATGTAAACATAAAAAAACAAAGTCCTACCTTTTAGGTAGGAAGGTACTTACAGTCACTGGAGGTTATTGGCAGATAGGGATGGACAGTAAATTATAATGCAGCATGACATATTTAATTATAGAAGTTTGAAGACTAAAAGCAGTACAACAGAAGGATCTGGGGACTCAGGAAAGGTTTCATTTAAAAAGTGACACCAGAGTAGAGTTTTGAAGAGTAAGAAGTTTGTCAAACAATAGAGAAGTGGTAGTAAAAGTACTCCCACCCACCCACACAAAAACATATGCATGAAAGCAAAAAAAAAAAAAAAAGGAAAACTTTCAGGGTAGCAAATCCCCCCCCAAAAAAAAAAAGAAAAAAAAAAAAAAAAAAAAAAAAAGGAAAACTTTCAGGGTAGCAAATATGTCCCAAATATCTAGCTATATCTAAATAGACTTAGACCCCAAATAAGCATATACAAAATATTAAAGTGTATCCAGAAAAGGTAAATTTTTTCTCCTATATAAATTCTTTTATATTTCCATATTATGTAAGCTATGAGATGTTACCAAAAAACAAATACTATAAACCATTTTATTATTTCATAATGCAGCATACCCCCAAATGATATGTCAAGAGATGTGCATCTGCATCTCAGAGAATAAGCTGTTAGACAAACACAATAGGGAATTCTTTTTACAGGTCATCCCTAAAGTATAGACAAAGTAAATAAAGGAACAAGCCATATCAGCATGGCCTGTCATAGAGAGGAGTTTTAAGAATTTACAAGAAAGGATGCCAAACAGAAAAACTAAAGCAACAAGAAAAAATATACATAGTATTTAAATTGAAGATGAAGAGGTTCAATGAAAAAAACCAAGGTAAAGGTTATAATTTTAAAACCTGAAAACCCTAATGTCCATTCTATTTCTTTTCAAAGACAGACTTTCTGTAACAGACATCAATTTTATGGCTCTTTCAAAATACCTAGTGAAAGTCACAATGTTAAGTATCACAGGTAGATATTATCCTTAGTAAGGCAGAATAAGCACCTGTATCCTCAACCAGAATGATTCCTATCACAGCACTAGATCCCTTGATATCAATATTGTATGTAATTATATTCAAAAATTACAGTGCAACTCAGATTAACTCTGTCTGTAAAACTGCCCTACCTGGTACCTTGGTTTCTTTTGCTTCTTTGTATTACAAAATCCACCAGAGGTCTAGGTAACAAACAAAATCTTACTTAGTAGTATCTTTTCCTAAGACTGTATCACTATTTGCATAAGCTGTCCTCACTGCCTATTCAAGTAAACACACAGAAAGTTTGCTTTTAAATATGTAATAATAGAACAAACTTTGTAAGTTAAAAATTTCAACATAATTTAAAAATACTATTTATCACTGCTTTTAAGGAGCAAAAAACGAACTTATTTTTACAGTCTATTAATGTCTACTCATTATTTCATAGATATAGATGTGAAGCATGCCTCTACTTCCTATAGTATCAGAAAATCTTATGAAGCAAATTTGTCACTGAACAGGGCAAAATTATAACTTCCCACGGGTTGTGAAAAATTCGCTAAGAGTCTTTTAAGATACAAGTACCTTCAATACCATTATCTACCGAAGAGATAAGAACCAGAACAACTAGGTTAGAAGCACTTCTAATGAAATCTACTCATAAATCTGAAGTACTTATTTTCTTATGAACAAAGAGAAATTTCAGGTTATAACTAAGTTAAAGTATCTCTGAAAAATCAAAAAGTAAATTAAACATCCAAAATTATTAAGTAAAAATACAGGTAATTAGTTCTCTTGAAGAGGAATATCATTCTGAGTTTTATCTTCATGATCAAGTACCTCTCAAACGAAGGGGATATAAATACACTCTTATATTTTGCCCTAATTTTTCCACCACATAAATTTACTTTAAAACGGAAGTATTACAGAAAGTGAAAATTTTTTAAAGGCTGTATTTGTTGCTTGGTTAAGCATACAGGCAATTCTCATTCCCCAAGAGTATCAGATTAGGTTACAGATATCTCTATACAGTATACTTAGAATAAAGGGGTTCTGCTTGCATTAATTTGTTTTTATTGATGCAACATTAATTAGGATGCAAAAAGTGTGAAAGTTTCTCAATTCCTGTCTAAATTACAAAGTATGCACCGAAGTCACTGCAATTCACTGCCCTTAGGAAAAAATGAGAAAAGTACCTTTTTAAAATTAAGACCCTTACAAAATCAAAAAAGTGGAACAGTTTTGTCTGTTACATATATAGTTATTTTTCTTTAGATTTATTATCACAAAAGAACTACAAACTAAAGAGGAGTTCAACATACAAGGCTTACTAAAGATCCTGGTCCATTAAGCAGTATTTCAATGAAAATATCTGAATGTAGACATCTCACCATTTCAGTGCAGACATTTTAACCATTTCAGGCCACTGTGATTCTGAATCAACCCTTTCAATCTGGGATAAAGTTATCTTCCAAAATTGCAAAAGATTATGTGCTCACTGACGTTTAAGAAATAACTGCTATCAAATATACTAACAATTCAACTTACACTCAGTATGTAAACAGACACTTTGAAATTTCTATTCAATACCCCATACTTTATTTCCACTTACGCTATTTCAAAAGGCAAATCAAAAGTTACACTTAACGATTCTAGGTCTAGAAATTCCTAACACCAAGCATGACAGGAAATGTGTTCAACTCTGAACTCGAATAAATTCAGGTACAGCCTCCCTCATGAACAGATTTTAACTCAGTACTTTCTACCATTTCGCCAAGAACGTAAGTGTTGATATCAATGTACTTAATTACTAGAATAGGTCCAGAAGATTAAGAAAGGTGTAAGATTCTCCGACCAAGAGTTCTATGAAAATGAAACAGAATGTGTTGTATTTGGTCTTCTGGATGTTAAAAAGTGAAGGCCTCTCTTAGGATTCAAAGGAAGTTCCGAGAGGGTGGTACCCGTATGTAAGACTTTGTGGCGGTAATACCATACCCATAGAGGCTGGAATAAATGCAAATTCTAAAACTTTGGAAGTGCTTTTATAAAAGAAAACTAGAATCCTCATTCGCTGAGGACTAACAGTTAACAAGAGTCAGAGGCTTTCTCTCCTAGATTGACAACAGCTTCAACTAAAAACTAGGAGGACCTTTCAATCCCACTCATTTCTTCCGTGAAACTTTTTAAGTTAGACCCAAGACAGCACAAGGTGGAGAGGCCCCGGCGGAAGTAGAAACCTAGGACTGGCAACTTCACAAACAGAAGCGTCTCAGGTTCCTCCGCCGCCCCAGGACTATCCCGTCTCAGTCTCTATCACTCCACGCAAGCTTCACACTCCTGGTGCCGTGGCAGAGAAAGCATTACAGCTGCATTCCTCCTCATCCCATCAACCATACCCTTTGGCATCCTAGGGCCTGGGGGCTCCTGAGGCCCGTTAGCCAGTCCCCAGTCCGTCTCCCCCGCCCCCCGCCATCTATTACTTACACACACACACACACACACACACACACACGCAAGTCGCAGGTGATGTGGGTGTACTGAGAAAATGTGAACAGCCAGAGACCGCGGCAGCTGCTGGGAACGCGGCAGCCCCGTCTAAAGCGGACCTGGGCTCCTCGGCCACCGCTGCTGCCGCCTTCTCTTCTTCCCCAGGAAGCAGCGCGGCGGCGGCGGCTCCTCCGCGGTGGCGGGAGCCCGGCGGAGCAGAGTCTAGGGGAAGCCTCAGCTCCCGCCGAAGGGACCAGGCCTAGGATCCAGGGCTGCCGCTGCAGCCACCCAAGTACAGCGACGCTTTACGTCCCGTCCACCACCCTCCCCATACACACCCCCTCCCTCCTCCACCGCCGCCACCCCCCCTCCCCGCCCGCTCCGCTCTCCCTCTCTCGATTGGAGCCGAGACAAAAGCAACGGGAAGCGGCGGGCCAGGACGCTGCCCGCGGACCCCGGGCGCGGCCGGACCGGCCCCGAGGCATTCCCCAGCCTTGAGGGGGCCCCGAATCCGCCGCCCCCGCCGCGCGCCCCGCTGCCAGACTTCCGAAAATTTGCCAAAAACTCACCGCATGAATTTTCTTGTCCCGCGGATCCAAGATGGCGACGTATCCACCGCGGAGGCTGCTGGGAGCAAGACCTTTACCCTCTGACCCCCGCCGTGACCCCCGTCGTTCCGGCTTCACTCAAGGCGGCGGCGGAAGGTGGGAGCGGCGATTGCCAACGGGACAGGGTTGGGGTGGGTAGACCGCTTCCCGCGCGTTCAAGAAGGGGTGGGGAGAAGCGCTTCACTCCCTCACCTTTTTCTCCGCGGCTTCCAGCATGTCTCCCACCAACTCACTGGGAGGCGCGTAGCCTCTTCGCAGCCGTTAAAACGAGCAGGGCCTCTGCGGCCGCTACAGTTCCCCTGGGGCCGGGTTGCTCTGCGCTGAGCACGGGCCTTGGGTCCGTGGCGGGCCGCGGGGTCCAGGGGCGGGGAATGGTGAGGTGGCGTCGGCCCGCCCTCCCTGGGGACGCGGAGCGTGTTTGTGTTTGTGTTCGTGTCCGACACCACGCCCCTCCCACGTCCGCCTGGAAGGGCCCCCACACCTACCCCACCCCCGACTGCCACCACCTGGAGCAAAACTGATCGCTGTCCCCTTTTCGTCCCTCAGCATCCGCAACCTCCGGTTCTTGTGCACGCACTTCCAGGGACTGGCAGCACGTCACCATCACCTCCTGAGAAGTGAGTTCCCCTCTGCTGAAACCGTTGGTATTTTCTTCTCACCACCCTTCCTTTTTTTTTTTTTTTTTCTTGGTGGGAGGGAGCTTATTGGGGAGCAAGTTTTTAAAGCACTATTGAATGAGCTTGCGCTAGCAAAGTTAGATTTGTAGCACTTTCTCTCGCTCCTACTCCCCAGTCCCCACCTAAGCTTGAGTGACCGGCTGGGCTGTGAGCAAGACCCTTTGAAATTATCGTGGCTTTGGTGGAAACCTCAGTAGAGTGAAGTCTCTGTTTTTCAGAAAAACAATTGTCACTCAAAATTAAATTTACGTTCTTTGAAATAATCTCTTTATTCGTTTGTATATCGGTAAACGCTTCCCTTTTTGTTACTATTCGAAATTTTTGGACTTAAAAAGAGTCATTGCATGTGTGTTTTGAATTGTGTAGTTTCATAAAGTGAACTGTTATTTTATTTTCTATTCGAATGATTGAACTTAGTGTGAAGTACAAGCCATTTGGAGTAAATAAAATTTCTACTTCTTTTGTTGGTTTCTTTTATACAATCACCTTTTCCTCCAAAACTCACTGTAACCCAGTTTTAAATTTATCATTGAAGGGCAGAGGGCATCTGTCAGTCTTAAATAACAAGAAAAATAAACATATGATAAAACGAAAGGTGACTTTGTTATGTTTACAGAATGCAAGGTATTTTTACATATTAGTAAATGTTGTGTGAATTAATTTAATCTCCGAATGGTGCTGATGTAGCCGGTAGAAAATGTTTTGCCCGATTATTCATTTCATTAAATATTCTGCTTCACTCTTTTTTACTTAAGGAAAATCGAGGAGGAACAACACCTCTGTATGTGCTTTCCTACCCTACCCCTAACAGTTCCTTCCTGCCTCTTCAGCATTCTCTTCTACTTTGTAAGATGGTGTGTTAAAACACTGAATATGCCTCTAAGTATATGTAATCCAGCTTCATTCTGTTCTTCCCCTTCTGGTTGCTTCCTTTCTATTTCTGTCATGTACCAACCTCTTTCTGGTCTGTAGCAGAGACTGTTAGTTGTCGCTAAAATTTCTCCATTTTTTTAATACTAATAGACATGGACACATGACTGTCCAGAATAAAGACTGTTTTCCAACCTCCCTGTAGCCATGTGGTAGTTCTGGCCAGTGAGATATAAGCAGATATGTCATGTGACACTCCTTTAATACCATCCTTAAGAGACAGTTGGTGCACACTTTCAGTCCTTCGTTTCTTATCCTTTTAGTATCATGAACCCTGGAATATGGATGTGATGGCCTGGAACTCTGTCAGTTTGGACTCTAGGCAAAATCTAAAACTGGTGGAAACCTGGATCCTTGAGCCCCTTGTGGAGCACCATACCAGTCCTACACACTCTTTACTTTCAGATTTTGATGTGAGGGAAAAGTAAACTTCTATCTTATTAAAGGCACTATTTAGGGTCTTTTGTTCTCAACTGAATTTAATCTTAACTGGGACTCCATCTCAGGACCTTTGCACTTGCTTTTTTTTTTTTTTTTTTTCCTGCCTGGGATGTACTTTCTCTATGTCTATATGGCTAACTCATTCTCATCCTTCAGGTCTTAACTCAGAAATCATCTCTGACAGGCCTTCTCTGGCCGCCATACATAAAGTAGCTCCTTTTCCCACTTACTCTGTTTTTTAATAGCAGTTGTAATTTATCATTATTTTTATTGTTTATTATCTGTTTCCCTTCATCCTACTAAAAATTTAAGTTCCACAAGAGCAGGGAGTAGATTTGTTTTGCTCACTGCATTATTCTCCACACATAGTAGACATTAGGTAAGTCATGTTAAATAAATGAGGCAATTAATAAATAAACCAATGAATGAATGAAGTAGATTCTTATCCAAGATTAGGTAATCTTTTTTTTCTTTTTAAATATCTTGAAAAGTTTCCTTCACATTATGTGTAAAATCTAAGCTAGGAAGCAGCTAGGAAAAATAGGGCTAAACTAATGGAATATGCTAGCTTCCAACCTAATGAAGACGTATACTTTTCTTCTGGGAAATTGATAAGGCCATTACATGAAAAACAGCTTAATTGGTGAGGCATACTGACAGATCATAAGAGTGGTCAATATCATATCTGGGGCAGAAATTCCCACTCCGTAGCAGTCTGATTTATTATGTAACTTACTGGACCTCAGATTCTTCATCTAAACTGTAGGTAAGAGAAGTGCCTAGGTGGCTTGGTTGGGCGTCCAATTCTTGATTTCAGTTCAGGTCATGATCTCAGGATTGTGAGATCGAGCCCTGTGTTGGGAATCCATGCTCAGTGGGGAGTCTGCTTGAATTTCTCTCCCCCTACCCCTCCTCCCACTCACACACACTCTCTCTCAATAAAATGAGTAAATCTTGAAAAAATAAAAGTAAAATGTAGGTAAGAATCTTAAGCTTTGAACAGTAATATAAAAGTTTAATAGTCTGGCTTATGAGTGATATAATGTGTTATACATTAATTTGGTCTTCAGGTGTTATTTTGACAAGTAATTATGTCTTGATAATACTGGCAAGGATTCAGAGAAACAGGGCTTCTTAAGTGTCTGAGAATATAAATCCCCACACTTCTAGAGTGCAGTTCGACAGTATGTATCAGAAGCCTTGAGCATGTGCATTTGACCGTACAATTCCTCTTCTAGAAATGTATCACAAGGAAATAAGAATATGTGTAACAATTTGATTGCAAGAGTATTCATTATTGCATTGTTTATGAGGATATTGGTTAAATAAGTTAAGCTACATACATAGAACAGTATTCAGCCATTAAAGATGATGTGGAGGAGGGTCACCTGGGTGGCTCAGTCTGGAGAGTATTTGACTTGATCTTAGGGTCGTGAGTTAGACTCCCATGTTGGATATAGAGATTACTTAAATAAAACTTCAAAAAAAATGAAGAAAATTTCACTGACATGATATATTGAATGCGAAGAGAGAATTTAAAATGTAGACTTAACCCTCGAATAATGCAGGGGATGGGGCGCCTAACCTCCTCCCCTGCATAGTCGAAAACTGATAGCATACTATTGACCAGAAGCCTTACTGATAATATAAACAGTCAGTTAACACATGTGCTGTATGTTATATGCTTTGTGTATTGTATTATAACAAACTAGAGAAAAAATATTAAGAAAATCGTAAAGAAAATACATTTACAGTATTGTACTGTATTTGTTGAAAAAAATCTATGTATAAGTGGACCCATATAGTTCAAACCTGTGTTCTTCAAGGGTCGACTGTAATTCCAGTTTTGTGAAAATTTGTAAGTCTCCCAAAGATCTAACATGATATGCACAAAGGGTTAATTCAGCCTTGCAGAAGTATTTTCATTTACAGCTATTTTTATTTCATTATTTCTATTTAATAGTTTTTTAATTTCCATAGAATAAAAATTGTGTATAATTCTAATTAAAAGGCCACTTCTCTCTTTATAGAAACAAGTCGATAATTTGGGTAATAATATCACATACTCATTTGCCGAGCCTGATCTTTATTCTTCTGTCCTATCCCCACAAATAATTACCAATTCTTGTGTATTTTACCTTCTAATTAAGATATAGTAATAGCAGCAACCGATGTAGCAAACACTTAAGATTCACTACATGCCAGGCACTTTTGTAAGCATTTTACCTATATTAACTCCTGAAATCCTTGCAACTACTTTATGTGCTAGGAACTGCTAAAATCTGTAGTACAGCCTAATTCTCTGTTAGATCGGGGGAAAAAAAAGAGGACTGGTGTGTCAGGGATAATTTCACCAAGTGGCTGTTTAAATTCCATGTTGAATGGTTAGATGTGGATGAAAGGAAGGGACATTTTCAGTGAGGGCAATAACATGAGCAAAGACAGATTGTATTTGCTAGGGCCACCATACAAAGTACCACAGACTGCGTGGCTTAAACAACAAATTCATTTCCTCACAGTTGTGGGAGCTAGAAGTCTGAGACAGTTGGTTTTTCCCCAAGGGCCTCTGTCTTTGGCTTGTAGATGGCTCTGTTCATAAGTTTACATGGTATTCTCCCTATATGTGAGTTTGTTTCCAGATTTCCCCTTCTTGTAAGAACACCAGTCATATTGGATTAGGATATACTCATATGACTTCATTTAACATTAATTACCTTTTTTAAGCTCCTGTCAAAATACAATCACATTCTGAGTTACTGGGAATTAGTACCGTATAAATTTTTGGGGAACACAGAACAATTTGGGCCAGCTTAGAAGCAGAAGTGAGCATGGGCCAGAAACTAGAACCAGAAACTAGAGTAAGGTAAGCAGAAGGAAGCTAGTGGAATTTATGTAGAATAAGGTGGCAGATTTTGGAGTGTTTTAAAATGCAGAATGTAGAAATGTTGATAGATGGCTTTTAATAAGTCACTTCTAATCAATCCATTCCCAAGGTTTAGTCAGTACCAAAAAGGAAAAAAAAAAAAAAGTTAAATAGAGGCACCTGCATGGCGCAGTCGGTTGGGCATCTGACTCGGTTTTGGCTCGGGTCGTGATCTCGGGGTCATGGGATCATGGGATACAGCCCCACACTGGGCTCCGTGCTTAGCGCAGAGTCTGTTTAGTTTCTCTCTCTGCCCTTCCCCACTGTGTGTACAAGCGGGTGTGCGTGCTCTCTCTCTCTCTCTCTCTCTAACAAATCTTTAAAAAGTAGAATCATTTGTAGTATATTTTTTATCTTACCCACTTTTATCACCTAACATCACCACTGTCATCTTGCAAAGATAATTACTTTAAATTATTTATAAATCATGTCTAAATTAACGTGATATAGGGGCGCCTGGGTGGCTCAGTCAGTTAAGTGTCTGGCTTTGGCTCAGGTCATGATCCCAGGGTCCTGGGGTCAAACGTCGAGTTGGGCTCCCTGTTAAGTGGGGAGCCCGCTTCTCTCTCTCTCTCTGCCTGCTGCTCCCCCTGCTTGTGCTCTCCCTCTTTCTCTACCTCTCTGTCAAATAAATAAATCTTCAACAAAAAATAACGTGATGTAATTTTTTCCCATTCAAATCACTGTTATACAATAAACGTTTTTTCCCCACATCATGCAAAAGAATCAACAAAATACTTTTTACTTTCTTACTCAACTACATCAGTTGTTGAATGTTTAAATGCATGGTTAAGCTGTTTTTTTAATAATGCCAATTACTCTATGTATGAATTATAAAGTAGCTTTCACTTAAAAAAGTAAACTCCCCCAAAAGTTTCAAGATTCAATGAATAAAACACATGTAATGAGCCAATACATTTTTTCTGGCCGTGAAAAATTAACTGAAATCTGTTTAAAAGAGAAACAGGGATTAAGTACTGAAATGATAGCAGAAATGAAATTAATATATATACATACACACAATAGGTTGATGAAAGAATTATCTGTGCTTTTTAAATAGTGATGGATTTAGCGATAGCCATTCAAATGCTGAATGTTAACCTGTTTTGTAACTGAGGAACTTGAAGTGAAAATACGTTCAGTATAAAAGAAAATGAAGATTATGAAGACACTGAAACAATAAAGACTATGAAATATATAGATCCCAAGAAAACCTCGGTCCTGGGAGAAGCAATCTAAATCGCCCCCCCGCCCCCACTTCAACTGATTCCGTCCTATTCAGTAATCTTGCTCTCAGGAACTGTTTTATGTTTAACCTAAAATTTTTACATTGCTTTTTTGTTTTTGGATTTTATTTTTATTCCTTGAAACAGCCCACACTGCGAATTGTTCATGGATGAGAACTTAGCAGATTTTTTTTTCTACAAAACTATGGTATAAACTTGCTCAGTTTTCTATCTTGCTAATAAATGTTATACCACGGAGTTTGTAAAAGAAACCCTTTAAGGACTAAATGTGTAGAGCATGCTGCAAAGTACAAGAAGTAAACAAAAAATGAGTATATAAACCTACATCTGGACCACCACAGTACTGAGTGCTGGCAAAATCATAACACCGGAAAAGTTTTTTTAGAGAGGTGCAGTTCAGGGGCACCTGGCCGGTTCAGTCAGTGGAACATGTGACGCTTGATCCCCAGGTTGTAAGTTCAAGCCCCATGTTGGGTGTAGAGATTACTTAAAAATTAAATTAAAAAAATATATATTTCATTCCTGAAAGGGTTAAGTAGAAACCTTAATATACTATTGCCTCTAACCATCACACGTTACAGTGCTTGAAAACAGTCAAAAGTCTGGCACAAAAAATTATACACATTCAGTATACATGAGAAACAGTAGTTTTTTAAATCAAAAGTAAGTAACTTGGTTAATAATTGAGAAACATTTTGTTTCATAAGGGAACTCTCTGTCAGTTACCTGGTTAAATATGAACAGTTAATTTAGTTCTCTAAAACTGCATTGGAAATTTTCTGTGAGTACCTATGATACCAGTTACATTTAAAGATTTATTTTAGAGAACGAGCAGGAGGGGCAAGGGGAGAGGTAGAGAGAATCTCAAGCAGACTGCCTGCTGAGCACAGACCGCAATGCCAGGCCTCATATCATGACCCTGAGATCACAACCTATGCCCAAACCCAAGAGTCAGTTGCTCAACCGACCGGGCCACCCAGGCACCCCCATACCAGTTTCATTCAAACAAAATGGTTGTCACAAGTCTGTTCAGTAAGAAGAATAAATAGTTCACTAATTAATACATACACCAGGATGCCTTAAGTTGCCAGGGTTTAGGAGAGCTCAGCAACAAGTTAAATATACTAGTGTTCAACTCTGAAACCTTTCAAAATACAAAGGGAATAAAGCCTTTAGCTCACCTTCCCAGTGTGTGACAAATTCAGTAGAACTAATGAAAATGTAGTTATTGGATCATCAACTCAGCTTCTGTGCATATTTTTTAAAATCTCATAAAATAGAGCATAAGATCTAAAAATTAAAAAAAAAAAAAACAGGAAAAAAATAGAACAGGGGTGCCTGTGTGGCTCAGTCTGTTAAGCATCTGCCTTTGGCTCAGGTCATGATCTCGGGGTCCTGGGATCGAGCCCCATGTTGGGCTCCTCACTCAGCGAGAAGTCTCCTTCTTCTGCCCTTCCCCCTACTCATGTGTTCTCCCTCTCTCTCTCAAATAAATAAATAAAATCTTTTCATAAAAAAAAATAGAACTTACTGTACTTGAAGCATTTACCATTCTAAAATGAGTCATGATCTCAGGTACATGAGATAGAGCCCCGAATGGGGCTCTGTGCTCAGTGCGGAGTCTCTTTATCTCTCTCCCCCCCACCGCTCCTCGATGTGTGTGTGCTTGCACATACATGCTCTCTCTCTCTCAAATAACTAAACAAAATCTTTAAAATGAGTCATTGTGATGGTAAATGACCAGCATCTCTAATAATGCCATAATTTGGGAGGGGGATATGTTCCATTGTACGTATTCTTTTTAAGATCACTTATTAAGATATTCTGTACAGATATTACTGTTTATTTATAAAAACATTTTATACTAGAGAATCAAACTTAAGCATTTTGTGAAACCTCATTATGACGTCCACAGTGACTATCTCAAACACAAATTTATCTTCAACCTGTTACCTCTACATTTCATGCAATATTTGATACTTAAAAATACCAAAATGACAATGAAAATAAAGGAATTTGGACAGTCCCTTAGGGTTTATTATATAAGAATTTCTCCTATAATTGTGTTTCGAAAGTTTTGCATTATTTTCATGGCATTTTCTGAACTCCGTAAATTTTCTGTATCCTTGTAGAATTGTTTTCCAGATACAAACATAAAAGGATGCTTTTAATGTGACCGGTTTTGAGGATAATAGAATAAATGCTTCCTCATCTGAATATATTGTTCTGTTCTGACTTGGTATCCGTTTATTATTCATTATTCAAATGTGATTGAATCTCAGGTATGTGCCACATACTGTGTTTTATTGTCATGTAATTCTCAAACTATGTGATATAGGTATAGTAGTATAATTTCCTCCATTTTCTTGTATGCCACAGGTATGTAGCAGATCTTCTCCAATTTAAATTTGTAAGCCATATTTTGCCCTTCAAATATCCTTATCCTTATATTGAATTTCTGTTTATTATTCATCACGTTTGCAATGGATCACAGCAACATTAAAGCTGCTTAGTATTTTGACCCAAACATTAAAGATGTTATTACCCTCCAGTGCTTTTGTGGATTACTATCTGTAAAAATAGGTAGCGTACAAGGAAAAACCAAATAAATAAGGTAACCAGTGGGAAGAATATAAGATTCTTAGAAACTAGAAATAGCTGCAACAAACCAATCAGCACAAGAAAACCTCAAACAGTAATTAGAGATAAAATAGGAGGTCAATATTGGCCTGATAATAATTATAGCTACACTTAATTTGGCATCTACTAAACTGCAAGCACCATAATTACATTATTTCACTAAGCTGCATAACATGAGGTAGTTAGTATTCACACTGTACAGATGAGGAAATGGAGGCTCTAAGAAAGGTTGCATTTGATTATACAGATTATTTCCACCTTCACAGCCTGTTCTCTCTTTAAAAAAAAAATGTAGTTTATAATAGTATGTATTTTATATGTATATGTGTGTGTATGTCTATAAGTATATATTATATATATAATAAATATATATAAATATATATATACACACACTTTTTTTTTAAGTGGGAAAGAGCCCACAGATTTCATAAAATTCTCTAAGTGCTCCCTAGTGAAAAGCTCTTTTTTTTTTTTTTAAAGATTTTATTTATTTATTTGACAGAGATAGAGTTAGCCAGCTAGAGAGGGAACACAAGCAGGGGGAGTGGGAGAGGAAGAAGCAGGCTCGTAGGGGAGGAGCCTGATGTGGGGCTCGATCCCATAACGCCGGGATCACGCCCTGAGCCGAAGGCAGACGCTTAACCGCTTAACCGCTGTGCCACCCAGGCGCCCCTCCCTAGTGAAAAACTCTTAAGAACCACTAAAATTCACTGTTAGGTGGCAGCTGGGTGACTCAATCAATTGAGCCTTCAACTCTTGATTACAGCTCAGGTCTTGATCTCAAGCCCCACACTGGGCTCCACGCTGAGCCTACTAGATAGATAGGTAGATAGATAGATAGATAGATAGATAGATAGATATAAAACCACTTCTAAATTAAAGTCAGACTTAAAAACTTCACTGTGGGTTCAGTGCATTTATTATGAGAAAGAAACTCTAAGATAGTTTGGCTGAATCAACAAATGAATAAATATGGAGAACCCGCATAGATAATTAAAATTCTGGTTCAACTAACAATTACTGAGTTCCTATTATGCGCCAGCCATACGGATTATATAGTACTGTTGCTCAATCTTGAATGATGCAGGAACACCTTAAAAGAATTTTTGTGTATTCCCAATATGATAATTTACTTTTATTATAAAGTTACCCTAACGTGCTATATGAACATAGAAAACTTGGTGTAAATCTGTGCTGATAACTCTTTTTTAACTTTTAAACCAGAAATAATAGAAATTAAACTAAAATATTTGAAATTAATAACATTAATTTTAATGTAACAGAAAAAAAACAATATTGTTTTGCTGAGCCTAAATCATCATTGCAAGTCATTAGAAATTAATACAGCACACATTTGTTTTAATTTGGAATACCTATATTACTATGTGATAATTCAATTTTCCCACCAGTTTTCTCTGTTACATTTTTTTTATTTTTTTAAAGATTTTATTTATTTATTCGACAGAGATAGAGACAGCCAGTGAGAGAGGGAACACAAGCAGGGGGAGTGGGAGAGGAAGAAGCAGGCTCCTAGCGGAGGAGCCTGATGTGGGGCTCGATCCCATAATGCCAGGATCACACCCTGAGCCGAAGGCAGACGCTTAACCGCTCTGCCACCCAGGCGCCCCACGTTTTTTTTTTTTCCTTAATCTTCGTTCCAGAACCAAGCAGTCTCAGTATTTGACCTTTATCTGGCATGTATGCATCATTCATTTGTTTGTTTTTATTCTTTATTATAGCCCAGGGCAATTTAAGTTTTATAACTTGGCTCTAACTCAGTTATAAACACAGAAACCTGGCATTCAAATCAGGTGAAAGTATATATAATGGTCTTCCCTATGATCTAAAGTATAGTTATATTTTTGCATTATTTTTGAAGTGAGATTTCAAAACTTAAGGTTTTTGATGAGAAATCACAAATATTCAAGAATATATTACTGAATCATCGAGGATTTGAGAAGCAAAGGTTAAGAGCTTGGGGTTTTAGAATAGTTCAGAGCTGGAATTTTATCCTACTAAAACACATGCAAGCTGAGGTCCCTTGGACAAGATGCTTAACCTCTCCAAGCCTCAGTTTTGGTTTACCTGAAAATTGTATCTAGAAATATTACCATGCCTTTCAGGGTTGTTAAAATTTTTATGAGATGATCTTTGTAAATCTTAGTATAATGTAGAAAGAAGCAAACAATTACAAAATAGTAGTTGCTGTAATGATATTTTTATGTGATATACTACATGTAATCTAAGAATTTTAAATAGGGAAGCTAATTATTAAGGCAGCATCTGAAAGGGGAAAATGCAAAAAAATGATAGATAATATATACAGCCATTTTAAAAAAGGACAACAGACATAAATGTGCTAGCTGGCTGTTACATGTTTTCTGTTGAGAAATAAAAGTAGGTAAGGTAGGAATTGAAACATATTCTTAAATTATTACATTTCATAGCACCAAGTACTGATTATGTTATACTTTGCTACTGTAAGAATAATTTTTTAAATAGTGGGGTTTTCAAAATAAACATATTAGCTAATCTTTCAGTTTCTGTGATGATATCCTTTCTACAATTACTAACAGGCTTTTAAAAGGCCGATGACTTTTTAGAGACATTGTTTACAAGAAGATAGTTATCAAGTATTTACAGTAATTTTCAAGTAACTTTGTATGAAGTTACTTCATATAACTCTATATGAAGTAGCTAGAACTTATAATCAGTCAGTTAAGGTGTTTTAAGGCTGCCTGGGGAGGTGCCTGTCTGGCTCAGTTGGTGGAGCTTGCAACTCTTAATCTTCAGGTTGTGAGTTTGCCCATGTTGGGTGGAGAGATTCCTTAAAAATAAAAATCTTAAAAAAAATAAAAATAAATTAAATAAAAGACTGCTTAGAATAGAGGCATACACCATATGTCACAAAACACTTGTATTTCATCAATGTAAGTTTAGTTCCTGCTAGCTTCTAGATTTTAAAAGTTGCGCCATCTGCTAAACCTTTGACTGGTGATGATGGTGATCTTTGAAAAATATTATCTCCGTACCTTCTCTTTTCCTTTTAATGAAACAGCCTACAATTAGAAAATCAGTCTTCATAAGCATAACCCACAGAAGTGGGCATAGAATAGTTAAATGGCAAAACCCAAATAAACAGCCAATTATTCATTTACAAGTTCAGCAGCTGCTACTAAGGAGATATTTGATAGTGTAGCATAAAAAGAAATCATAACACATAAGACTTCTAAATAGGAGAGAAGACCTTTTCTGGTAGCCTCATCCCAAAATCTAGTTTTTCCTGCTAAAAGCCAAGGAATCTTTTTTCTCTTTTTCTTTCTTTCTTTGTTGTTGTCGTTG
This sequence comes from Ursus maritimus, assembly GCF_017311325.1. NCBI lineage: Eukaryota > Metazoa > Chordata > Mammalia > Carnivora > Ursidae > Ursus > Ursus maritimus. Next base: position 11,881,143 of record NW_024424564.1, on the reverse strand, counting down.
TTGTTTTTAACTCTTACTATAGTAGCAGAGGAGGGAGAAAAAGCCTCTATTTTGAATGAACCAATAACAGACATCTTAGTAGACTTCTTTAAGTTGAAGAACTTTAAGTTGAAGAAGCATAGATTTATGTAGTTCCTTGTGGACACAAAAATTACTAAGAGGAAAAAGAAGAAAGGGAGGGAGGATCCAAACTGGGTTCCTCAGACTAGTTTCATGAGAGACTGGTAAGTACTCTGTGAAAAAAAAGGATTCTACTGTAAATTAAGCATAGGGAATGCTGAGTTAAACCAAGTAAAAGAAGTTTCATTAATGCAACATTTGTTGGAATTTTTAACATGCTAATACATGTGTCTCAAAGTGCCTTAGTTGATTTTAAAACTTAATGCCTCACAAAACCATGAACTATCTAACTACATTTAAGAAAATACTTGAATGGCTTGAATTTTGAATTCCTGTAGACAGAGATTGAGGATTCTCCACCATCAACTTTGTTATAAGGAACTGGCATGGGATATGAACTGGATATTGCAGTTGTTTTGAAGAGGACCAAATAAGAACTATTTCTCTTACCACTTAAGTCTAAGGTTTACCAATATATTAAGCAAGGACTGAGTGACATTTAAAATCACAACAATACTATAGTTATAGCTGAATATTTATAGATAAATTACAACAATGTTCCCCATTGTAGGTTAAAATAACTTTAAAAAACCCCACAGTATTAACTGAGTGCCACAACCAGCCTATCACCACCACTACCACTCCTATCTACTCTTAGTCAAAAAAAAAAAAAAAGAGAGAGAGAGAGAGAGAAAGGATAGCTGTTGGAGAAAGTGTTTATGGACAAGCTGTTCCCAACATGTAGTTGGGGTGAAGAGTGCTTGAAGAGAGTCACTTCTAAAGATTGGATTTCTAAAATGGGGGGAGACACATATCTTTTCTCTGTTGGACATTTGCTTAGCCTCAGGACTTTCTCATCTAGAGTGCTGGAGGAGAAAGAGGATTTGAACCATGATAGACTGAGAGGCCAGCAGGACAGCAGGGAAGTAGCTCTATGCCCATCCTTTAGTGTGGCAAGAATAATAAAGTTTCCTGTGGGTGGTACGAATCCCAGGAAAGGCTTGAACCATTTTGTCAGTATGAGGGCCGATTACAGCAAGAGGGAACCATTGCAGCAAGAATGAAAGTGCTCCAGTAAGCTGGAACACAGCTTTTCGACACTGTCACATAGACGTTACCAATATCCAGTCAATGAAGATTGCATTCTTACCCAGTCAAGTAAGGAAACATTTGCCCTTTCTTCTTTCAAGTAAGGAAGCCTTTGCCCTTTCCTTTGTCCCTTCTCTTTGCCATAAACAAGGGCACTATATATAGAAGAGGAAGGAAAAACAGGTGTCTGAAAGCCAGATATTCCCCGACTCCCTCCAAGTCACTAGAGCTTTACCTGTGTTGGGGTTGGTGGGTAGGTGGAAGAATGAGAGAAGAGTTTTTTTTTTTTTTAAGACTTTTTTTATTTATTTATGTGACAGAGAGACAGCCAGCGAGAGAGGGAACACAAGCAGGGGGAGTGGGAGAGGAAGAAGCAGGCTCCCAGCGGAGGAGCCCGATGTGGGACTCGATCCCGGAACGCCGGGATCACGCCCTGAGCCGAAGGCAGATGCTTAACAACAGCGCTACCCAGGCGCCCTGAGAGAAGAGTTTTGAATTGAGCTAGAGGTTGAAGCTTTCAAGTTAACAAGACTGATTCTTTAATCTTAGATTGTTAAGTTTTAATAAAGTGGCTGAAAATCATAGGGTATATATGTATGGTATCACTAAAGGAGCCACCCCTCTGAAAAAAAGGAAGTTCTACCTAGTATTTTTGGGGATAGTTATTGAAAATAAGAAGGACATTTCTTATTTATTCTCTTAAGAGTTTGAAGCATTTTAAGTATTTGAAGACAAATACTTAAAAACATTTATGCTTGGGGCACCTGGGTGGCTCAGTCAGTTGGGCATCTGCCTTCAGCTCAGGTCATGATCCTGGGATGGAGCCCTCCCTCCGGCTCCCTGCTCAGTAGGGAGTCTGCTTTTCCCTCTTCCTCTCTCTCTCTCTCTCTCTCTCTCTCAAATAAGTAAATAAAATCTTTAAAAAAATTATGCTTAAGTTTTATAAAAAATGTGATTTCTCTAATTCTTCATCAATCTCTTTTGTGAACTTCATACATTTCTGAGATTTGAAACATCCTTACAAGTATTTTAGAGGTGTATCCATAACTGACAGTTTGGGTGAAGATTCTGGGGTCCAGACAGCAAAGTACGCAACACCCTTTACAGAATGTAGTTTTTAAAGTCCTGCTCCTTTTTACATTTGCCATCCATTACAAAGACAGGCAGCTATGTCATTCAATTCTGCTATTGTCACCCAGCCCAGATTTTAAACCAAAAAGTAGGATTAAAGAGCAAAGGGGTCTAAACTATCTCTTTGCTTTTTACACTGGCCTTGTTTAAGTTTATAAGTCAAACGAAATTTCACAGAATTTTAGATCAGTGTGTTTACTTCAAATTCAATAAAATTGATAGTTTCGCCCAGAAAAGAGCAAAGAATAAACCTAAAACTTTTATTTAATATGATTTTAGATTTAGGGGCACCTGGGTGACTCAGTCAGTTAGGTGTTTGCCTTCAGCTCAGGTCATGATCCTGGGATCCTAGGATCAAGCCCCACATTGGGCTTCCTGCTCAGCAGGGAGTCTGCTTCTGCCCTTTCCCCTGTTCCTGCCCTCTCTCTCTATCTCTGTCTCAAATAAATAAATAAAATCTTTAATATGATTTAAGATTTAATCTTCCAGCTCAGAAGTGAATTCATTGATATTTGATGGAATAATATGTAGCATATATATACCTGTTCAAATCTTTTAACCATCTCACTCAATATGGTATGAAGCATGAAGAATTATTCTTTGTTTATTTGTTTATTAGTGAGAGACTAATACAATACAAGTGATTGCTTAGCAACTTCAGATCTGGGGACAAACAATTGGATCATTCTCATATGAAGAACAAGATGAGGGCATGCAAATTCCCAGTGCATTCATGCTGACAAATATTTACTATGTGCCAGGCACTGATCCAAACACAGGGAAATAGAGCAGTAAGGAAGGTAGATAAGTTCCTTGTTTTCCTGGAGATAGACAATAAACAAATATTTATCATTATATTATGGAATGATAAGAATTATGGGGGAAATAAAACAAGATAAGGGCTGGAGAGTGACAATGGGGTATGGTGCTCTTTTAGATAAGGTTGTCAGTGAAGACTTCCCTAAGAAGGTAACTTTTGAGCAAGTGATCTGCAGGAAATGAGGTTGCACAAGTTCGTTTGATAAACCAGTGATTTTGGTGTCAGCTCTGTTAGCTATGAATTTGCTATCCCTTAAAGACAGGTGGGTAGATAGGTAGGTAGGTAGGTAAGTAGATAGATAGATAGATAGATAGATAGATAGATAGATAGATAGATATAGACATATCTATAGATAGAAAATCAACAGCCCCGTCCAAGAAACACAGTTAACTTGTCTTTACAAAAAGTAGCATATTGCTATGTATAGTTATCTCTTCATAGAAACTGATTTTTTGTTGCTTCTGGTCTCATTCCTTTCATTCCATTTTAATTCAACAGATCTTTATTGAGTGATTGCTATATTTCAGGCTTTATTATAGGCTCTTGCCACATGCCAGTAGGTAAAACAGAGGAAGATTTCTGACTATGTGGAGATTACATTCTAGCAGGAAAAGATAGATGATAAATAATAAACATAATCAATTATACACTGTGTTAGGAAATGATTTATGCTGTACAAGAAAAAGTAGACCAGAGAAAGGGAGATTATAAATATGAGGAGGAGGATAGGTTTCTTCATAAATAGGCTAATCAGGGTGAGTCTCAATGAGATGAGACCAGAGCAGACACCTGAAGAGGTGAGGGAGTTAGCCTAGTGCCTATCTGAGGAAACGGCTCTCGTTGACACATACCTACAACTTACACATATACTTGTGCTTTTGTTGTCAAGGAAGTTACTATCTTTTCTTCAAAGCTCATTATTTCTTTTCTGCTTCACACCCCTCATGGAGCCTGATGTGGGGCTTAATCTCAAGACCCTGAGATCATGACCTGAGCCGAAATCAAGAGTCAGACGCTTAACGAACTGAGCCACCCTGGTGCCCCTCAAGAGTCATTATTATTTGAGCTTATAAAAAATAGAGTGGATATGATATACTATCACTATATATAACTACTTGAAGGGGTAAATCTGTTATCTTTTATCTACTTATATGATAGCCACTATAGATAGATACAGTTTTTATCATCTGAGATTATGAAGCACTACCATTTTTTTCGAAGCATTACCATTTTAAAAGGCACTAAAAAAATAGCATGATTAGAAATGTATATATTTTTTATACTGGCATGTGTAGGCCACACAGAAAATATACTATATCTTTTCTTTCTTGATCATAGGTGTTGGTGTTAGAAGTTACGTTAGAAATCCAAAATAATTTAAGATAAATTGGAAAACATGATAGATTACTGACTTCACGCTGTAAATTGAATGCACGCTCAACAAGCATCATGATTTCTTAGTATGAGTAATTAGAAAAATAGACTTTTATGAGTTAATTCAATAAAATTAAAATAATTTAGATTCTTTCATTTTATTTTTGCTTCATTCCATCTGTTTTCCAGGTTTCACTAACATTACTATAAATTTGTTTAAAGTCAACCCTCATCAATGTACATTCAATGTTTGTTTACTTCTGCAAAGTAAAACCTTCTAATCTTTATGTTCCTAAGCATGACTTTTTAAAAAAGTAACTAGACAATTACAACTAGTCATAAAGATATAGTAACTATTTCTCTTCCATTTTCAAATTTCTTTCTGTTTTAATTTTTTAAGGACAAAATTACATTTCACTTCATTGGTTTGTACTTTTGAATCAGTATTGGGTAACAGGCAACATTTTATGACTTTAATTTTTTTTTTTAAGGAGACTCCACACCCAGTGTGGGGTTTGAACTCACAATCGTGAGATTAAGAATCACATGCCCTACTGACTGAGCCAGCTAGGTGCCCCAATTTTTTGTAACTTTAGATACCATTATCTTTCACTGGAAGGTCACATATGTTTCATTAACTTAAACATTTTATGTACTTCTTTTACTAACATAAAAATAATATGTTTGATTTTCTAAAAATATTTTAATTTTTTTTCCTAAAGCTCTTCCTTTCAATCCCAGTCTACAGTGTTCGCCTTCCTATTCTGAACTTATTTTCTTAGCATTTATTTAACACTTACTTAGTAGATGCTGTCTTCTGTCTGTTTTAGCTCCCAAAAACAGACTATACATTTTCCAAGGACAAAGATCCAGTTCTTATCTGTCAACATAATGATTTTTCACAAAGAAACTGTTTCACTGGCACTTTTTGTTTGATTGATGCAAGTATAACTTGTATAACTCAATATTATACCACTGAAATATTGTGATTTTTAATAGTCTTTATTTGGTTTCCATCCCCATTCCTGGCAGAGTTCCTAAAACCCTTGGCGTTTCCTAAGTGGTAAGAAAGATAAAGATGTCTTGTTATTCATAACAATGCCCTGTAAACCACACCTGAGACTCTGTTTATGAGGTGACTTTTGGAAAGCCCCTAAGGATGGGGGCTGGCTGCCCGGCGAACCGTGACTAGACCTTTCAGCACTGCCCCCACCCCTAACCTCCAGGGAGAGGGGAGGGGCTAGAGCTTGGCTCAATTACCAATGACCAATGATTTAATCAATTGTGTCTACTGTAATGACGCCTCCACAAAAACTCAAAACAATGGGGTTCAGAGGGCTTTCAGGTTGGTAAATATATGGGAGTGCTGGGAGGGTGGTGCACGCCCCACCCCATACTTTGTTCTAGGCATCTCTTCCATCTGGCTCTTCCTGAGTTGTATATCTTTTAAAATAAACTGGTGATCTATTAAGTAAACTGTTTGCCTGAGTTCTGTGAGCCACTCTAGCAAATTAATTGAACCCGAGTAAGGGACTGTGGGAACCTCCAATTTATAGTGAGTTGTTCAAAGCATAGGTAACCACCTGGGCTTGGGATTGGCATATGAAGTGGGAGCACTTTTGTGGGACTGAGGCTTTAAACCATGGAATCCGATGCTGTTGTCGATATTGTCAGAATTGAATTGAATTGTAGGACACCCACTGCTGTCCACAGAGAATTGGAGAATTGCTTCATGTGGAGGAAAAAACCCACACACTTAATGACTAGAAGTGTCAGAAGTGAAGTGTGGGTATTGTGTGTGTGTGTACGTACATACTATAGTGTACAAAGTTATACTGTACTCTGAGTTTGAAATGTGTTTATATAGTATGCCTCCCTTAGCTAGGAAAGGAGAGAAGTCAAGCTTTCCACCATTTTTCCTTCCTCTGTTGCATTTGGGGTTTTATTACCTGAAAAATTGTGTAGCCAAACTGGTAATCATCAGCTTTTAGATACAAAAAGTTGGTCACGAAGAGTATTGAGTTTAGCCCCAAAATGTTTTCATTTTACATTAATACCAAAATGTTTTTTCTTTTTTTTTTTTTTATCTTTTTTAAGTAATTTCTAAACCCAACGTGGGGCTCAAATCCATGATTCTGAGATCATGCTCTATGGACTAAGCCAGCCAGGCACCCTGTTTTTGCTCTTATATCAACAGTCTAAAGATTCAAAAAGATAAGCAAATGAAAGGGCAGCATTCTATTTTTCTCCCCTAATCTGCATAAATGTTAAATATAGCAGTAGAAACATTCTGGCTATTAAAATAGGAGCATTGTATTTTAAAAGCAGCCACGAGAACTCTGCTGTCTGAAAGACTTAATCTTTGAGTAACTAAGGTAACGCATTCTCTGGTTCTACCCAATTACACATGCCCTTAGCTACTGATGCTAGTTCCTATGTCAGAAACTGTTGTGTCTAAGATGTCCTTAGAAAAACAAGTTAATCTTTGACTCCTACCCTTTAATCACTTTAGGTACTCATCACTGATAAGTACTTTCTTTCCTGCAGGAGCACTCCAATTCTATCATAGATTGGGTATGGAAGAAGATAAACCCCATCTTGGAGAAATCAGGTACTACACAAGTTATCAAGGCCTAGGGACCCAACTACTTTAACTAGAAATATTATAGGAAGTTGAAGGAGGATTATTAGCCAATTAACCTAATGCAGAATAATGTGATCTATAGTCACTATGCTCCTTCAGTTTTTCCTGACCAAAGACAACATTGACCCATTAGCTTTGGGCAGAGCTGAAGGTTCATGTGAAATTTTAAGTTTAGAACCGTAGGTAGTGGAGACAGATTGAGCAATTCATACTGACTTCCAGTTTCCCAGAAATTTTTGCTGCCATATTTCTCCTCAGTCTGCCTTTCTTCTACCTACTCACATTCTCCAAAGAAATTTACTTGTTCTATATATGATCTTCTTAAAGCCAAACAATCCTTACTTTAAAAAGGGTATCAGGTATTTAGTTAGCCTGATTATACAACCAAACATAGAGGCCTATACTCCTACACAGGTTGCATGCCCATGAAACTGGCCCTCTGATTAAGTACAGGATATATTAATGAAAATTCTAGAAGTCTACTGCAACAAACACAACTTCTAATCTTGTCTTCTGCAAGAACTCTTAAGAATACTTACACTTGTTAAGGTTTTATTTGGGAAGTTATTTGATGATATAACTGTAAGAGTTGTCATTAGCCTATTTTCCCATAGTCCAAATTAAAATGTATAGCTATGTTAAAAATTCAGAAATCAGTATTAGCTAAATCATAATTTTTGTTGTTTTTCTAAGCAGATATAAGTTCAGACTTTCTGAGAAGAAAAATGTTATTTTTCAGATTAAATAAGAGGATGAAATTTTATTAAGCGGTCCTAGGCCTTATTTTCTGTAAGTTAATGGTATCAGCTATGAATTATCATAGTTTCAGTAGAATATTCTGTTGACCTCATTAATAAAAAGTTATGCTTTATCATAGGAACCCTAGTGTTATGCCAAATAACTCCTTCATTGGCCTGATTATTAATAATCACTAGACAAATAACTAGAGGGAAAAAAGCCACACACATTTCACATTTGTCAGACAAGCTTCCAACTGTAGAACCTAAAAAGTACAGCAGGTAAATTGCAATGTGCTTAATCAAGCTTTTGTAGTTTACATATTCTTATAATGTGGAAACTGGAATTTGACCAAGAACCTTTCAACTTAATCTATAACAACAGATTTAATAGCCCTTCTCTTCTTAAAAACTTTACAACAGTTAAGAAAGCCAAACTAACTTGATTTTTTTTTAGACTTCTGGTTTGGATTTTTAGGTTGGCCACCTGATTAGTGGACGAAACTGATAAACAGATAAATTCTCATTGTGACAGTTCTTTGTAAAAAAAAAATGATGATAATAATGGCTATATAAATACAAAACTTAAGTTTCAACCCTCCTAGATCACTCTCTTGAATTTTACAACTTACTCTTGGCCTTGAGAAACTGGATCAGTGAATGAAATGTCTTCTCATATTACCCTCTCTCTAGCAATCTACTATGTGCCAGGTGAAGATACCTCAGTTAGCAAAACTCAGGCAGCAAAGCTGCTTCATGGAATCAACTCTAGAGAGAGTGAGGCAGGCAATAGCCACTAATACATAAGCAAAATTTTGTTACGTTAGATGTGGTTAAGTACTAGGAAGAAAGAGAAAGCTGAGAAGGAATATAGGGAGTTCAGGGTAGGGGTGTGTGTGTGTATAGGGGAAGGGTTGAAATAATAAATAGGATGAAAGGAAGTCCTCTCTGAAAAGTTGACTAAATGGAAACCTGGAGAAAGAAAGAATATGAGCCATTAATGATCTGGTGGAAGATCATTGCAGGCAACAGAAAACTGTAAATGCCAAGTCCTAGAGTATTCAAGGTCCAGCAAGAAGACCAGTAAGCCTGGGAAGGAGTGAGCAAGTGGTAGTGCAATAAGCAACAAGCTAAGGGAGGTCATGAGGTGAGGGTAGAGAGTCTTGTGGAGAAAGGTACAGGTTTCAATGACATAGTCTTTGTAAGTTACTTTGGTAATTTTGACTTTTACTCTGAGATAACAAGCCATTGGAGGATTTGGAGCAGAGCGGGGACATAATTTATTTTGTTAAGGTCTGACTGAGTGGGGCAAGAAGCAGAAACAGGGAGGCCAGTCAGGATGCTATAGCAATAGTCCAGATTAACGGACCAGAGTAATAGTAGAGGAGGTGATGAGAAATAGATTCTGAATATAGAATAAAGTAGAATAAAGAGCTCCCAAATCTATTTAGTTTTTCATTGATTGAAATATTAATTTGTATAATTATTTGTGTTATACATTTTCATGGTAAAGGGTGATGATCATTTTCCATTTAAATATTTTCTACCACATAATATTAGTGGCTGTTAGTGTAGTTTGGATATAGCATAATTTAGCCATTGTATAGATAGAGCAATTTATTAAATCAGTCTTCTGTTGTTAATCATTTAAGTATTTTCAGTTTTCCTCTATTGTAAATACCATTAAAATGAACATCCTCATTGTTATATCTTTGCAAATATAATTACTACATAATTTAGGGACCTCTGCCTATTGATTTTAAGAATTACTCTGCTAAATTTGAACTAGAAAGGAGAAACTAGAAAAGCCAAACTGTTTATAAGCCAACAACTTAGGTTGATATATTTTTTTAAGAAATCTCTACACCCAACATGGGGTTCAAACTCATGACCTCAAGATCAAATGCCACATGCTCTACTGTCTGAGCCAACCAGGCACCCCTTATGTTGGTATTTTTTCAGCTACAACCATAAAAAGAAGATTATCTATATCAGATGTGCATTGATAGAGCTTAAAATATTAAAAAAATATTTGAATATGAAATATTTATAAATTCCTGTTCAAGGTTGAATGAACATTCTGTGTTTTCAGAATTTGTTTTCTATTTCTGATAGACTTAGTTATTACTAGGAACAGATGACCAATTACAAGAATTGTCACCATTTTAACGTTCTACATGAACTGTAGCCAGGCTGGAGTTTTGGCACCTGAGCATTCACATCCATCTGTTTATAGGGCATTATGCCCACTCATTAGATTTATGCTAGTTTCAAAAAGTCACGTGTAAATCAAGATAAGCAATGTATATTCTTTGAGATATAAATCATCTATTAATTAATCTCTTTGAATTATGTTTTTAGAAAGACATTTAACCACTTACTGATTTAAGATAACTTTCAATTAGGCCTATATAGAAAGAAAAATATAAGAAAAATTTTAACTTTATTTTTTAAATTTTTTTAACTTTATTAAATAATAAATAGAATACCAACTTTTTTCAACATGAGAAAGTTGAAATTAGAAAAAGGGTGATGACAAGTCCTTTTAAAAAGTTTTGAATATACTATTCGAGGGAAAGAAACTAACATTTATTTGGTAACTGCTATGTGCAGGGTACTTTTACATAATTTGTTTCTATAATTTTCATAATAATCTTATGAAGTAGGTACATTATCCCCATTTTGCAGATAAGAAATTAAAGAAATGACTTACCTAGGATCACACATAGGAAATACTAAGATAATTTCAAGCCCAGTTTAATCCGACTCCTAAACTCTTGCTCTTTTAGCTATACAACACTGTGTAAGTGGTTGGGATTCAAACATCAGGGTGAATTTACAAATCTGCGATGTGGATTGAAAGTGGTTTTTATGAGTTAAGAAAAAAAATCAACCAGCTAAAAGATTGCTTTACTCTTAAAACTCAGCTAAACATTCCAAGGTAAGTGTGACGATATACATCAGCTCTCATTATCAAGAAGGCAATACCAAATAGCAATTAATTATTTTCACTGTAAGAGAATATCTACTTCCTGAAGCAAATAATACATTATATGTGAATTTAAAAAAATGTTTTAAATGTAAATAATAATAATAAAAGAGAATATCTAATTATATGAAATAAGAGGGAAAAACCAGTCTGATGAACTGTTTGCTTCCCTATGAATCAGTGATTTTTTTCACACTAAAAAAAAAAAAAAAAAAAAAAAAAAAGCTATTTCTTTTTCCCAAACAAAACTACATTAAATAAATGAGAATGGTTGAAGCAAGGGTGCAAGTGGGAGGTAGAGGCTGTTTGTTCCCTGTCCAGGTTCCTCTCCCAATATTGCCGTGACCTCTGAAGGAATGCTTGCTTATAAATCCCAGGACTCAGAATGTCATTTAAATCCCCCATGTTGTGGCTGGAACACTTGGTCGATCAGCTTACCTTTTCAGTTAGTCAACTGATTTATTTTGGTTATCTACCGATCACAGTAAAAATATGACTTGAAAGTGGTAAGAAAGTTCCTAAGGCAATAGTTAAGAACTTTTTATTTTATACTAAATTGTCTTTCCTTCTTTCTCCTGGTCAAAATCAACTAATTTGTCTCAAATGTTTTTGAACCTCAACTGAATGCTAGGCACTACCTTGATTCCTACCTTCAGGAAGCTTAGATTCTAGTTGGTAGAGGCAGATAATAAAGAAGCGAAAAACTCAACGTGTGCTATAAAGAAAATAAGTGTTTTTAGTAAAGAATGGTTATTTTATATTTGGCTACTTTATTTTTGTCTTATTAGTAAATGTTACTTGTATTAGGTTAAATGTGTTCCTCAAAAGTTCATGTCTACCCAGAATCTCAGAGTGTGATTTTATTGGAAATAGGGTCTTTGCAGATATGATTAGTTAAGATGAAATCATATTGGATTCCTAATCCAATGACTCCTGTCTTTATGAAAGAGAAAATGGAGACAAAGATAAACAGGGAAGAAAACCATATAAAGGAGATATATTGGAGCGATTATAAGTCAAAGAACATCGAAAATTGCCAGCAACCACTTAAAAGCTAGAAGAAGCAAGGAAAGAAAGATTCTTCCCTAGAGCCCTGGGAGAGAGCAAGGGCCTTGATTTCAGGTTTCTAGACTCCAGAACTGTGAGAGTAAATTTCTCAGTGTTTTTTATTATTATTATTATTATTTAATTCATTTAGCCAACATATAGTACATCATTCATTTCAGATGTAGAGTTCAATAATTCATCAGTTGTGTATAACACCCAGTGTTCACATGGCCTCCCCAATGCCCGTCACCCAATTATCCTATCCCCCTACCCACCTCCCCCAAACTTCTGTTGTTTTAAGGCACCCAATTTGTGTTAATTTGTTATGGCAGCCCTAGGAAACTAAAACGCTACTTTAGATAGAATAGTTAGGAAAACTTCTCTTAGTAGATGATATTTATTTATTTATTTATTTATTTATTTATTTATTTATTTATTTTTAAGATTTTATTTTTAAGTAATTTCTACACCCAACGTGGGGCTCAAACTCATAACCCTGAGATCAAGAGTCACATGCTCCACCACCTGAGCCAGCCAGGTGCCCCATCTTAGTATATGATTTTTAAACAGAGGCATAAATGATGAGAATGACCCAACCAAGATGAAAGACTTACTGGTGTTATTTTATCTTAATGGTAAATATTCTACAGGTATTTAAATTACTAGTTCTAAAACAAAGTTATTATTTTTCTCCTCTCTCTGAATATCTTTCCTTTGCAAAAACTATATAAAGTAGATATTAATATCACCAGTTTTCATATAGAGGCTAAGGAATTTGGACAGGGTCACACACGTAGGAAGTGGTAGAGTCTGGATTCAAACTCAGGTAGCCCGGCTTCAAGAGCCTAAATTTACCAGATTATTCTGGCACTATCTCTCAAGTTTCAGGCAACATGCTTTAATTCTGTCTCCAGGCTTTCAGGGTTGCCCATTTGTGATATTCCACTTAATCTAGTCTTACATGTGGAATGTGGCTTTTCTCTTTTGTCTCCTACTTATATTAGTAGTAATAACAATGATAATCACAACTACTAAATTTATTGAACACTGAGCATGCCAGCTCTCTTAATCCAAGCAACAACCCCATAAGGTAGCTATTATTATTATCCCAATTTTCTGGATGAGGTTTCTATGGCTTGAAGAAGTTAAGTAACACATAGGATCTTAAAACTAATAAATGGCAGACCCTTGGTTGGTCAGATCTATCCGATTCAGAACTGGCTCACTTTTTAAAAATTTTATTTTTTAAAACAAGATATAACTTACATATAGAGAAACACACACACAAATATATAGTTCTAAGACTTGATAAGCTATACACCTGTGTAAAAATCATCAGAATATTCTGAGCTCAGAAGGCTCCCGTATGCTTCCTCCTAGAGATAATCTTCCAAAGGTAAATACTGCTCTGATTATCTCTCACCATGCCTATTCTTTTATTATTATCTTTCACTTTTCCTATTCTTGAATTTTCCACAAGTGGAATCATCCAGTGTATACTCTTTGGTGTCTTGTTTTCTTCCAGAGTCTTTTAATGACCACGTTCTACTCTCTCCAACAAAATTGCCAAGTCTTCTGCCTTACTTTCCTAGGCTTTTGCTAAGTAATTAATGTTGATAGTGTAATAAACTAATTCTTGCTAAAATTTTGGTGGAAAATGGTTTAAATTACTTTTTTCTCCAGATAACTTATTAGTATTATAACTGACCTTAAGCCTAGAAGAATGGCTATTATGGAAATTCTAAGCAGAGTCTGAGAGACTTTTTGAAGGGGGAATAGAGAGATTTTGTTTTTCCTTAAATCTGAATGCATAATTTTTTAACTAGTATACTAATTATGAACCTGTAAAATTTCTTTCCAAAATGTAAAAGCTGAATCTGTGACTGCAATTTAAATACTATAGAAGAAATCTTAGATCCATAAAAAGAAAAGTTAATATGATACAGAAAAATGAGCGTTAAAGTTGTCAAAAGTTTTGTGTTCTTTTTCCTGTTGTGCAACTTACTAGCTAATTACCTCTCTTAAGTCACCTAATCTCTCTGAGTCAGCTTTAATATGAACATAAAAAAATTTGCCATGCTTGACAGGATTGATGTGAAGAGCAATTATGAAATAAGCTAACGTATATTAGAGTGCTTCGTAAAGTCTCATATATGATACTTCCCATATACATACATATAAAACCTTACAATCACACTTCCATAAAACAGCTAATATGATAGTGGATATGTGTAAAATTGCATATTCTGACCATCTGATGTAATAGGAAGTCTTAGTGAAATTTCTTTTGGAGAACTTTTTAATTTGATAACCTTGACTACCAATCGCTTAATTCAGGTTTGTCAGATCTCTAAATGAGTTGAGACAACAACCATTTTCTTTCTCCTTTCCTTTGATCTTGCTTTTATATTTCACCTCTCCTCAGGTCTGAATTTTGTTGGAATGCAACACAAAAGTTTTTACTTTTAACTCTTTCCTTAGAATTTTTTGTATGTCACATCTGAGTTTGTCTAGGGATTCTCCTGCAACGAGAATTATCTAAATGCCACATAAGAGTGTAAAGAATTTATTAGAAATAAAAATATGGAAGACTTTTCTCATTGATAACCACTTACCAATCAATCTATAACCAATTAAGAAAAATCTTAGGTGGAGGATTTGAGTAAGAGAGGGTGGGTAGTAGCAGTTATGTTCAGCTTTACTCTGGAGCGCCACCTGCTGGTAAATCCAGTCTAAGAGTGTTTGGCAAACAAAAATAAGGATTATTTTGGGAGATTAGATCAACTTGTTTTATATAAAACACATACTAGTTATTAGAATTATTGTGGAAAATGATTTGATTTACTAACTGAATGATTCAATTATTAAAGAGAGTTTTCTCAAAGCTTTTTTTGAAGGAATTTATTTATTTTAAATTCTTGACCTTTGATCAGAAAAACCACAAATATGAATTGAGGGTCCATTATGTTAGTCAAATATTTAAGGGTTTATGTATCACACTGTGCTAGACACTGTGGATGCCATGGTGAAAGGAATAGATGGAATCTTCTGACCCTTGTGGCACATAGAGTTAAGAATAAGAAGAAAAAGTGACAAATAGATTGCTGAAAGTTGATAAGAATAAAACAAAAGGCAGAGGGAGAGAATACAGGGTGGCTGAAGGAAACTACTTTGGATGGAACTTTTAGGAAAGGCATTTCTGATAAGACCTTTAAGAACTTGTTCTTTGCTATACTCCTAGCACTGAGCACAGTGCCTAGTACATCGTTAATGCTCAGTGAATATTTGTTGAATAAAAGGATGGATGACACTGAATGATAACCTTAAATAGGAGCATTGAACATAGCTGAAGCATTAACAGCTTCTCTTTTTGGTCTGATCATATGTACATGGGTCATGCTGGCCTAATGATACAAAATGCGGTAGGAAAGAAAGTACAGGGAAGCTGCTGGAAAATGTGTAGCATAATCTTTTTCTTTTGGAGCTGAGCCAGCTTATAAAATCCAATCCAAGTTCAAAGAATGATGAGATGATGACTCAGTTTAAACTACTTTCACTTCAGTTGACCATTCAACTATGAAACAAACAGCGCTAGGGATACAAATGACTGGATGCAGCTCCCTTCTGCCTTTCTTGTACTTCACAAATGTCCAAGTTCAGTAATTGAGGCAGCCCATGAGCAATCAGATCAAATAGTTTGAGAACTCTACACCTTTATAACATTAGGCTGGGTAAAGGGTCGTACTTGATCTAACCCACTACCATATAAAAAGTTTATCATTGTACTATCTGGATGCAATTTGTTTCTTGATTCATCACCTGCCCTACACTGCACCTGTAGGCCTACCAAACCTTCAGTGAAACCAAATCTAATTGGAGAGCTAAGAGTAAGATACAAACTTGCACGGAATAATTGTTAGCTTAGAACTGGAACAAAAATTGAATGAGAAAAAAGGGAAACAACTTTTTTAATGACCTGTCTAAGTCTTGTGAAACTGGCTCCCATTGATAGCCTTTTATTTTGTATTCGATAGACACATCTATCATGCATGTCTTTTTCCACACATAAACATATGCAAATAACATACCTATGAATACAATCTATAAGCATTGATAAGTCCCCTTCTTCAGTAAGAGAACTCTGAATTTTAGTTGGGCATATTGTTGGTGCAGTTAAAGACTATACTTCTTAACCTAAAGCTCTACTATGAGTGGCTATGTGATGAGTTCTTGGCCATTGAGTTTTAGGAGGAAGTATCATGTGGTATTTCTAGAAAATCTTGAAAGAGAAAGAGCGAATACATATTCTTTCCCTTCTTTGATACTGCTGCTTGGAATATAGTTGTCGTGACTGGTGCTCCAAAATTCATGTTGGACCAAGAGGACAAGGGCTGTACCTAAGGCAAAACACCAGAAAACTGAAGGGATCTTGCTATGGTGTAGAGCCACCCCTGGACCATCTCTTGGACCACCCCTGGACCTTCTCTTGTCTCCTTTTATGTGAGAGAGAACGAAATGTCTATCTTGTTTATGACATTGCTTTCTGGAGTTTCTATTACTCTGATGAATTTTATCCTAACCAATCTGGTGAGTAATGTAGATTTTGCTGATGTCTTCCTGACAAATGGAGGAGAAGGCATCATTTCACACCACAAAGCAAACAATCTTTTCATTATACAAATTTTCTCTCTAGTCTCTTTCCAGATCCAAATTCTCATTTGCCCACCTCCCTCAACCACAACCATCTGTAACATTTTTTCCTCTCTTGGATCCCACTGTCACGTCTCTGATCCTATAATAACACTTGGGCGGGAATTCTATTTGCTTCAGCCCTTCTTCAGGGATTCCTTTCCCTGTGAAGAAGGCCTATTTTACCTGAGCCTTTCCTCAGTGATATTTTGATGCCACAAGGTGAAAGTAACAGTAACATCAACAACAACCACATGATTAAATGCTTACTAGAGGCAGTCATTTAATTCTCACAACTACCCTATAAAGTGTTATCTTATTTTACCGAGAGGGTAAGCAATCCTCCTTGTGGCAGAAGAGGCTAGCTGTCTACCCAAAATTCATGCCCCTCTTGCCCTAGAACAGAGTTTTCACTGAGAATTCGCTGTCCATCACACTACGTATATATTCATAATTGTCATATTTTCCTAATATATTGATCCTTGATCATTATGAAGTATCCCTTTTTGTCCCTAGTAATACTCCTTTCCCTGAAGTTTATTTTGTCTGATACTAATACAAAAACTCCTGCTTTCTTGTGTTTACTGTTTGCATAGGGTATCTTTTTTCATCTTTCTTACTTTAAATCCATTTGTCTATATTTATTTATTTATTTTTAAAGATTTTATTTATTTATGTGACAAAGAGACAGCCAGAGAGAGAGGGAACACAAGCAGGGGGAGTGGGAGAGGAAGAAGCAGGCTCCCAGCGGAGGAGCCCGATGTGGGACTCGATCCCGGAACGCCGGGATCACGCCCTGAGCCGAAGGCAGAAGCTTAACGACTGTGCTACCCAGGCGCCCCCCATTTGTCTATATTTAAAGCACATCTTGTGTAGACAGCATATAGTTGATATTTGCTTTTTTACCATTCTTATTTTTTTTTAAGATTTCATTTTTAAGTAAGTTCTAAATTACTCAAACTCATAACCCCAGGAGCAAGTGTCACATGCTGCACCGACTGAGCCAACCAGGGGCCCCTATTGTGTATTTAAATATGTGGTTTTTTAAAAATTTAAATTCAATTAGCCAACACAATATGTGTTTTAATAAAAATAAAATTTGTATTTAATATGCATATTAAACATACTTCATATTTATTATATATATTATATATATTATATATATTATATATATTATTATATATTTAAACTTATTCACAGATCTGCCATTTTGCTATTTTCTATTTATCTTATTGATTTTTTTGTTTTTCTGTTTCACATTTCCTTCTTTTTTGTTAATTGAATATTTTTTAGTATCCCATTTTAATTCCTCTGTTGACTTTCTAACTACCTTTCTCTTCAATACTTTTTTAGTTTCTGAGAGTTTTTATTTTTTTTTAAGATTTTATTTATTTATTTGAGAGAGAAAGTGCATGAGAGAGAGCACAAGTGGAGGGCAGAGGGAGAAACAGGCTCCCCACTGAGCAGGGAGCCCAATGGCAGATGCTCAACTGACTGAGTCACCCAGGCGCCCCTCTGTAGGGTTTTTAAAAATGCATTTTTAACTTATCCCAATCTGCTTAAAGCTATATTGAATTACTCCAGGTGAAATATAGAATACTTGCAATAGTATAATTCCACTTACCCCTTGTTTTTAGTGCCATTTTTGTCATATACATTACATCTATATTTGTTATAAACCCATCAATATGGTGTTACACTTTTTTGCTTTAAACAGTCATATGTCTTGGGTCCCTGGGTGGCTCAGTTGGTTGGGTGTCTGCCTTTGGCTGGGGTCATGATCTCAGGGTCCTGGGATTGAGCCCCAGGTCAGGCTCTTTGCTCAGTGGGGAGTCTGCTTCTCCTTCTCCCTCTGCCCCTCCCCTTGCTTGTGTGCATTCTCTCTCTCTCTCAAATAAATAAAAAATCTTGGAAAAAAAATAATGTCATATGTCTTTTAGATGAAGAAAGAAGAAAAATATAAACTGATTATTTTTTATACTTACCCACATATTCACTATTTCTACTCTTTGGTATAATTTCACTCTACAATCAAGTATCTTGAAAAATATATGTGTATTTTAACTAGTAATTGCACTTACAGAAATTTTTATGGCAATAATTAGAGATGGGAATAATTTTTTTATAATCATGTTTTTCTCATTGTTTCTTATAATAAGATTTGGAATAATTTAAGTGCCTAGAAAATAAGAAAATCATTACATAAGCTTGTGTTACATACATAGGATGGATAAGCATATTTTTTTTTTAGGATATTGGTTAACTGAGGCATATATAATATTGTTTAGTTTTTAGGGAAAAAAGACTGAAAAGAAATCTATCTAGATATTAATAGTGGTTCTTTCTGGCTAATGGATTCTTTGCATTACTGCCTTTCGTTTATTTACACTTTTCTGTGTTTTCTAAATTTTTACAATATATGTTCTTTTATAATCAGAAGAAAAGTGAAATGAGAAAAATTTAAGATTAGGGAGGTCATTATGTAAACAGTGGACAGGATCTTTGAAACTAGTAAATCACAGTATTGAGAATAAATAATTTTCATAAATATATTTATCAACTTGAATTCAGGTAACATATATCTTTAGTTTGACAAGTTTGAAACATAGAACATAAGAAGGCAAATTGTGGCAAGAAGTATATGAATTTATATATTATTCAGTATATTAAAGCTATACTGTTGGTAGGCTTAGCTTTTCTTGTGTGATTTAAAGATTGCTACAGGTCTGTAAGTGTCTCAAAGTATCTCCCTCACTATGGCTTCATGAGCCCTTGAAATTCCTATGAAGCAATTCCTTTTATTTTCTTCCTCTGGAGAATAGTATGGAGGTTTCTCAGAAAGTTAAAAATAGTTAAAAGGTTAAAAAAGTTAAAAAACTCTATGACCCAGCAGTTGCACTACTAGGTATTTACTCAAAGTATACAAAGTATACAAAAATACAGATTCGATGGGACGCCTAGGTGGCTCAGATAATCGGGCGTCTGTCTTCGGCTAAGATCATGGTCTCCGTGTCCTGGGATCAAGCCCACGGCTAAGATCATGGTCTCCGTGTCCTGGGATCAAGCCCACGTCGGGCTCCTGGCTCAGTGGGGAGTCTGCTTCCCTCTCCCTCTGCCTCTGCCCCTGCTCATGCTCTCTCTCTCTCTGTCTCAAATGAATAAATAAAATCTTTAAAATAAAACAAACAAAAAAAACAAAAATACAGATTCAAAGTGATACGTGCACCCTGATGTTTATAACAGCATTAGCAACAGTAGCCACACTATTCATCGACTGATGAACGGATAAAGATGATATATGGGTATAATATTTATAATAGAAGATTATAATGGAATATTATAATGGAATATTACTCAGCCATCAAAAAGAACGAAATCTTGCCGTTTGCAACAACATGGATGGAGCTAGAGTGTATTACACAAAGTCAAATAAGTCAGTCAGAGAAACACAAATACCATATGATCTCACTCACATGAGGAATTTAAGAAAGAAAATAAATGAACATACAGGAAGAGGGAGAGAGGGAAATAAACCATAAGAGACTCTTAACAATAGAGAACAAACTGAGGGTTGATGGAGGGAGGTGGATGGGGGGATGCACTAGATAGTGAAAGGTATTAAGGAGTGCACTTGTTGTGATGAGTGCTGGCTCTTGTATGTAAGTGATGGATCTCTGAATTCTACTCAGAAATCAATATTGCATTATATGATAACTAAGTAAAATTTAAATTAAAAAATAAACTTCGTTTGTTTTCTTCCAATGAAGTCTACCTTATTTTACCTAGCAGGGTAGCATCCATCGACACATAACCATGGATTATTGTCCCAGACTCAGGACATTCTGATGAGGAATATTTTGACAGTTTTGGTAAAGACCAACAGATACATAGCTGTTGGGATAGGGCAAGTCTAGGCAGAATTCTGTGGTGGGGTGTTCTAGAAAGTTCAGTGTCAGGGTGAAGGTACTGGGCACTTTTTAGGGTTTTAAGTGGGTAGAAGGGAGAGTAAAAGAAAAAAAGAAGAGAGAATACCAAATAGGGATGCAAGAATCATCCAAAATTTATTCAATCAATAGGCTTATTGGCATGCAGTAGCTATTAAGCTTGTATTCTCCTTCAAGTGGCATTTGTCAGTGACCATTTACTCCCACGGTTCCTTGCTGCTTGCTACTTCATTGAGATAGACATTGAAGTCCTTTGTAAAGTCTACAGTTCTTTACCTAGGCAAGATATGTTTATTATTTTGCCCTTCACACCTTCAAATTCCAAAGAGTTGCCTCAGTAGTTGAAGAAATTAATATCTAACAAAGGGACATAGTGAGTGTACCATACCAGGGGAAATATATATGCTAGTTAATCAGGGCCTCCCAAAGATTATACCTCTTCTTCCCTGGCTGTCCCACATGGTGACAACTCTTTAAGATGAAATTTAAAACTAGATGAGAGAGAAGACAGAGATCTGCAGATGCTTTTGCTAGATGGGCCTTTCAAAGGATTGTAAGGCAAATTGCATTGTCAGCCTCTGTTCAGTCTTCTTATAGGAGCAGTCCAAAGGAAGGAATTCTTAAATACACACAAAGTCAGAGATTCAGAATATGTAGGGATGGAATAAATTGAAATCTAACCCTTTCATTGTACAGATGAAAAAGATTTAAGTCTTGACATTTGATTGACTTAACCAAGATTGTAATAGCAGAGCTAGGATTAGAACTCAGGTCTTTTAGCTGCTAATCTAACGGGTTTCTACAATATCACACTGCCCCAAGTCCAGGTATTAGATACACACCTTCAAAGCCCATAAAAACACCAAACAAAGCAAGGCAAAAAGCCAAAAGCAAGATCCTGCAGGTCTGATATCAAACACTGGGAGAAAATGTGTAAACAATAGGTGAATTAGAATCTTTAAGCCACGCTTTCTTTTGTTAAAAGTGGATTATATCAACTGTACTAAATAATTTTTTCCTCCTAAAATTGCTAAACAAAAGAAAGGAATTTAGGTTGCTACTTTGTTGGGCCCGGAGACATTTTTTGATATCAAATGATGACTATCATTTGAAATCTTGCGTCAACTGATGTGGGCAATACTTTTTAGCAGAAAGAGTAAGAATGAGCCTGTTGTGTCAAGATGCCTGGCTGAGTGCCACAGGAGTCAGAATAAGGTCATGTTTATTCTATTGGACATTTTATTCTTTATCTAGACTCTATGAAGGCAAAGAACATGATAAGGAAGTCCATTTGGTCACCTAAACTGGGAGGCACTGTCAATGTGAATGAGGGCTGGGAAGTAAAATAAAGTAAATACAAGTTTAAACATGTATGCCAGGGAAGATACAGCAGGACTTCACTTCGGAAGAAACCTAACAGCTTGGAACGGAAATGAGTTCCAGAAATTCTAGGGATAGGAAAGTCACTGAAAATGATAATGACTAAAAAAGAAAGGGGGAATTATAACAGCTTACAAAATGATATAGGATTATAATATGGTGTAGAGAAAAAAAAAATACCCCAAACAATAAGGTACAACTATGCACTTACATACATTTTACATTACATTATATACATCTTCCATTTTGAAACCTTTAAGTAGAAAGATTTCTGTTATTACATTGGGACTATAAATATTTTTCCTGTGTAATTGGAGGTGGTAGCAAAATAACCAAGAGGTGAATTGCATATAAAAGGGACTGTGAGTACAATGTGAAGGTTTGGTAGTATCCTCAGGATCCCATTTAAATTAAAGACAAAAGAGGAAGAATTGGAAAAGAGAGAGAAAGAGAAGGAAATTGCCATTTCTGCCTTCTGTTGTCTATTATGCTTTTGTCTCTGCTGCTTCATCTAGGGCAAAAAAGCAGATTTTTTTTTCCTTAATAAATCCTTGCTAATTTCTAGGTCTAGGAAAGAGCACCCAGGCCACAGCTACAACCCATGGCCAGGTGGTCAAGGTGAGGCTCCCTTTATAATCCTATGAGTATTCTTATGTCTCAGGGGACCAGAGCCAGGGCTGGTCAATTTTTTATCATTCTCCCATATTTTTTAAATTTGAAGGGTTAGAATTCTCTCCATGTGTCTTTATCAGAGCATATAGTAGTCTGTTCCCCACTATTTAAGTAATGTCATGATGAAATTCAGCACATGTGATTGCAACGTAGTAAGATTCTTTCAGAAATCATATGCCATTAGACCAGAGATAGACTCCCTGCACAGTTGGAAGGAGTAACTGAGGTGCCCTTTTCAACAGATACTTTTACAGAAGCCCCCCCTTATCCATGGGAAATGTGCTTCAAGACCCCCAGTAGATGCCTGAAACCATAAATAGTACCAAACTCTACATATACTATGATTTTCCTATACATACATACCTATGATAATTTAATTTATAAATCGGCACAGTAAGAGATTAACAACAATGACTCATAATAAGAACAATTATAAAAATATACTATAATAAATGTTATGTGAATTTGGTATCTCTCTTAGTCAAAATATCTTACTGTACGGTACTCACCCTTCTTGTGATGATGTGAGATGATAAAATGCCTATGTGATGAAATGAAGTGAGGTGAATAACATAGGCATTGTGATGTAGCATTAGGCTACTAGTGACCTGACAATTGATGAGAATATGTCGGGATATGTGAGGTTCATCTGCTTTTGGACTTAAGGTAACTGAAACCTTGGAGAGCAAAACTGCAAATAAGTGGGAACTACCTTACTTCATGATAGTAAGAATCCATTAAAGATTGCAAGAGATATTTAAATTAAAGGCTGACTTACCCAGAAATGTTGAAGGACCAACATATACAAATTCTCATTGAGCCATAGGGAAGTAGCAGTTTAATTGTTCTGCCGAAGTATTATAGAAATGATAAGTGATGTATGATAAGTAAAAGGGAACAGAATTATAAGAAAAAGAAGCATGGTTTTTAGTAAACATCCATCTAGCCTCCAGTTTTAAGACATTGATTCACCTTATAATGAAGTAGTAGTCATTATTAACCAGCCAGGCCTCCTGGGATCTTAAAAGCAACAACTTTAGATTATCTCCCAGGAGAAGATTTTCCACTTCTGTATTCTGAAAGTCTGGTTGTTTAAAAATTTCAGATGTAACATAGCCATCTAGAGTGCTCTGCTCTTCTCCAACTGGCACATATGCTGTTTGTGGTCATTTTCTCAGACCAGCATGCTATTTTGACAGAGGGCACTGTGTCAGCATTAATTTACCTCACTATATCGTTTCATGAACCAATCCAGGGAGTCCTAAGCCACATCTTTCCTTTGCCTACTCAGTTCTGTGTATCTAAAAGATTTAACTCATAAAGAAATTCAAAGAAAGGCCACAACTCTTCAGATTTATAGAACAACAATATTATATGTGCTGTATTTAAGAGATAGTTGGATGCGAGTGTGTGATAATTGGATGTTTCTGTTAAACACTGAGATTTGGTAGTCAACAGCATTTAGGCGTAGTTAAAATTATGACAATATTAAAAATCTCTCAGGAAGATCAAGTAGAATTAGAAGAAATATGGACCATATGGATACATGGATAATTGTTAAACTAGATTAAAAGTATATATATATACACATAGATATGGTTTTAGGATTATAGGTGCGTGTAATGTATATTTCATATTATAATAACAGAATCATGATAAATAATAGCACCTCCACTAAATTTGTAAATAAGACGTGGTACTAATGATCTTAATATTATTTTAGATTCAAAAAAGAAGAAGAAGAAGAAATATGGACCAAGTAGAGAAACTGGGGGAATTCCAACAAAGGTGTTTACATACATAACAATTTCAAAACCTGAGACAACTCAAACCACAAACACAGGCTGCTGTTTAAATACCCCAACAATGCAATATTAGATCTATTTTAGTGATGATTTTAAATCTACATTAAGTTCATGTCTTTCTTTACTTAGACTTTATATTTGTCTATATCAAATATTTTAATAAGCATCTCCACTCCCACTCCAATTAAATTACCAGAATTTTTTTTTTAACTTTGAAGTGCTTTCCTTCTTTTCACTGCTCTTTGAAAACAGATTTGGCAGCAAGTAGAGATTTGAACTGAGGTGAGGCCATCATATTTAGCCTATGATTTTGCAGATTGCTAGTGGTGGCTCCAAAATTTCTACATAGAAAGGATTTGGGCTGGTTGAAAGAAGGTGCTAAAGCAAGATTTAAATAAAAAATGTTTTTACAAGGATTGAATGTTTCTTTGGGAAGAATACGGGTTGATGAAAATTGTGCACGGGGTGGAGGGGGCTAAATTTTCTATAGAGCCTCCACTTGGCTCCATGATGCTGTTTCACATAATTAAATATGTAGCAATTAATGTTCTTTCTTTCTTTCTTTCTTTCTTTCTTTCTTTCTTTCTTTCTTTCTTTCTTTCTTTCTTTCTTTATGAGAGAGAGAGCGCGTGCGCAAGCGTGAAGGGGAGAGGGGCAGAGGGAGAGGGAGAGAGAGAATCTTAAGCAGGCCCCGCACCCAGCACAGCACAGAGCCCAATGCAGGGGCTCCATCTTACGACCCTGAGATCGTGACCTGAGCCAAAATCAAGAGTAAGATGTTAACGGACTGAGCCACCCAGGTGCCCCTGTAGCAATTAATATTTCCAGCTGATATCAAAACTAACCCTCTAAGTAGCTAGTAATGTGTCAATCTGAAAAATATCTCCTGCAACTAAATTGTGCTAAGCCACATCTTCATTGTATATCTAATACCTAGTGTAGATTGTTGATTAAATTACCTATTAACATTCCATTCTTCAGTAGATTGAGGTTGCTTTTTTTTTTTTAAAGCAATGTGGTAGAACTTTCAAATAAAATCACCCGTGGCAAAACACAGCTTTGCTTAGCATCTACTATTGTTGGCTCTCAGTCTTTATACCAGAATTTTTACATAATCATCTAAATCCTTTGTGGGAAGAATCAGAATATAAATAAAAATGAGTAAATAAGTATATACAGCATTATACTTATTATGATAAATTATATATGTTCTACATCTCATTCACTCTTATGTTGTAAATGACATACTTTGATGTTTGTGTCACAAATTTAATGTTATATGAATGTGCAGGAGTAGTAAGGAACAGAGAACAAACTTTAAAAAAATTGTGAGCTATTGTGTATATATTAATTAACAGTAATTTAATAGATTATACCTCATTGATTTGAAGAATTAAAGCAATTAGTTTCCTTGGCACAGAGTTTTCTTCCCAGGAGAAATTTAGGCATTACAAAATCTGTCATGTAACTGTAACATCGGAAAAAGCAGAGGCAATGTCTCTGTTGTATATGCTCTCTCTAAATAACAGCTTTGCAGTAGGCAATTTCGCCTGGAATCGTTGCAATAGGTCCAATTAAATTGAAGCTTACTAAAATCAAGGTGGTTTTCAATGTCCAGTTTCATGATCAAAACAATGTTTATTGTGATGTTCTGGGAATGTCAATGCATGGCTACTTCTTTAGCACAAGAGATAATGTTTGGTTAAAGAATAAAACTATGGCAACAATGACTTTTTCCAAAGGCTCATTTCTTTCAAAGAATGCCAAAGAAAGGGCATTTTATAGCAACAGAGTGTGCAAATTTAGAGCAGAAATACTGAATTACATCTCTTAGGACCTCAAAGGTGGTGGTTAAATTTTTTTTTATTTATGAAGAAGAAAGCATATAATAAGAATAGGAAATACAGGTTTGAAGAAAAGACATTCCATAGCTTATTCCTTGTCATAAGAAGTTGGAAGTTAGGCACTGAAGGTGAGATTTTAGTTAATGAGATAGATGATTATATTACCTAGTATTTCTTAGGAAATTTACCTCTGATATGTCCTTTTTTCCCCCCTGAGACCTGATATGAATTACAAATTTCCTAGGAAATTCTCATAAAGTCTGCGGTTACAGATGCATAATGGTAATGTTTACGGGAACATATCTCCCCTGCAGAAAGATGTCAAGTACTTCTTTGGTCTGAATTTTCTGGTTTCAAATTGAAAAGGAACCTCAGAATGTAGGAATCTGGAGTTTAAGGATGACTAAAAAGGAAAAGTCTGCATAGAAAGGCTAAAGAAAATTTCAAGATCCCAAGGTGGTTAGGGGTAACATTTCCACACCCACATTTCCTCTGCCGTATTCCCTGAACATGAACAGTTCAAAAAAGACCAAGGAAAACATACTTGAGAGTCAAAGAATACCAAAATAATGTTAATAGGGAAAGGAACTAAAAAAAATTCATTCAGATATATATAATAATTTTCTTATGGGTCTTCATTCATCAGAGACATAAGTTTTATTTATATCATCTTATGAAAACCAGATCACATGAATGACCAAGAAATCCAGGCAGATGTTTGTGAAACAATTTTGATAGATTTTCTGGGTTTAAGTATGTGCTTTTACTTAATCCACTTTCTAGTAATGTATAATTAATCCACAGTAAATTATAGATTCAGTATTGGTTGATTTTGGGGTAACATTTATATACCTGTGTTACTTCTAGTCATATTTTCAATTTTAAGAAATGGCTGGTTTGGGTCATAATGTGGTTTATTTTCTATTTTTATATAATTATATGTACACATATAATATGTATTATTTATATTTTATATAAATAATGTTTATATTCATAATTACTTTTTGTTCTTATTATAAAATGGACTCTAAACTGTTATGTTTCAAAATGTTAATTTGCCTGATCTTACATATAAACACAGATTACTTAGTTAATATCTGCATGCCTGTGAATGTTCTTCCATCCCTTTTATCTTCTCCAGTTCTCTCTGTAGCCATCACTTTCAGCCACAATTCTCACTCCATACTGTATCTCCCTGTTCCTGCTAAATCATGTTGAAATAGCCTTTTCTAGGAAATTGTGAATTCAAACATAGTAAATCTAGATTTGGCAAAGGCTGTGAACAATATTTTCATTTAAAAAAATCAAACATTTTCTAAAGAATCTATTTTAGAACAACATTCTTGAGAATGGACATGCAGCACACAGGGCACATACAAGAAGATCCATGGGGTATGTGATGAAACTGCTCCTTTTTCTGTTTCTATTTATGTTTCCTTATTCTCTTAAAATTTCAATCTTCACCTGTTTTACATTGTACACAACTGGTTCATAATATATTAGTCTAGTCGAGCATGTGTAATTTTTTCTTTTTTTAATGCTGGGTGTAAGATCAAAGAAATTAAGAAATCAGAAGTGTAAAGATTAAGAACACTTGCAAAAAAAAAGAACATTTGCTTAGTAGTCTGATAGACTTAAATATGATTGTTACTTCTTTTTTTTTTTTTAAAGATTTTATTTATTATTTATGTGACAGAGAGACAGCAAGTGAGAGAGGGAACACAGCAGGGGAGTGGGAAAGGAAGAAGCAGGCTCCCAGCGGAGGAGCCCGATGTGGGACTCGATCCCGAAACGCCGGGATCACGCCCTGAGCCGAAGGCAGATGCTTAACGACTGCGCTACCCAGGCACCCCCTATGATTGTTACTTCTAACACACACTAGCCATGTGATCTTAGACAGGTTACATAATCTCTCTATCCCTCAGTGTCCTCATCTATGGAACAGAAATAATCATATGATACTTACCTTATAAGTATTATAATAATATAATACTGTCTTGAAAAGTAAATTAAATGATGACTGTAAAGCACTTAGTGCTTAGTATATATGCAAAAATATTAGGTACTTGTATGACTGGAAAAGGTCATGTGGAAACCTATGGAATAATAGACCCAAACTCAAGGTTTTCTTTCACTGAGACATGGATTTGAATTTTATTATGGTCTGAGAAGTTTCAATTATCACATATTATTTAGACAGATCGGTTCATATTTTAAAGAGCAGACTACAAAATCACTTTTCTGAGACCAATGAATTAGTACATAATGGCCTGAGTTATATACAGTGTTAATTTTAGTCCCATTAAAAATATATTTATTTACTCAATACAGATAGAAATTGAATGCCTAAGTACAAAATTCTTGGATCCCTGAAGGGTTCTTTTCATATTTTTCATATATGAAGTTTGCTGATTTCCAATATTATTGCAAAACTCATCCCATTAGAGAGATTTTTTTTTTGAAGTAATATCTAGGTCCAATGTGGGGCTTGAACTCAAGACCCCAAGATCAAGAGTCCCATGTTCTACTGACTGACCCAGCCAGGTGCCCCAAGAGAATTTTTGATTTTTGTAAAGAGGTAAAATAAAGTAACTGACAACCATTACCCACTCAAAAATTATTGTGCATCAAATTTGTGTGTGTATATATATATGATGAGCAAAAGCTCATTAATAATAAATATGGGAATCCTGCAAATCATCCTAAGAAAACTGATCTATTGATACTTGCTCCAGAATTACAGAATAAACAACATAATTTTTAAAAATCAGTGAGAAAATAAATTTTTATTCTCAGGAATGTAGTCTTACCTCACTGAAATTTGGAAGTCTTCTTCAGTCTTTTATAGTAGAACAGGGTTTGCCCCCTCCTCTCCCCCAAAGCTTTGATAATATCAGATCAAAATACATTTTAAAAGGTTTGTTTTATTTTTCAGTTTAGGCTGTGTTGACCCAGTCAGTCACAGTTGGCCCGACATAAGACTTTCATCTAAATCAACATGACTTTAGAAGAAATTTATCTTAAATAAATATACAGTGAAAAAGCAAATTCAATAATATATTGATAAAGGGCTCAACATGCTCAACAAAAATGTATGAAGCACCTATTACATACAAAACATTGTAAAATTCTGGGAGTAAGGTTGGGAGAGATGAAAAATGGTAAGATATACAGATGAGTAAGACATGGCGTTTCACCCCAAGGAACTTACACTCTGGTGAAGGAGATACACTCATACAAGGTAGGCATAGAAAATATATATTTTTTAAAAACTGTAGGGTAATAGAAGACAACTGGGGTTGGATCTTAGGCTTGGACTCAAAGTAAGTTTCTCTTACTGGTCGAGACTAAGTTGCCGCATAAAAGACAAGACAGCAAGTTAAATTTGAATTTTAAGTAAACAATGAATAAAGTTTTAATCGTAAGTATATTCTATTACATGGGACATACACTAAAAAGTTACTTTTAAAAATCCGAAATTCACATTTAACAGGGTATTCTGTATTTTTATTTGCTAAATCTGGCAACGTGCTGGTTATTTATGGTTTGCCAAGTCCATCCATCCTTTTCTGTTCTGTGTCCCTCCTGGAGGCTGACTCCTATACTCTCTTACAGTTGGCTTCTTGTTGAATTCAGTCAGTGGGAGGACCTGGAAGGAGGGTAGACAGTATGAGGGGAGAGAAGTTAGGTTTTCTTCCTTGCCTCTTCCATGCCTCAGCGAAGCATGGTTGGTGGTGGCAGTATTCCTCTATAACTACGGGTCATGCCTGACAGTTCTTCCTACATGACTTCAGCTTTCCTGAGACTCTGGTCATACTTTTTCCTCCCATTGCTCCTTCAGTGTTAGGAAGAGCAACAGCTTTCCTTTGCTGCTAACCTCTGGGTGCTTCAGCATCCTTTTTGGTTTCCCTAACTTTACCCATTTCTTTGTAGGTAGTCTATTATTTAGAACCACTGAGTTAAATTCTGTTTTCTTCCTGGACCCTGGCTGATAAAGCAAGTCTCTTTAACTTTTTTGAGTCTCATCTTTTTATTTTATAAAATGAGGAAAATAATACCTCCCTCAAACATTTTTTGTACAGAGATTATGTATATGGATATTTTGGTGGTGGCTCTAAAATTTGAATTTATATTTCGCACACTGCATTAATTATTCTTTCCAGCTGTGGTATGGCTGAGTAGTGCCAATTGAATCAAATCTCCTGTAGATAACAACAATAAACTCCTGACCAATTTCAACTCTCTGAAGGAATTGGATAATGACCCAAAGCAGGCAAATAGTGTAGTAGAGTTAATAACTGCATGAAGGGAGCAGTGCTGAGTAAGTTTCTCATTTGTGTAGTTTTTGGACTGAAGACATACCCCAGTCTGCACCAAATGGGGTGGCTAAAAATCCAATAGTCTTACTGACTGAAGAACCATAGGACAGAGTTTAGGGCAACTATAGCCACTAGAAACTGAGGGAGGAAATCCAAGAAAGGAGAATTCTAGAAAGAGGGAGTTCCCAATTGTTTGTATAAACTCTTCCCAAATATCTGGCTGACCCCTGAATCATGCCTATGTGGGGCAGACTCAAACACGCCAACTAAAACCAAAGAACAGTACCAAGATTTAAGCTGCCACCTATTGCAGGAGAGTTGGTAGCTTGTGTCCTGCTATTTTAAGTGTCTATTAAAACAATGAACACTTTTCAGAGAACTATAAGAGAATCTAGAGTCTCTACAACATATCACTCACAATGTCTAAAATATAATCCATAATTGCTTGATGAAGAAACAGAAAACATGAAAAATTTTGAAGAGAGAAGACAATTATCAGAGCTTGACCTCTAAGAAAACACAGATGTTGGAAGTACCAGACACAGATTTTAAAACAGCTGTTATAACTATGCTTAAGGATATGAAGAAAAATATGCTTACAACATATGAAAAGATAAGAAATCTCAGTAGGAAAATAGAAACTATAAAAAAATAAAAATTCACAATAATAAAAATATAAATAAAATATATTAAATATATATTTAAAAAATATATAATATATATTATATAATATATAATATAAAATATATACTTTATATATAAAATATATATTAAAAATATAAAGAAAAAATAAAAAACACAATATATGACAAAAAAATCCACTGAATGGGATTAGCACAGAATTCATATGACAGAAGAAAGAATTACTGAACTCAAAGTCATTTGAAGTTATACAAATTAAAGAACAGGAAGAAATGATTGAAAAAAATTTGCAGCCTCAGGGCCTGAGGAACAATATCAAAAGATATAACATTGTATAATTGGAATCCCAGGAGAAGAGAAGAGAGAAAATGGAGAGAACAAGATATTTGAAGAAGTAATGGCTGAAATTTTCTCAATTTGGTAAAAGAAAGAAATTTATAGCTTCAAGAATCTCAGAGAACCCCAATCAGGATAAATCTGCAGAAAAGCCACACCCAGTCATAGCATAGTGAAACCCAAGGTGAATAGAAAATCTTGAGAGAGAGGGCTGAGAAGAATGACACATTGTGTAAAGAGGAACAATTTAAATGTTCAAATGAATTCAAACAATTTAAACAACCCCATCAGTAACAAGGAGGTTAGAAAACACAAGAACAATATACTTAAACTGCTAAAAGAAAAAACAGAAAACCCAGAATTCTATAGTCAGCCAAACATATCTTTCAATAATGAAGGCAAAATAAGCACATTTTCAGTTTACAAACAAACAAGAGAATTCATTGCTAACAAACCTGAGCTGCAAGAAATGCAAAAGCAAGTTATTTAGGAAGATGGAAAATGAAAACAGATAGAAATTCAGATCTTTAGGAAAGAAGGAAAAGCATTTCGAATGGTAAATATATAGGTAAATAAGTATTTCCCAGCATTTGATATGCAAATATTTTTTCTCAATGTAGTGTAACTTTACAATAATGTATATAAATATATGTGAAAGAGTAATAGATCAAAAGTTTCAATGGACACACCAAGATACAATAGAGTCCCCATTCCAAAGGGTACCATAATCTAGATGCAGATTTTGAAAGGAAATAGCCAAGAATATGTTAGATGATTCACCCATGTTAAAAGTATAAAAGGTTTGGAGTTTTGGAAGGTTGAAAGATTTTTAATGATGATTAATTTAGAGATAGCTATGTTGTGCTGTAATTACCAACATTTACCATCTAAAGGGATTGGAGTAGGGGACCTGACACTTAAGTCCAATGAAAGGGGCCTCAATGGGACCATTTGGCTAGCTTGATATGTGTTTCCCATGATTGAAGGGCACAAGTAGTTTTATTTGCTTTTTATTTGCTAATTCCGTTTTATTGAAATACACATATAGTAAAAACCTTTCTTTTTTAGGTATACAGTCCTATGAACTCTGAAAATGTATATAGTCCTATAAATAACACCACGTCATTACCTCCAAAAGTTCTATAGTGCTCTTTTGTAGCCAATTTCCTTATACTCTCAGCTACTAACAAACACTGATTTGATTTTTGTCCCTATAGTTTTGTCTTTTTGAGAATGTCATATAAATAGAATCATATAGAATATAGCTTTTTGTGTCTGCCATTTTTCAATTTTCATATTGCTTTTGAGATTCATTTGTGTTGTTGCTTATATCAGTAGTTTTACCGATGAATTTGTCCTAATCACCAAATGATTATTTTGGGGTTGTTCCCCAGTCTTTCGCAATTATAAATAAAGCTGTTTTAAGAATTTACCTATGGATCTTTGTGTGAACATGTCTTCATTTCTCTTGGGCTAGAAGTGGGGTTTCAGTGGGCAATATGTTAAGTATATGTTTAACTTTATTAGATTGCTGTTTGACTCTACTTAGCAAATCAGCAAGACGGTCCTTCAACAGCTTTAGCAGGAGGCTGAAAGAGTGCCATCTGCTCTACCAGAGTTTGCTGGATTAAGGAATACATGAGTACTTACTATAAATCAGATAACCTTTGTATCAGTTATTTATTACTGCTTAAACAAAACAAAATGCAAACACCAGCCCAAAATATAGGAGCTTAACAACAAGAAGCATTTATTTGCCTACAATGCTGCAATTTGGGCAGGACTCAGGGCTGCCTTGTCTCTGTCATGTTGACTGGAGTGTCTTCACTCTGTGTTGCTGGAGAATCTAAAATGTCTTCACTCCTGTATCTGGTGCCTCATGGCATGACTGAATTACCTGGGGTCTGGCAGAGCTTCTCTCTCCAGCAGAGTAATTGGACTAATTTACATGATGACTCAGACTTCAAAAGTGTAAAAATGGAAGCTGTAAGTTCTCTTAAATTCTAGGCCTGGAAGTCACATAGCATCAGTTTTGCCTCATTTTATTAGGATCATCCCAGTTTCAAAAGGAAGGAAAATAGACCCCATTTCTTCATGGGAGGAGTGAAAAAGTCACATTGCAAAAGGGAAATGGGATGAGGGGTGAATGTTAAAGCTAGCTTTAAAAGCAATTGGCTTAGCCAGCACTGCATCTGTACTAGATTCTATCCAATATTGCCACTTGGAAGGGTAATAAGGAACTCAGAAGAAGGGAAGTGGAGATGTGCTGTGAGGTTCTAGGAGCTGGGAAAGAGTAATTAACTACCAGAATAAAATCCATTCACCCAGATCAAGGGCACTAAAGTTGAGAAGCCTTTAACAGGGTTGGAGATTTCCAAAGAGCCAATAAAAATGTCCCATGTGAAAAAAGTCAGTTATACATCTTCCAGTCCCAGAGAGCAGAAAGCCACCTCACAACAGTTAATAGTCTCATTCTTTTCATATCTTTTCTCATTCTTTTCATATCTTCTCCCTTTCTCATCCCGACTTCAACCCTGTTGGAAACAGAAAATCAGAAACCATTGTTAATATGCTAGGGGAAAAAGGAGGAGTTCTCTTACTCCCAACTTGCTTATGTCCAGCCTGCAGCAGGCCCTTGTTGGGAGAGGCGGAAAGATTTTAATGTTAAAACAGTTTTGGCATTTTGGTTATTATCTTTTGTTGGTCATTTATAATAATGCACTCAGACTGTATTTGTGACCTAACATGATTATAAGACTTTACTTAAGGGTGGCCAGAAAATATAGGCGGCCTGCCTGAGCTTTAATCCAAGGGCAAGAGAAATACAACTCACATTGAAAAGCTTAAAAAGAGTAGTGGGAAACAAATTATTTAAAATATCAGTTATCTTGTTAGGTCTGCAATAGGTGAGTTTTCATGATAGTTAAAGAATCATTTAAAGAGTGAAAATTTCAATTAACCAGATATCTGGTATCTCATGACATATACTAGAATGTTCTATCATTTAACCAACTGTGTAATCATAGGCAAGTCGATCTCTCTGTGCCTTATATTTTTTTCATGTGTAAATGAGATAAATTATATCTGTCTCGTTGGGTAGATTAAGTGCTTAGAACAGTGCCTGGCAAATACTAGTTGTTCAGCAAATGACAGTTATCATCATCATCTGCCCTAAATTGTTTTGCTGAATTGAGTTTTTTAGCAAGTCAGTTTTTCATTTTCCTTTTCTAAGTAGATACTCATCTTTGGGCTTTAAAAAATAATAGTGTTTTTATAATGAAATGATATCCTTAAAATGATTGACATAATGACTGGAACATAGTAAGTGTTCAATAAATGGTAGTTGTTATAGTCACTTCAAAGCAAACACCTTCACTGTTCTTTCTTCCCTCCATGTACTAGCTATATACCATGCTGGTGCTCCATTTAATCTCTTTGAATCTCAGTTTCTTTATGTGTAAAATAGGCCTTTTACTTAATTTACCTACCCCACAGGGCTGTTATGAGGAATAAGATCGTTTTTGTGAAAATACTTATAAAACACTCTACAAATATGAGTTAGCATTCTTGTTTATTGTACAAGTTACTTCTTTTTTATATTATATTTACATCTCTTTCAAATGATTTTGAATGATACGCAATATTTTTTCTGTAAGAAAACAGAGCTGAAATCTCTATTGGCATATAAACTGCTTTCTAAAAGTAGTTGTATATTTTCTAGCCCTTACACGTAGATGCTGTGATTGCAGGGGATGTACACCATCCCACTAGCCTGCCAGTTTTTCTTCTTTTTGTTGCTGAGCTACTCTCCTACCTCACCTGGAATTTCTTGATTAGTGTTTCTAGAAGGATGGACAAGAAAGTTCTAACATCTGATAACACATTCATATTTTACC
Organism: Ursus maritimus; assembly: GCF_017311325.1. NCBI lineage: Eukaryota > Metazoa > Chordata > Mammalia > Carnivora > Ursidae > Ursus > Ursus maritimus. The sequence continues at coordinate 11,845,665 of NW_024424564.1, read as the reverse complement.
TGGAGAGATAATGCAAACTTAGGCATTGAGAGAGGGGACTGTCTCCCAAAATTTCTCAGAGTGAATTAATTGATTAACTAGCCCAGAGTTAGCTAAGAGCATCCATCCTACAAGTGTGAGATTGTAAGATGGGTACATTTCAGCAGAAGAGCAAAACATGATCACAACCATCTAAGAATAAATAGCTCAACAAGCTTTTATTCTATTTATGCTCAACAGACGGTGGCTGCTTCCCTGAGATGCCTCCCACCAGATGGTGACTTCTCAGTTCATTTTTAACTACCTGCAAAATCATGGCACATGGCTCTGACCTCATTTCATTTTAGAATTCACCTTTTGTTTTAGCAGTATATCACTATCACTTCTGATTTCCATCTGGGCAAAAAAGTTCTTCAAAAGGCAGGATGTCAAAGTCATGGGCAAACACATATGCACATGAATATATTTTCTTTTACAAACAACTTACTCTTCATAATCCATCTGTAATAATGGGCAACTGATTTTTTGTTTCAGACCAGGTTCCGCTCTCTACATATATATTAACAATTATCTCTATTGACTTATTGACTCAGAAATGAAAACTGATTTTAAATTATTCTAAAGAAAACCTAATTATGAAGACATTGGAAGTTCTCTCTATATAATGCATTGTAAAGTCAATCCAATAGATTGGATTATCTACATCAATCCTCATTCCCCAGATTTCCCTTTGTTAGTATTCATGACTGAGAATTGACAGCACAATTATATATTAAGCCTCTAGGAAAATCAGGGTAAGGAGTCACTAGGGGCCTTAGCCATCACTCTAATCAATTACTTTGTTTTGCCTGAATTTATGACCTCACATTGCCCCCTTAAAATTAGCCTAGAGAAAATGCCCTTTTTTTTTTTTTTTAAGTAAACTCTACTCCCAACATGGAGTTTAAACTCATGCCTCTGAGATCAAGAGTCGCATGATCCACCGACTAAGCTAGACAGGTGCCTGAGGAACAGAGATATCTTAGAAGTAGGTGCTGCTTGTAGGAAAAGGTATACAGCCTGTAGAAGGATCAGGATCTGCTCATCACTACTATTGGGAAAATAACTCACAATAAGCAAAAGATGGGCTATTTTGTTATTTTCTTGAATGCAATTTAGCAACTGATGTTTCAGAGAAATGACAGTGATATACTGCTCTGCCATCAAATATAAATTCATCTCAACTATTCTCATCTTTCTTTTCCAGGGTGAATTGATTATTGTACTGAGTACAACAAACAGGTAACTGGGGGAAATGATATGTATATATAAAAAATAATATTAGTTAAAAAGAAATGAAAATATTTATGATATAGTTTCATAACTAATGATAAATCACTACCAGCATCATATGGAGAACTTTTATTGCTGTATACTTTTTAAATTTTCAGATTTTATAGTATAGAACATTATAGCTATTACTCCAAAAAACATGAAGTTGAAAAAGAACATTTGAGAATAACTTGTCCAGCATCCTAGTTTTACGTATGGGGAAACTAAAACCCACAAAGATTATGTGACTTTCCCAAGAACAGACAGCTAACTTATGGCAGAAGATCATACCAAATGTGATCCCACATCTTCTGACTCTTAGTTTTGCATTCTTCTCACTCCCATGCATACCATACGGATAATTGCTTTTATATTAAAAATTAATTCATGCACATAGTTAAAATTATACTAAAAGTGTAGTCCTCCATCTTAGACACGCATTAAAGTTATTTGGAGACGGGTGCCTGGGTAGCTCAGTCAATTGAATGTCAGACTCTTGATTTCAGCTCAGGTCATGATCTCAGGGTTGTGAGATCAAGCTCCGAGTTGGGCTCCACACTCAGAGTGGAGTCTGCTTGAGATTCTCTCTCTCTCTTTGCCCTTCCCCCTGCTCACTCTCTCTCTCTCTCTTTCAAAAATAAATAAATAAAATCTTTAAAAAAAATTAGCTGGAGAGCTGTTAAAACTATCAACACCAGACTGTATTCAGATCAATTATATCACAACGTCTGCCAATGGGATCTAGGCATCACTAGTTTTCAAGGTTCCCCAGGTGATTGCAATGAGCAGCCAAGTTTGAGAATCACTGTACAAAAGTAATTATAATAGTTATAATTGTCTTTTGCCTAACTCCTTCTAATTCCCTAGTCTACTTCCTATGGTAGTTCTCAAAGTTAGGGCCTAGGACCAGCGGCATTGTTAAGAGCATCTTAGAAATGCATATTCATGGAGTACATGCCAACCTACTGAATCAGAATCTTTGAGGATGGGACCTAGTAAACTATGATTCTTACTCATGTTAGAATTTGGGAATCCCTACCCTATAGGCTTCCATTTTCAACTATTTTTAGTGATTTTCTCTGTATTTACCTCCATCTCTGAATATGCTTATAATACTATTTCTTGTTTTGACAATTTTCTAATTCATCTATTGACTTCCTGCTATGGCAAATCAGAATTTATTCAGTTCTTTGTACTTTTTCTCCTGCCCTCATCCTTCCAGTAGTTATGTCATTTTTTTTTTTTTGCTGAATCAATCGGTCTGTGTTTACATTATGAATACTATAAAAAGTTTCCTAGAAAACCTAGCTAAATCTATGCTTATATGCTTTTTCTTATAGTTATTGTTTTTCCTGAGATTAATACTTGCTTGGTTGGTTTATTGGTTTGTTTTCTATATATCTATTCTTATTTTTTCGTACATACTCCACTATATCTCTTATGCCTACTAATATAATTTTCAAAATATCCAGCTATGAGATTTTGTGTCCATCCCATTTGGAATCCTATGCTCCTCAGCCCTCCATCCTCCTGTTCTGATTTGGACTGCTTATTCTCTGAAATCTGTGATACAGCTGATATCCTAGAACTTGGCATCATCCTTGACCTCTTTCTCTCACGCTATCTTCAGTCTGTAGGCAAATCTACTGCTTCTACCTTCAAAATGTATCTGGAATCTGATGCCTTCTCTTGATCTCCTCTGCTACCATCCTGTCCTAATCACCATCATCTCTCACCTAGACTCATCAAAATTGTTTCCTTAATTCTTCCACCCATCACCCCCCCTTCAAACTATCCTCCACACTGTGGCCTTTAAAAACATAGCTGAGATCATGTTTCATGTATTTATAGCTAAGTGTAAATAAATAAAAGAGCTACGTGTTGTTTGTGAAATGTTTGTTACTTCATGTGTATGGGCTGGGTGGAGATGGGCTGGGGGAGAGGATAGGTGGACAGATTATGGGTGTGATAATTCCATATATCTTCTCACTGATTGCCCTGTAGTAGATCTATGTTATGGGGAAAATAAACAAAAAAATGAAACATTTATATAGCGAATACTTACTATGCACTGTAAGGATACAGAAATAGAACATTTGATGCTAGCCTGTGAAAATTTACAAATTTTTATAGGAGATAAAACATGTACATACATTACACTGGACAAAGCAAGGTTGGATTATATGTGGAAACTAGTGTTATAAGGCATCCTTAGAAATTCAGAGAGTGTATCATTTTGGCTGACTAATCAGGAACACTATACAGAAGGCAGGATTTGTGTTGGGATTTAAAATATGGGCAATATTTTCATGTGCAGAGACTAGATGGAGAAATTTTAGAATGAGGTAATGCTAACAGTAAAGTATGGAGCAAAGAAATATAAGGAATGTAGATTAGGACAATTTGACTGATATATTGAAACTGTGCCAGGGAGTAGCTGAAAATAAAATGCAAAAGGTAGATAGGTTTTTATTGATGTTGAGCATTTAGTGGATTGGTTACCCTTTTTAAAAATTGATTTAATTAATCCTTTGTATATTATGGGTAATAATAATAGCTCTCAGCTAACCCAAGAAAGTAGATTTTATTGTCTCCATTTTATAGACAAAGAAACTTGAGACCCAAAAGGGTTAAGTAATTTGCCTAAGGTCAGAACACTAGAATGTGGTATACCTAGTATTTGAACCTATGCAAGCTCACTCTTGAGCCTGTGTTCTTAAATACCACCTATACTGGCTTTATTTGCCTATTATTTATGTGGCAAATACTTTCTCCATTTTTCATTTATCATCTTAACTTTGTGTATGGTATCTTTCACTGTGTCGACATTTAAAATTTTTATGTAGTCACATTTTCAATATTTAAAAAAATTATTTACTCAGTCTTGTTTCATACCAAGAAAAGCTTAGTATGGAGAGTAATAAAAATATTCTTCTACTGAGTACACTTGTCATGATGAGCACTGGGTTATGTATGGAATTGTTGAATCAATATACTGTATACCTGAAGCTAACATAACACTATATGTTGGGTGCGTGGATGGCTCAGTCAGTTAAGCGTCTTCCTTTAGTTCAGGTCATGATCTCAGTGTCCTGGGATGGAGTCCTGTGTTGGGCTCCCTGCTCACTGGGGAGTCTGCTTCTCCCTCTGCCTGCCACTCCCCCTGTTTGTGCTCACTCACTCTCTCAAATAAATAAATAAAATCTTAAAAAAAAAAAAAAGAAAGAAAAACTATATGTTAACTACACTGAAATTAAAATTAAAAAATAAAAATAAAACATATTCTCCTACTGTATTTTATTCTGAAGTTTTAGGTTTCATTTTTAACTTTATGATAATTAATCTTGAATCTTTTTACTGTGTGTGTCTATGGTCTGAGGTAGGGATCTAACTTTATTTTTGCCCCAAATGGAGAAATATGTTATTTCAAATTATTCCAAAAATATGTTCTTTCTTTAGTGAGTTGACTTGCCACCTTGATATAGTTGATGTTCAGAAATTAGCCATGTTGCCACACAGTATACCAATTAGTGTTTCATTATGATTAGGCATTCTTTTAGAAATCCAACCCTGGAAGGAATACCAATTGGAAACACTACACTGTAAATTAGTTAGATAATGTTGGTTTCTTAATACCCAGCTGTGATAATGTATCCAAGAACAGAAATTTTGGCTCTGGAGGTCAAATCTTCCAAAGGAAAAAGATGATGAAAGAAGAAAAGTTGATTTTTAATTTAGGGTGTGGGTGGGAGAAACTACTACCTTCTTCACAATTTGGTCTTTCATAGGCAAAATTCTCACATTTTGGATGACAATAATTAGAGAACATCTGGCACCAGTTGAAGTAATGAGGATTTATAACCTGACTTTTTAGTAAGCAAATCTTTCCAAATTTTTCTAATATTCCCCAGCTTTGGACCAAAGGAAAAACCATCAAACAAAACAACCATAAAGATAAATAGTGCAATGAAGGCAATTTCCCTGGAAATGTGAAATTTAAGACGGATTCTGGGGGGAAATGACAAATCTTTTCATTTCCTCCAGGACAAGATCATACATGTATATCAGTGGTCCTTCTGTATAGAGTAGCAAGAAATCTACATGCACATATTGAATAATTTCCCCCCATTTCACTATGTGCGTGCTCTGAACAATTAATGTCCTTACTTGCCTTCGCAATGGTTCAGTGTGATCTAACACAGATTCAACCATCTGTCTGTGTTTTCTTCCATTTGCAACATTTGTTCTTCCTGCTGATCTGACTGCTTCTTTTCTCTGCTTTCTGATTCAGACAAAGCAATCTGTTCCAGAAACATACTTGTTAGCCAAAAATGAGTACCTTGGACTACAGAAATATAAAACTCACCCCAGCTAGCATTTAAGAAAACCGCTCTTTTGTTTTTTAAGTATATTGCCTGGCAAGCATTCCAAGTTCTTAATGACAGACACTTTTTAACTAGTTGACAAAATCAAATATATATAAATCTAAAACCATGCTTGGAAGAAATAAACAGTTTTCTTTGGACATGGCTCTGAGGATCACTAGTGTCCTGTTTCAGTAAAGTTTCAACATTCCTTCTTGAGATGTGCATCTGAGAACATCCAACTGAAATCACTTACTTTCTTCTTGAAGTACTTTCTTTGGTGGTTCTCTCAGTGTGAGTCTTTTAGTGGTAAATCCTCTCAGTTTTGCTTTTTTTGTGGGTTTTTTTTGATAGTATATCTCATTTTCATTCTCAGAAAATCATTTCAATTATATATTATTTCAGTATCTTCTAGCTCCCATTATCATTATTAAGACATCAGCTGCCAGAGTAACTTCCTTGTGGGGAATCTATCTTTTCTTTCTAGCTGTTTTTAAGATCTTCTTCCTGTCTTTGTTGTCCTGCAACTTCACGCTATGTATCTATGTGGGTTTTGTAATTTTTATTTTATACTGCTTGGAATTTATTGGGCTTCCTGAAAGTGATGGCCGATGTCATTCATCGATTTTAAAAAATTCTTAACCTTTATTTTTTCATATGTTGCTTTTACTTATTTGAGTTACCTCTTCCAGGAATTCTAATTAGCCCTTCTCACTTTATACTTTATGTTTACAAAACTCTCTTTAGTGTTTTACACCTATTTGTCTCTCTGAGCTGGCAATCTGAATATTTTTTCAATTCTGTAATCCTATTATTTATTCTAATCAGCTGTATCTAATCTGCTTTTTAATCCTTTGGTTGAGTTTTAAATTTTATTAATTACATTCTTCACTTTTAGAAGTTCAGTATGGTTAGTTTTCAAATCTTCCTGATTAGTTCCTATTGTCTTTTTCTTATTGCTCATGTATTTCAATCTCTTTTATATTTCTGTAAACATATCAAGTATAGTTATTTTATATTTTTGTCTGATAATTCCAATATAAGAAGTTTTTCAGTGTCTGGTTCTCTGGTATATTATCTGCTTTCATTTCTGGTGGATTGCCTTTTTTTGTGTTTGTGATTTTTAAATTATTATTAAATAATACTTAGAATTCTATCTGGAGAAATTTGGGCTAGCCTAACATAAGAGCATGCTTTTCCATGGAGGGTTTGTGTTTTCTTTTCCAGGGGCCTAGAAACACAACACACCAATTCCACTTAAATTTCAACATTCCATTAGAACAAATTTAGGCTCCAAACCCTTGTGAAGGGCCATAATATTGTGGAGAGACTTTTTTTTAAAAAACTTCTACCCAGAGCCAATTCTGAGAAGAATCATCTATTTTATTATCAGCAGGATCAGTTTTCTTTTTTCAAAAATTTCATTCTTGCCTTGAAATTATAGGCCTCCCAGGATTCCATCTTTATACAGTATGATCTCTGATCTACTCAAGACTCTTCCTACATTGTCTTCTGCATAATAGTTCTAAGCTACCCTGACTCATGGTTGGCTAAGAATTTGATGACTTCAGGGTTCAAGTATGTTTCTAATCTTGTGTTCCTTGCTTAAGCCTGTCTTCAGGAGATTTCCATTATTTTGTTGCAGACTCATTAAATAATTTTAAATGAATTATCTTTAATTTTAGAGAAAAGTTTTAGCTGTCCTGTGGCAGGAAGGTTTTAAGATCTCTAATCCACCATATTGCCATACTACTGACATTTTTATTTCTCTTTCACTTTTGAAGGATAATTTCACTAGATATAGAATTGCTTCTAAGTTGATTTTTTTTCTTTAAGTGTTTTAAATATTTCACTCCACCCTCTTCTTGCTTGCTGAAATTCCTCGGTAAATAAGGTCTTCTTTCCCCTGGCTTCTTTCAAGATTTTCTCTTTGTCTTTGGTATTCTGAAATTTAAATATGAAATGCCTAGGTATGGGGGGGTTGTTTGTTTCTTTTTATTTTTGTATCACTATTGTTTGGTGTTCTATGAGCTTGCTGGATCTGTTGTTTAGCATGTCATTAATTTAGGAAGATTATTGGTTATTACTGCTTCAGATATTTCTCTTGCTCTGTTTCCTCTTTCTTCTCCTTCTGGTGTTAAAATTATACATATGGTAGACCTTTTGCTATTTTCCTCAGTTCTTACATGTTCTGTTCCATTTCTTCTATTCTTTTTTACTCCTTGCTTTTCAGTTTGGAAAGTTTCTATGGATCTATCTTCGAGTTCACTGATTTTTTCCCCAGCCATGTTGAGTCCACTGAAGGCATTCTTCACTTTTTTTTTTTTTAATTTTAAAATTATTTTTATCATTTCTTTCTATTCTTTCTGAAAGTTCCCAGTTTTCTGCTTATGTTACCCATCTGTTCTTGCATGTTGTCTACTTTTTCCATTAGAGTCCCTAACATATATTTTAAATTTCCTATCTTATAATTCAAACATCTGTGACATATCTGAGTCTGGTTCTGATGGTTGCTTTGTCTTTTCAGACTGTGGTTTTACTTGCCTTTTAGCGTGCCTTGTAATTTTTTTGTTAAAAGTCAGATATGTTGTATTGGGTAATTGCAACTGAGGCAGACAGGCCTTTAGAGAGAGATTGTATGTTACTCTGGCTAGGAGAAGTACTGTTTAATGTTCACATTTCTCTAGAGCTATTATATTTTGGTCTCTCTTCTGAGGAGGTACCAGTGGGTGTAGAATTTTTTCAGCTGCAATCCCTTATTATTATACTAGAGCTTTACTGGTATGGTGGTAGAGTGTGTTGGAGGAGGAGCATTTTATGATTATCTAATTGAGTCTCACTCTTTTAGTGGGCTTATGCCTTGGGAACTGTGGCCTTCACAAGTATTTCTATTCCTTCTTCAGTTGAATAGTTTTTACCCCATATTCCTACTCTCTGGCTGCAATGTTCTCAATCTATTTTCTTAAAGCCTTGCCCCCTGTGAGTAAGGGTTTTGTTTGTTTTTTCCCTCTTTTAAGACAGGAAGGTAAAAGGGGTCTGGAATGAGGAGGAATTCCCTTTCCTCTCCTGGGATAAGTTTGCAAAATTGTGCTTTGGCAACAACTTTTTCCCTGGAGAGTAGTCTTTTTTTTATGAAGACTCTGGGTGTGGTTTGCAATTGTTACCTTTCCCACCCCTCACTCACCCATTGCCAAAACCAAGGATGAATTTTTGTGGGATCCTTACCATGAGCACTTGGTGGGGTTTCTGGACAGAGAACCCATAAAAGTGTGGGAGCCCCTCAAGACCGCAGTTCCTAGGGGTTTTTCATTCTCATACTAGTCCAAACACAACCTTTAGCAAATTGTCAGAATTGCTATTTAAGTGTACTTACCAGTTTATTTCTCCAGTGGTTTCTGCTTCAGGTAGGCAGATTTTGATTGCTCTTTTTCTCTGGTACCTGCCTTTCCAGAATTCAGGGTATTGGTTTGCAATAAGGCATCAGTTCTTAGATGGATCCAAGAAATGTCACTGATTTTTCAGTTTGTCCAGATTTTTCTTGTTGTAAGAATGGCAGTGAAAACTTCCAAGTTCTTTACATGTCAGAGCTGAAATTAAAAGTTTCACTATTGGGGTGCCTGGGTGGCTCAGTCGGTTAAGTGTACAACTCTTGATTTTGGCTCAGGTCATGATCTCAGGGTCATGGGATCAAGCCCCACACTGGGCTCTGTGCTCAGCGTGGAGTCTGCTTGTCCCTCTTCCTCTTCTCCTCTCCCCCTTCCAAATAAATAAATAAATAAATAAATAAATAAATAAATAAATAAAATCTTTAAAAAAAAAAGTTTTATTACTGGGGCACCTGGATGGCTCAGTGGGTAGGGCATGTGATTCTTGATCTCAAGGTAGTGAGTTCAAGCCCCACACTGGGCATAAAGCTCACTAAAAACAAAACAAAACAAAAAATTTCACTATTGACTTACATTTTCTTTGCAGTTTGGGTGTTTTGTTTTCAAACAAAAGAAAAGAACATTGACTAACTTATATAAAAAAGTATTTGTGGGACATCTGGGTGACTCAGTTGGTTAAGTGTCCAACTCTTGATTTCAGCTCAGGTCATGGTCTCAGGATTGTGAGATTGAGCCCCAAGTCAGGCTCCATGCTAGGCATGCCTCCATGGTAGGCATTTGCTTAAGATTTTCTCTCCCTCTCCGTCTGCCCCTCCTCTCTCCCCAGCTTGTGTGCTCTCTCGCTCTCTCTCTCCAAAAAAAAGGGGGGAGGGATATTGGGATATTGAGAACCAAGACAGCTCTGGGGCATTAATTAATAAGAACTATAGGGAAAAAACTTTTGGAGGGAGGTGGGTGGAAGATGGGCTAAATGGGTAATGGGTATTAAGGAGGGCACTTGTGATGAGTACTGGGTGTTCTATGTAAGTGATGAATCACTAAATTCTACACCTGAAACCAATTTTACCATATATGTTAACTAACTTGAATTTAAACAAAAACTTGAAATTACAAAAAAGAAAAAAAAAAGAATGATAGGGACAACTATAAAAACCACTATAGTTGTTGTTTTATCAGCAACACTTTAGTTAGGATACCTCCACTGAGATGAGTGAATTTCAACTACTTTCAGTACCTTAATTAGTATATTCAGGATTCAAATTTTAGGAATTCAGGGAAGGAGGTAGCAGAATTTTCTCAAATCCTTATGCAAAAGTAGGCCAAGCAACTAGATAGCAAAACTATTTGGAGAGGATTTTTAACAGAACTAGATGATGGATGTCCTCCCAAACCCCAAAACACCAGTATCTATAGGTCTGTGTGTTATCACTGCCTTGGTAGAAGAAAGCTGGGGGAAGCAATAAGGCATGTGACAGAACTAAGGAACAACGTAATACCTGAATAGCCAACAGGTATTCCTGGAAATTACAGTGGATCAATTTGAAAACAGCAGCTGCAGCTGGGAAGAATTTTGCCCAATCCAGTAGATGGTAAGGCATGATGTAAAGACTGCTGGAACAGTCTATATCCAATTCTCAAAATTAATTCACCAGAGTTTTCTTGCAATACTGAGCCACACACTGAAAGAGAAACTTCTGAGAGTAACAAGTTTTAAGAATAGTGGCAACAGAGACTTAAAAAGGGCAAGATTCAGAAAATAATGGGAGAGGGAGAAAGCCAGAAAATCTTAGAATAAACCTCTAATTTTTTTAAACACTATGTGATAAAACAACAGAAAGAGCTTTATATAGGGGCACCTGGGTGGCACAGTTGGTTAAGTGTCTGACTCTTGGTTTTGGCTGGGATCGTGATCTGGGGGTCCTGGGATGGAGCCCCGTATTGGGCTCTAGGCTCTATGCGGAGTCTGCTTGGGAATCCTTTCTACCTTTCCCTCTGCTATTCCCCCTCTGCCCCTCGTGTTCTCTCTCTCTCTCTCAAATAAATACATCTTTAAGAAAAAAAAAAAAGAAAGAGCTTTATGTAGTTAGACAAGCTATCTGCAACAACCCTCCTTCTTATAGTTTGAGAAAATTAAATTCATATAAAATTGTATAGAAAAGAATCACAGTCAAATCCCTTACAAAGTTACTGTAACATAAGGAAGAATAAGGAACAGTTAATTTCCTTATAGACAATGAATCATGAAAAACACATACAAAAATCAGATCAGTGCTGTAATACTCTATTTCAAAACAAGCTAAAAGACATTAAGAAAATGATGCAAGGCATAAAAAATACATAAATCAGAATCAGAAAAGATCAGAAATAAGGTGACACTCTCAAGACAAAATTAAAAACAAAAGAAAATATAATTTTAGAAATAAAGATAACTCAAAGATAATGTAAGCATTAATAAACATATCAAATACTTCTTTAATAGAAAAAGAAGTAAAAAGGATGCAAATTTTGAAAAGGAAGAAGAAATAAAAAAGGGAAAGAAATTTAGAAAAAAATGACAAATATTAAAGACAGGTAAAGAAGAGCCAATATATAAAGACTTTGTGGCCCAACAATCTATATTGTATAATATATTGTAATATGTAGCACAGACATATAAAACGTGGGGGAAATTGGCACAGCACATTTTAAACTGAACTAATATTAATTGGTATTGGTATTCTGAGACTACTGTGTATGTATGTGGGATAAAACAAATGAATAATTATGGGATATTATGACCTGTGTTCTTGAAAAATGGGACTCAGTAAGGAAGAAACTTCTGGTTTCCCTAGTTTCTTTTTATTTTATTTTATTTTACTTTATTTTTTTGTCATAAGTGTAGTCTTTAATCCCCATCACCTTTTTCACCCATCCTCCTACCCCCCTCCCCTCTGGTAACCAATAGTTTGTTCTCTATAATTAAAAGTCTATTTCTTGATTTCTCTCTCTCTCTCTCTTTTTTTTTCCCCTTTGCTTGTTTCTTAAATTCCACCTGAGTGAAATCATATGGTATTTGTCTTTCTCTAACTGACTTATTTCACTTAGCATTATACTCTCTGGCTCTATCCATGTTGTTGCAAATGGCAAGATTTTATTCTTTTTTATTGCTGAATAATGTATATATTATATATATAATATTATGTATATTATATCACATCTTTATTCATTCATCTATCGATGGACACTTGGGCTGCTCTGACAGTTTGGCTATTGTAAAAAATGCTGCAATACACATGGGGGCACATGTATCCCTTTGAATTGGTGTTTTTGTATTTTGGGGGTAAATACCCAGTCGTGCAATTTCTGGATTGTAGAGTAGATCTATTTTTAGTTTTTTGAGGAAACTCCATACTGTCTTCCACAGTGGCTGTACTACTTTGCATTCCTGTTAATGGCACAGGAGGGTTCCTTTTTCTCCATATCCTCACCTACACGTTTTGTTTCTTGTGTTTTTGATTTTAGCCATTCTGACCGGTGTGAGATGATGTATCATTGTAGTTTTGATTTTCATTTCCCTGATGATGAGGTATGTTGAATATCTTTTCATGTGTCTGTTGGCCATTTGGATGTCTTCATTGGAGAAATGTCTGTTCATGTCTTCTGCCCACTTTTTTAATCAGACTATTTGTTTTTGGGGTGGTAAGTTGTAGAAGTTCTTTATATATTTTGGATACTTTATGTATTTTGGGTACTAACCCTTTATTGGATATGTCATTTGCAAATATCTTCTCTCATTCAGTAGGTTGCCTTTTAGCGTTGTCGATTGTTTCCTTTGCTGTGTAGAAACTTTTTATTTTGATGTAGTCCCAATAGTTTGTTTTTGCTTTTATTTTGCTTGCCTCAGGAGACATATCTAGAAAAATGTTGCTATGGCCAATGTCAAAGAAGTTACCGTCTATGTTCTCTTCAAAGACTTTTATAGTTTCAGGTCTCACATTTAGGTCTTTAATCCATTTTGAGTTTGTTTTTGTGTATGGTGAAAGAAAGTGGTCCAGTTTTATTCTTTTGCCTGTAATTGTCCAATTTTCCCAACACCTTTTGTTGAAAAGACTGTCTTTTTCCTGTTGTATATTCATCCTCTTTTGTCAAAGATTAATTGGGTTTATTCCTAGGGTTCTAATCTATTCTGTTAATTCATGTGTCTATTTTAATGCCAGTACTATACTATTTTAATTAGTACTGCTTTATAATATAACTTGAAATCGGAATTGAGATACCTCTAGTTTTGTTTTTCTTTTTCAAGATTGCTTTGGCTATTCAAGGTCTTTTGTGGTTCCATACAAATTTTAGGATTGTTGGTTTTAGTTCTGTGAAAAATACTGTTAGTATTTTGATAGGGATTGCATTAAATTGGTAGATTGCTTTGGGTAGTATATACATTTTAACAATATTTGTTCTTCCAACCCATAAGCATGACTGTCTTTCCGCATTTCTTTGTATTGTCTTGAATTTCTTTCATCAGTGTTTTATAGTTTTCAGAGTACATGTCTTTCAACTCTTTGGTTATGTTTATTCCTAGATATTTTATTGTTTTTGGTGCAGTTATAAATGGAATTGGTTTGTTAATTTCACTTTCTGCTGCTTCATTATTAGTGTATAGGTATGCAACATATTTCTGTACAGTGATTTTGTATCCTGCCATTGTTTGTTATGAAAAATTATCTATCACTTGTATTATTGTTCTGCTATATGTTACATGTCTTTTTATTTGTCTGCTTTAAGATTTTCTCTTTAATTCTGTTTTTCAGCAATTTGGCTATCATGCATGTAGTTGGGGTTCTCTTTGCATTTATCCTACCTGATGGCATGATGGACTTCATACTTTCTTGGGAAATTTTTGCCCGTTATAGCTTCATATTGTTCTGCCTCTATTCACTCTTTTCCTTCCCTTTCCATGACTCCAATTATATGTATGTTAGATCACTTGATATTTTCTCACAGTTCTATTTAAGGTCTACTTATTTTCTTCATTTCCCCCCCTTTCTGTAGTTTAGATTGGGTAATTTCTATTGTTAGTTAACTGACTCCTTCACTTCACTTACCTTTTCTTCTGTCAGTTTTACCTGAAAATTGTCTTTTTTGGTCTTCATCTTTGGAGAGTACTGTTATTAGATATAGAAATATGGGTTGAAATTTTATTTCAGCACTTAAAATGTCATTTAATTATCTTATGTCATTTCTAATTTGCCGTATATCCTAGTCAGTGAATTTTTTCTTAGATATTATATTTTCTAGATCAGAAATTTCCATTTGGATCTTCTTCTAAAAATAATTTTTATCCCTCCACTTACTCTGCCCTTTAGTTAATTAATCATGACTAAATTTTAATAGCTGTTTTTAAATCCTTGTCTACTAATTCCAACATTTGGTCTCTATTGATTATTTTTTCAATATGTCTATAGGCCATATTTTTTCATTTCTTTTCATGTTAATAATTTTTTATTATGTACTGGACATTGTAGGGACACTGAATATTATTACTGAAAAATGTTAGTTTTTTTTGGCAGAAGTTGACTTGACTAGATACAAACTCAGAACTCTGTCTCCCTTGGATGGACAGTGGCTGAAATGTGCTAAATACCCTCATCCTTTCTGCTCTTGTTTTCTACTGGGTGCTTTAGAGTTTCCCGTTACATGAGTGTAGTTCTGGGACCCAAAGACTTGGATGGAATTTTTATGCATTCCAGCCACTGTGTCAGCTCTACACTTTGTCTTATGATTCCTTGTGCCACTAATACTGCAGCTTTCTACTTGACTTCTAGCTACCCCATGCTCCACAGACTAGGAATTTCCCTCAGGCAAAAAGCCACAAAGTGCATTTCCCTAATTTGAAAAGTCAATGTCCCTTTAGTTTTGTCTCCTTTTCATTGTTCCCCACAGCCTTCAACTATTTTTTTAAATATTTTGTCCAGATTTTAAATTTATAATATGAAGTAGGGTTAGTCTGATGTATGCTGCTCTGTTACTACTGGAAGCAGAACTCATTCTAGTAATCTTTTCCACTGTGTATGTTTGAAAGCAAAGAGTGCTAATAGCCGTGAGCACATCTAGCCCAGGTTTTGATTTTAATTACCACTTTCCACATTTATAACAGTTCTGTGATATTTCTGACAAAAATGTACAACCAAATCTAATTACAAGAAAAGATCAGACACACAACTTGTTAATCACCCTGGAAATGGCCTGAACTTACCAGCGTACATAATTCCAAAAGTGGGATTAAGTGGAATGGTATTAACTGAGTGAATGGTGCAGATTTTCCCAGCTGGGCCTTTTTACTATGCTGTGGTTCTGACTGGATTATAACTTTTTAAAAAAAATATTTTATTTATTTATTTGACAGAGAGAGAGACAGCCAGCGAGAGAGGGAATACAAGCAGGGGGAGTGGGAGAGGAAGAAGCAGGCTCCCAGTGGAGGAGCCTGATGTGGGGCTCGATCCCAGGACTCTGGGATCATGCCCTGAGCCGAAGGCAGACGCTTAACGACTGAGCCACCCAGGCACCCCTGGATTATGAATTTTAACATACAATCATAGAAAATATTATGGTCCTTTTCCTCCAAAAAGTAACGGAAGTGGGGTGACTGGCTGGGTTAGTTAGTAGAGCACGTGGCTTTTGATCTTGGGGCTGTGAGTTTGAGCTCACATATAAGTTTGAGTTGATATAAGAAGGTACCAAGTTAGGTGTAGAGATTACAAAGAATAACTCAAAATGAAAACAAAACACTAAACCATAAAATGTACAATTTATATACTGAAAATAAAATAAATATCTTCTTTCTAGGAAACAAAATAGTCATTTGGAAAATATTCCTTTGTTTCTTCATGTAGCTTGCCTCTCAATGTTGGTTTCTATACAGTAGATGAAATAACCACTTCTAGTCTTGAAGAAGTGGTCTTGTGTAGGAGGTGATATTTTTTGTTCCAGCCCTGCCCCAGCTCTTAGTCACCTCTCAAACATCTGTGCTTGTCCAAGTATCCTATTGTATGTTTAATAGCTCCTAGTAGTTGAGGATGTTCTAAGAACTGTCAGTGTACCAAGGAAAGAAACTCAGTGTGTAGATTTAGGCTGACTGAAAGCCAGACCCTCAGACAGAAGCTTTTAAAAGTATGTAAATATATACAGTCCCAAGGGGCCACAAGTATAAGTCCCACTGGCCACCAGAATCAGGTGATCTGGAAGTATCCTTTGGGTGGCAATCACAAAACTTGGGGCTTCGGATGAGTGTATAAACTTGTTTCTGGGAGATATTGGCAAGCTAGAGGAAGGCAGAGGAAAAGTGCCAAGATGGCATCCACAGCCTACATTCCTTGAGAGCAGCTGTGTAGGCCACTAAATGTATGCCAAACCTGAAGCCTACACCCCAGTTCAAAGCTCCAGGACAAGCAAAGTGGCATCTTTCACAGAAAGACTGGGGACTGTGCCTCAGTCTGCTGTCTGTGCCATGCCTTGGAAGTGGTAGCCTGCCAAGAACTGTCCATGTATTGCTATAATCCTGTGCAACCCAAGGGTACAAACCCTTCTGTTCACCAAAACCAGGCAATCAAAGGGGCATCCCTTGGGCATCGGCTGCAAAAAACAGGCACCAAATGCATGTAAATCTCCCTTCAAAAAGACTGACACTCTGGAGCATGACAGAGGGCGAGCATAAAGATTGTGCCTACCCACTGAGGTCTTTGGAAGGATTATAGTAATTTACCTGATAAAGAGTTCAAAGGAATGGTCATAAAGGTGCTTGCTGAGGTGCAGAGAAGAATGGATGAACACAATGAAAACTTCAACAGAAAGATGAAAAATATAAGAAGGTACCAAAAAGAAGTCACAGACCTGAAGAATACAATAACTGAATGAAAAAAAAAATACACTAGAGGGGTTCAACAGCAGACTAAATGAAGCAGAAGAAAGGATCAGTCAACTTGAAAAGAGGGCAGTGGAACTCACTCAATCAGAGCAGCAAAAAATAAAAAGAATGAAAAAATGAAGATAGTTTAAGGGATTTGTGGGACAACATTGAACAGATTAGTAGTTGCATTATAGGGCTCCCAGAAAGAGAGAGAGAAGGAGCAGGAGTCTCATTCAAAGAGATAATGGCTGAAAACTTCCCTAACTTGGGAAAGGAAGCAGATATCCAGATCCAGGAAGCCCAGAGAGTTCTAAATAAGATGAACTCAGAGGCAACTGGGTGGCTCAGTCAGTTAAGTATCCAACTCTTGATTTTGGCTCAAGTCATGATCTCAGGGTCGTGAGACTGAGTCCCATGTCAGGCTCTGTGCTGGGCATGGAGCCTGCCTAAGATTCTCCCTCTCCCTCTGCCCCTCCTCCCCAATACCCCTGTCCACTCGTGCATGTACACTCTCTCTCTCCTTAAAAAAAAAAAAAAAGATGAACTCAAAGAGACCCACACCAAGATACATTACAGATCTTCCTCAATTTATGATAGGGTTACATCCCAATAAACCCACTATTGTAAATTGAAAATATTGTAAGTCAAAAATGTATATAATACACCCAACCTACCAAACGTCATAGTTTAACCCAGCCTGCCTTGTGAGCTCAGAACACTTACATTAGCCTACAGTTGGGCAAAATCATCTAACACAAAACCTGTTTTATAATAAAATGTTGACTATCTCTTGTCACTTATTTAATACTGTACTGAAAATGAAAAACAGAAAGGTTGCGTTTGGTACAGAATGGCTGTAAGAGTATCAGTTCTTTATCCTTGCAATTGTGTGACTGACTGAGAGCTACAGTTCACTGTCACTGCCCGGCATCATGAGAGAGTATCATATTGCATATCACTAGCCTGGGAAAAGATCAAAACTCAAAATTGAAGTACAGACTCACAACATTGTAAATGCATATTGTGTATTCAGTAAAAACATGTATTGCTTTCACACCATTGTAAGTTGAACTATTGTAAGTCAAGACCATCTATATAATTAAAGTGTCTAAAGTTAAGGACAAGGAAAAAAATATTAAAGGCAACAAGAGAAAAATAACTTTCCATGTATAAGGGTATCCCCATAAGACTATCAGCAAATTTTTCACACAAACTTTGCAGACCACAGGGGAGTGACACAATATATTCAAAGTGCTGAAAGAAGAAAAGAAAACTTACAACCAAAAAACTCTACCCAGAAAAGTTGTCATTCGGAATTGAAGGAGAAATAAAGAGTTTTCCAGGTAAACAAAAGCTAAAGGAGTTCATCACCACTCTATTAGTCTTACAAGAAATATTGAAAGGACTTCTTTAAGCTGAAAAGAAAAGGTGATAATTAGTAACAAGAACACATACAAAAGAAGAAATCCCACTGGAAAAGTAAACATACAGTAAAGGTAGTGGATTAATTACTTACAAAGCTAGTCTAAAGGTTACAAGACAAAAGTAAGAAAAATAACTATGATCAAAATAATTAGTTAAGGGATACACAAAATAAAAAGAAGTGAAATCAAAAACATAAAACGTGTATGTATGTGTGGAGAGTAGAAATGTTGAGCTTTAGAAAAAGGTTCAAACTTAAATTGTTATCAACTCAGAATAGACTGTTATAAGTTGTTATAAGACTCATAGTAATCACAAAGCAAAAACCTATAGTAAATACACAAAAGATAGAGAAAAAGGAATATAAACATACCACTAAGGAAGGTCATCAATTTACAAAGGAAGAGAGCAAGAGAAAAAGGGAACAGAAAGGAACTACAAAAACAGCTACATAAACAATTGACAATGGCAATAAGCACATATCTATTGATAATAACCTAAATGTAAGTGGACTAAATTCTCCAATCAAAAGACATAGAGTGGCTGAATAGACAAAAAAATAATACCCATTTATGTCCAGCCTACGAGGACACACATGAGATGTAAGGACACAAACAGACTGAAAGTAAAGGGATGGAAAAAGATATGCAAATGGAACCAAGAGAAAGCTGAGTAGCTACATTATATAGACAAGATAGACTTTAAAACAACGACTGTAATAAGAGACAAAGAAGGGCATTATATAATGATAGAGGATTGAATCCAACAAGAAGATATAAGAGTTATAAATATTTATGTATCCAACATGAAAGCACCTAAATATATAAGGCAAATACTAACAGACAAAAAGAAGAAATAGACAGGCGCCTCTGATCCCAAACTTCTTTCAAGCAAATGGAAAGAGAAGGAAAAGTCAAGATGTTATACAGAAAAAAAAAAAACCCATTGTCAGAGAGGATGACTGGCTTACATCATTTGGAGAACCAAGACTCAGAAGGTATCATGGTCCTAATCTATCCTGACTTATCTGTCCAAAATGCTAATAAGCAATATGTGTAGGGAATAATTTTTGGGATAATTGATTATCCATTTTAACGTTAAAATATTATATATCTCAGATGATCATTTAAAAAATAATCCAAAATCTCATACACATTTAGTAAACAAAACCATGTTTTATTTGTAATTGGAAGCTACCATATTTATTTTTCTGAAATACTAATGTTTTGACTTTTCCTTCTCTTTCCATTTGCTTGAAAGAATTTGGGATCAGAAGCACCTGGGTGGCTCAGTCGATTAGCAAATGTCTTCAGCTCAGGTCATGATCCCAGGGTTTTGGGATTGAGCCCACATTGTGCTCCCTGCTCTGAGGGGGCCTGCTGTTCCCCCTTCTTGTTCTCTCTCTCTCTCTGTCAAATAAATAAAATCTTTAAAAAAAAAAAAAA
>NW_024424564.1:11660182-11825866 GCF_017311325.1 Ursus maritimus | reverse complement strand
AAAAAAAAAAAAAAGAATTTGGGATCAGAATGAGAGACACTGATCATCATTGATAATTTAAAAATCAAATGTCAATATTGAATGAAACAAACCAAGTATAGACATCAGCTACATTAACTAAGGTGGTTGAGTATGCAATTATTTGATCCAGAACATACTCTCTATCTCTGCTGATCATTCATTGCTATTAGTAACTATCTGAATACCTCTGGATGGCATTCTTGGGAGACTGACTCAAGGATGTCTGTGATTGTCTACATTCACTTATAAAATATTTACTGACCAGACAAATGGTCAATCAGCACTTGAGAAGATGCTCAACATCATTAGCTGTTTGAGAAATGCACATTAAAACAAAATTAGACACCACACCTACTAGCATGGCTAACGTAAAATGACAAGCAATAATAAGCATTAGTGAGGATATGGAGGAATTAGAACTCTTATTCTTTGGTGGGGTTGTAGAATGGCTCAACCACTTTGCAAAAACAGTTTGGCAGTTCTTCAAAATGTTAAAAATAGCGTTACCATATGACCCAGAAATTCCACCTCTTGACATATACCCATGAGAGTGGAGAATATATGTTCACACAAAACCTTATAAATGACTGTTCACAGCAGCATTTTCATGATAGCCAAAAAGTGGAAACAACCCAAATATCCCTCACCTGATGAATGGATAAACAAAATGTAATATATTCATATAATTGAATATTATTCAACCATAAAAGGAATGAAGTGCTGATATAGGCTACAATATGGATGAAACCTGAAAATACTATGCTAAGTGAAAGAAATCAAGGCAAGAAAAGGCTACACATTATATGATTCCATTTATATAAATGTCCAGAATAGGCAAATCTATAAAGACACAAAAGAGATCAGTGGCTTCTAGGGGCTGAAGGGAGGAAAGAGGATTGCAAATGGGTGAAGGTTTTGTGATGATAAAAATGCTATAAAATTATATAGTGGTGGTGGTTGCACAACTCTGTGACTATAGTAAAAAGAAATTGTATACTTTAAAAGGGTGAATTTTATGTTTTTTGAATTATTTCTCAATAGTTCTGTTATAAAAAAATATTTATTGACTGCCCGTTCTGTGCGGGAAACTCTTCTAAGTGCTGGGAATCGTGTAGTGAAGACATCGAAGACCCAGCTCTCAAAATAGATGGGTCTGCTGAATCAAGTTTGTGTCCCTAACAGACTGCACATAGGTTGGGGTCCTACCACTTTTTGCTAGGCAAAAATTTGGCAGAATAGTTTTCCCCCATAGTAATTTTCACTTTACCCTTCTCTGTAGCTTTTTCCACTAAGAATATATAAAAAAGAAACCGTCAAAGAAGTAAAAGAGGAGAATGAGCTGTCACAGGTTACAAGAATTTCAAAAAGGTAAGAATGAACAAAATTATCAGATGTTTCAGAGAGGTCAAGAAACATACCCCTTGGATTTGGCAATTAGGAGGTCTATAGTAATATCCCAGTACAGTTTTGGTGGAATAGCGAGGGGAGAACAATTTTGTAATTGTTGCACATAGCAGAGTGCCTGAGACATAGTGGTTGCTAAAGATAATATTTGTTGGATAGAGAATAAGTGTGCCATGAGAAAATAAAGACTATACTTACCTGAAGTCCTCATGAGAAGGGAAAATAGATAATGGGTGGATTTGAGGAAATATGAGTTAAAGGAATTTATTTTTATATAAGAGAAATTGATTGTAGTCTAAGAACATGTTGCTATTAGAGAACAAAAGTTTGTATGTAGTAGAAAGACAAAGGCAGCAAGGTCTGGAAGGTGAGAGGGTTCCCCTGAGATTAAATTAGGTCTTTGTGGATACAGATATATGTGCAGGGATCAGCAAAAGTTTAGGGAAATAATATCTGATGGCTTCAAGTTTATTAATCAGGAAGTGAAATCATCTGCAAAAAATGAGGGTGAATAGTAGGGAACCAAGAAAAGGGCTTGAAAAGAGCAGCGAAGATTCGGAAACAATTGTAAGGAGTGGAAATATAAACTTGCCAAGCACGATATAAACTTGCCATAAAAGGATTGCCAGGGCACGGTGAAGTTTCCAATGTAACTGATAAAATTATCTATTAATATGCCTAAATGCCTAAGACTGTGAAGTTTTCTTGGACATACTTTCTTTAAATGTCTTCCAAGAGCTATTTAACTTCAAGGATAAAAAAATAAGGTGGGTTAATGCTATACTGACATTTTCTTATGTGTGTGGATCTTATTATTTTTGAACTCAATTTAAAAATAATCCAGACTATAAGCCATACTTAATATTTTTTCTTTAATGAAATTGTCAAACATAACTTGTGTTAACTCAGATATCATCTTTGTTCTCTTGGGCCACCTAAGACATGGATGAGACTGAGTTTCCATCATCATCCTGTGGATTGTAGCTGTTCAAAATTTTCCTCAAGATGTATGTGTATTCCCTGAAATCTTGTGATCTCATAATCGTTTCTGGCTTGGAGCTCCTACTTCCATTTACTTAGTCTAGTTTATAGATCATGCACCTTTCTGCTCATGTTGCCTGTTTCCTATCATGTTAACCCAGTTGTGGATTTTGGTTTTCATCCCAGTAGCCACTGGAAACATTCACAGAGGCAGAGATACGTAGAGATGACTTTGCTGAAGGTGGTAATATGCAAGGGATTCTTACATCACAGAAACAGAAAATAGCTCAACTTGATGTCAGCCTCCTATACTTTTCTTACTCTTCTTACTTTTCTGTCCTCTGTTCTAGGGAAGAAAACCTCAGTTCCTTCCACTCTTAAATGGAGAGTCACTTAGCTCACTATGTCTCCTGCTGTCTCCAAAGTAGCTCTCTATGTCTCCATTTAGCTCTCTATGTCTCCAAAGTCAGATTGAGATACATCCTGGCCTATGCAAAGCCAATAATATGCTCTACTGAACAAATGGACTTGTTTTAGAAATCTTTCTGTATCCGTTACATAAGTCTCTAGCCAATTTCATTTTTTTTCTTTTTCAGAACTTATCATTAAAAATGTTGTTTTTCTTGCAAAAGATAAGGCCATTAGGCAAAATAATTCTTTATCTGAACTAAAAAGAAACTTAGATGCAGCCCTTACTCCTGTATTGTACCAAAAAGAATTCCAGTGAGAGGCAGGTCACATAGCTTTTCAAACTACTGAGTTTTATTTTATTTTTTTAAAGATTTTATTTATTTATTTATTTGAGAGAGAGAAAGCATAAATAGGGGGAGGGGCAGAGGGAGAAGGAGACTCCCTGATGAACAGGGAACCAGAGGTGGGGCTTGATAACAGGCAGACATTTAACCAACTGGGCCACCCAGGCACCCCAATATACTCCTGAGTTTTAAAAACTCTTCTATATAACTCTTTTTTTTTTTTTTTTTAGGGTAGAGTGGGGCAGAGGGAGAGAGAGAATCCTAAGCAGGCTCCACCCTAGGGCAGGGCCTGGCTGTGGGGCTCCTCAGCATTCAGGGCTTGGGGCTTGTCACCTGGAGTGTGACCTGGGGATGGATCTCACAACCCTGAGATGACCTAAGTCAAAATTAAGAGTCGGGTGTTTAACTGACTGAGCCACCCAGGTGCCCCACTTTTGTATAAATCTTGTAGTCTATAAAACATGCCAAGTTTTCAAAGCAGACCATGTTTTTCATTAAGGCACCAAAGTCGTGTAATCTCTTCAGTGTTTTAATTTAAACTGTGGTATAGTTGATAGGGATCTCCTATTGATCATCGTGGTGCAATCATTATTACATATACTTAAAAATCCCTATGTCAGATTTGTCACCAAGAGAAAAAAAAAGTTTACTTTGGTAACAGCTAGACCTCATTTTTCTTAGTTTGGTGGAGCTTTCTTCTGAAATAGCCAACAAGGTCCCATCTCTCTTCCTGAGGGTGGTAGGTTGAGCTCCATGTGGAGAATCAAGAAGACTGGGTTTATGTCATTAGACCTACCACTAGCTGTTTATGTCAGCTAAGTGTCATAACTGAACCTAATTCATTAATTGTTCCCTTATGGAGGGACGAATAAAGAAGAAAAGGGATGGTTCGAGAACAGTTGAGAAATGTAAAGAAAAATCTTTCTTATTAGATGTGCAAGCAGTGAAATGGTCCAATGAGTTCAAGATAATGCTGTAGGGGTTTTGAAGGAACCAATCAATGGTGAGGAAGGTGACAAGAATATAATCACATGCTGTCCTCACCAGTGGGATAGTACCTAACATATCAAGAAGAATAAACAGGAAGTATTTTAACAGGAGGATGAGAAGGAGCCTGTGATTTGAGCAAACCAATATTCTTATTTCTAAGGAAAACACCCTCCTAGGATAAACACAGCAGGCTTTTCATATACAGAATGGTTCAGCTGTTACATTAATGCAATTGTACCTTAATGAAAAGGATTTCATGCTGTGACTACAAAATGTGACTGGAAATCATTACAATAACATTAATAACAGTAAGGTAATAAAATGTCCAGGGCATGGATGGTCTTTAAAAAGTCATTACTAGCAGCAGTAACTCAGTGCTGTAATATGGCATTGTAAGGAATAGAGAAAGCAGGGAGATCACTACCTGGATGCGCAACATAAACCTCGGTGAAGGAGGCCCTGGGCTTTGTGGAGAAGGGGAAAGAGATGGCTAAGATACCAGAGATGTGGGGTGCTTGGATGGCTTAGGCAGTTAACCGTCTGCCTTTGGCTCAGGTCATGTTTCCAGGCCCTGCAATGGGGGGAATGGGCTCAGTGGGGAATCTGCTTCTCCCTTTTCTTCTGCCCCTCACCCTGCTCATGCTCTCTCTCTCTCAAATAAATAAAATCTTAAAAAAAAAAAAAAGAATACCAGAAGATGAAGAAAACTGGAAATACTGCTAGCTAGGCAGGGAAGAACATCAGTGGCCACACATAAAAGAACACCTTAGCCGATACTCCGTGTTCTTCTGACTCTGGTGTTGTATTTCTTTTTGGACATCATAAAATTGTAAAATCGATGATCAGACTTTTTCTAGGACCTTCTGAGGAGTTAGAGAATCCTTCAGAAATAGAATACTGGAATTGGTAACTTAAGACAAAAAAATGAATAGAATATTGATTGGGCTGGAGATATGTGCAGGCCATTATTCACAAGTGAACTATGGATAATAATAATAGTAACTACCATTTATTGAGTACTTATTCTATATCAGGTACTGTATTATGCACTTTACAAATGGCACCTCATTTAATTTACAAAATAAGCAAGGTGAGTATTTTCTCATATATATGAATAAAGGAAATTGAGGTTAATTAGATGCATTCCAAAGACTAGAATCTGTAACATAAATGGGAAGTTTCAAGCAGGCATACTTATAAAGGAAAATTTAGTAAACTCTGAGACCAGAGATGATAACCATCTGGTGTTATCTACTTTGAGCTTTATAGCAGAGATTAAGTCTTGGGCCAAACTTGGGGTTTTAGTGGAGAAATAATTATCAAAATCTTGTCCTCGTCTTGCTACTTTTTCAAGCACTACTCATTAGTTGCTGATATTACTATGCTAAACAAATGAAAAGAACCTCAAATCTCATGGAGATCACATTCTAGTGTGGGAAACATCATAAATAAGTACACAAATATTAAAGTAATTTCAGATAATGATATCACTATGAGAAAATGTGAAGATGAAATCAGGGAGGTTAACTTTAATTAGGGTGGTTTCCTGGGGAGGCAAATTTGAACCTTTTCTCAAATAATGTGAATAGGTCAGCAGTCTGAAGATCTGGCAGAAAAACATTTCAGATAAACAAAGTAAATATTTGGGAAATGATCTGATTGTCAAATATGGATGTCCTAGACTATTTCAAGATTGCCAGTATTTTGGTAAATAAAAAGAGCTTGAGTTTGTCTTAATGTTTCCCCCAACTCTTTTACTATTTAGATACTCAGTGGTCCAGTCTGCTTCTAAGGTCCCACTATAAATATAGTTGGTGTCCTCTTGTGTGGAGGCCTCTTGTGGCCTTTTCAACTTCTGTCCCAGCTCGTAAAGGAGAAAGGCTTTTTTCTAGCTGTAGTAATTGTTTATAAAGACATCTGCAATGATTCCTCCCATCTGTGTACAAGTGTTTCTTTACAAAAGTGACCTTACTACTTCCCTCATCAAGAAATAAAATCCTTTCCCCACAACCTTGAATCTGGCTGGCCTTGTGACATGCTTTACCAATAGAATGCAGTTGAAGTAACGTTGTCTGGCTTGTGAATGTAGACTTCAAGAGCTTCTGCTCTTGTCCTCTTAGGACACTGCCATCCATGTAAAAAAGTCCCAGCCAGTCTCCTCAAGAATAAGAAACTACATGGAGACAGTGGCCCAGTCAAAGCATCACCAACTACCAGACTTTTGAGTCAGGCCAGCTTTGATCATGCATCCCTAATGGCCTCATAATGCAATGAGTGACCATCAGCAGAATGAGTGAGATCAGCAGAAGAACCACCCGACTGTACCCACCTCAAATTTCTGACCCACAGAATTATGAGCAAATAAAATGGTTGTCATTTTGAGCCATTTAGTTTGTTTTGCAGCAATAGATTATTAAGAAACTAACTAGGCTCCTAGGATCTTTCCTTTCGGCTTCATGTTACCTTGCTCTGACCTGAAGTTGCTGACTGAATGCTCCTTCAAGAGATCTCTTGAAAGGTGCCAGAATGCATTATACTAATCTTTCATACCTTTTTCCAAGTACATCAATTCAAGTTATTTTAAGTATGTATATCAGCAGAAAGATTAATTCTCCTTTTTTATAGAGAAAGTATTCCTAACTTATTATTCTGAACTAACAGATATATGACACTGCTAAACCTGAACAGATGGATTCAGAGCCCTTTCTCACTGTTCCAAACTTTCGTTTTCTTTTAGCACATGCTCTAAATTCCCAGTTTAGGAAACTTGTATATATTATGCTACTCACCAAGTATAGCTATCTAGTGTCCTGAGCACTAGAATCTTGACTACGAATTGTCTGTTGATTCCTGGTGTGTCAGGTACCTACCATTACTAATCAAAGGGACAATTTTGATTTGGGATGTTATAAAGATATAATTGAGAATACTAGCGCTCACATTAATAAAGGAATCATACATAGTTCTAGCATACTATGTAGCTCTGGCCTTAATTACTGCTTCCGCCAGTAAGCAGTAATTTGGATTACTAAGATTTGGAAGGATATGAAGACGCTGGTTATGACATATCTTTATGGTTTTCCATTGTTATGGCTACATTTGTTCCTTTTTGCTACTGAACAGATCCAGGCTGAATAATTCTTCAACTATAGAAGGATGCCTGCTGCAGTTCCTTTTAGGCACCTTTTTGTTGTTGTTGTTGTTATTGTTGTTGTTGTTGTTGTTACTATGATAGTTTCATAAGGATCTATGAAGTTTGATGAGTAATCAGTTTCTGACATGGGTGTTTACTGAAAACCCTTCCTCTGCTACTCATAGTCCCACCATTCTATGGTTATTTGGTGTATCATTTAATCAATATCCTTTTTCTATTTTCCCATCAGCATCAACTGTGGTGAAAGTTATCCATTTGCTGACCCACTGGGATTTGTGTGGTTTATCCAAGCAGGCGGAGTATACCAGTCTCTCAAATAATAGACTGAGCATATAATACCTCAGCCAGTTTCATTTTTAACTCCAGCTTTTCTGCATGGTGTCATATCCCTTTTTGACCACCCTCTTTCTGTTCCTAAGTTTATGTTCCCTTTTAGACTAGGCACTCAACTTCCTGCTTATTAGAAAAACAGCTCTCAGTTTAGAGTAGAAACAAATGGTATTTCTTGAACTCAATCAGTTGTTGAGATTATGCTCTGGTCATTCACTGCATTAAATATCTCAACGGTTCCAAGCTTTTTGTTAAAGCTTTTTGCTCTTGACCGTGGAGTTGTAGTTCATACATAAAGAAGTCAGCTTATTTTTATTCTTTTCAATGGCATGGGTCACAAGAGAATATTCCTTTCAAAATACAGAGTTGAGGAATATAAGATAATAAGTCAGGCTGTGCGAGGCATAAGTTGGAAATATATTGTATTATGCCATAAGAGGTAAATGAATTGATAGCATCCAAATAAATGACTCAGTGTATTATTTTGCTATAATTTCAGGTCATACTAAATTACTTGCAGTTTCTTGGCCATACCATGAAGTTTTATATCTCTGTACCTTGGCACATCCTGTTTTCATCTTCCTGGAATTCCTTTTTCTCTACCACTTTTGTCTATCTAGTCTATTAGCTCTTCCCAGTGAGCTAATACAGAGCATGTGCGCTTTCCTCATGCAGTGTTTCAGGTCGTACTGGTAAAGATCACCTTCATCAGATCCAGATCAGTTACTGTGCTTTTTGTAAAGCCCTTTCTCTTCTAGGGACTTATTATTTACCTCTGCTCTTGTCCTTATTGTATTATATTATCATATTATTACTTTTATCTGTCTCTGTCCCTTACTTCACTGTGAGCGTGACCATCCATCACATATTTGGCATCTGGAGGTGAGTTGTAAATGTGTGTTAAATGAACTGACACTTACATTGCACTGTTCATGTGCCTTGACTTATCTAACCCCTAAACTTTTGAACTAATCAGCTATTCGTTTATTCCACCCATTCGTTTATTTATCTCATCTATCAGTTTTATCCATCTGCTTATCCAACTCCATTAGCCTATCCATCCATTCCATCTGTCCCATTCATCCATATCTATCCAGAAAATACTTAATATTGATTTTTAACACTGTTACTGGCACTAGAGATAAAAAATGAGAAAGATGTGATTTCCGGTTTCAAGGGATTCATAAAGGCGAAGTGGAACAAGCTAAAAAATAAATCACTTTTCTATTTTTTGCAGTGATTAAAGTAAGAAGTTAAAGTAATAATAGCATTATTTTTAGTTAACTGCATATTTTTGTTTTCCAAAAATACAATAAGTATGTGTTTATAAGTGAAGTAGGATTTTACATTTTTCCTGGAATTGAGCAATTTTATGGCATAAGAGATAATATTAATGTTCTAGAAAAAATATAGATCTGCTTTTTCCATAATCCAGCAGACTTTTAAAGCAATAGTAGATAATGTGGTGTCTTCTGATATAATGATTTTTATGATTTTTTAATGCTCAATTACTACATAGAGATTGACTCCGTGTAAATAATAAAGCAAAATGTATGAGCATATTTTATTTATTTATTTTTATTATTATTTTTAATTTAAATTTAATTAAGTAACATATAATATATTATTAGTTTCAGAGGTAGGGTTCAGTGATTCATCAGTCTTATATAATACCCAGTGCTTATATGAGCATATTTTAATGTTTATTGTTTTTTCAGCCAGAAATAGGTAACTATTCTATTTTAGGAAATGAAATTAAGCAATAAAATTTTAATATTAGATCCAAACAAGATTTTAAAATGTATTGCACACTGTAATTGAAAGAACAGAGAGGAAAGGCCAGCCTCCTTCCACAAGTGGGTAAAAGGACGAGGCCTTGGCTTTCTTACCACACTGGCCAAATGAAACCAGGAAGTGGAAGAGAGACTAGGAGAGCATACTGTGCATGAACACTGACCTTTAACATGGTGTCCCTACCTACTAGTAAAATTCAGCTCCTTCCCCAAAAAAAGATTCTGATTGATGAGATGAATAACTCCTCATCCCAGTGGTCAGTGTCAGCCCAGAAGTACTCAAGTGTTTTTTCAAGACTCACAGAGCTCCCATCTCAGCCTTGAGCAGAATTCTATCTTCCCTATGTTCTGAGGTCAAAACATAAGGAGAGGATGAATGTTTGCATTTTGTAAAACGTTATTTTATCTGTGGATAAAATTATTGCTATGACTTAGGGTATTTGGAGGCTAAACAAAGAATGTGAAATAAAATTTTTCAAGCTTATTACACTATATTTTTATAGTGTATATATTGATATATATAGTGTATATATAGATTATATTATTGATTATATTGTTCAACATTGAAAGTAAGCATACTGATATTCTGCTGAACCTCTGGTAGACTTAGACAGATATTCTCATTGAGTTTCTTTTACGAATAAATAAATTGCATCTAAAACTACAATTAAGTTGCTGTTTCCTCTAATATAATGTGCATGAACTTTAATGAAATTTATAGAAAATTATGTGTTTCAAGACTATAAATGGCAAATGATTTAATCATTTTTGTATCATTAAATAAATCTCAGTGAAAGAGAGAACAATTTAAATCTAAACAAATATGCCTCTAGTTTTACTACCAAAAGTTATCTAAAACCAACATGCAATATCTTATTTTAGTTTTTTAAAATTGTATTTTGAAAGACTTTGTATTTCCTGTTTTTGCCACCTATTGTTATCAACTGGAAGAGATTTGATAATGGGGTTATTTCTGCTATTTTTGTGTACATAAAAATTCAAGCCTGCTGTAAATATGTATTTGTAAAAAAAAGATTTCAAAGCTGAAAAGGTACTTTAAAATATTTTATCTGAAAGCTTATTTTGGTGAAAGAAGAAGATAGAAAAATGAGAAAGTTTGCTACTATGAAAATTAATAATCAAATTATTTTTGTAATTGCTCTACTCTGTATTTACTCTAGAATTAAGAGACTAAATTAAAGCTAAGTCCAAATAGCTCAAAAATCCAACTATTTTTATATTTCTTAGCAAAGTAGAAAATAATGGCATACTGCTCTTTCCTTTGGCTTTCCATTACTAACTCTCATCTGGAAAGTTGCATAGCATAGTATGTTAATTAATTCCCAAGGCTTTAATATAAACTTCCTTATAAAATATGATCTATATACTAATCTTTTGACAATAAGTCAATGTAATATTCTTTAGGAAATGCAGAAATTAAAGGAATTAACAAAAGATATCCATATTTCATAATTAAAAGCACATAATTTATATCAAAGTACTTTAGAAGATAGAAAGTGCTGTGCAAATGTAAAATAGTAATTTAAAAAATTTTTAATCTTACTTTTTCTGGTGTTTTTCCTATTTATAGGGCTTCTTTATACCTTTCATGCGATCCCTATTCCACTTAAACTTTTAGCCAATCCTATCATGCAGAGAATAAGGAAGAGATAGGGAACTAATAAGCATGGTATTAGGCACTTTAAATAGTTCATTTAATCTAAGAGCATGAAAAATCTTGTTGTTGGATAGGCCAGATGTCTGTTTCTCTTGTGGCCATAAATGAAATGGGTCATGGTTGTTGTTTTGTTTGTGTCTGCTTTTGTCTTGATGTTGTTATTTCTGTTAGTTTCCTTGCTGCTACTTTAATGAACTTGAAACCTTTAAACAAAACAATAAGCTATCGTCTAATGATTGGACTCGAAGAGATGTTTAAGGATCCTCAGACCCGATCCATTCTTCATTGTAGAGATAAAGAATCTAAGGGCTACTGGGAGGAGCACTATAAAGACTAAATGCCACAAGCAATAGTTAACTTTTTCCTGTTCATTCTTAAACTACTTCTCTATTTAGCATCTGTAAGTGTTAGGACAAAAGTATGCCCGAGGTGCCATGATAGCATAAGGAGGGATACTTAACAGAGGGGTGTGTGTGAGAGAGAAAGAGAGACAGACAGACAGAGACAGAGACTGAGAGTGACCTCAGCACCCCAGTGAACAACCAGGAGGGAAATGGGTGGGGAAAGGCTTCTGGAGTAATCTAGACAAAGATAAAGAGAGAATGGCATGAAACTCAGAAGGAAATGGCCTGTGGAAAGATACGCAAGTTCAGAGAATATAGGTGTGTGAAAATGAATGAAGAATTGGACTGATGTAAATGGCCAAAGGAAAAGCATCTCTGAAGTTTTTATTACTTCTAAAGAAAATATCGATATTATGAAGACTCAAGAGGTAAATTCTCAAGAGTTCTGAAAGTGTTTATTTTTTTTAAGATTTTATTTATTTATTTGACAGAGAGAAAGACAGAGAGAGAGAGAGGGAGAGAGAGAGAACGAACAAGCAGGGGAAGCAGCAGGCAGAGGGAAAGGCAGGCTCCCCACTGAGCAAGGAGCCCAATGTGGGATTTGATCCCAGGACCCTGGGATCCTGACCTGAGCTGAAGGCAGATGTTTAACAGACTGAGCCACCCAGGCATCCTTGAAAGTGTTTATTTTAATGATCTTATATTTGTCTAATTGTTCATCCTTCCCCCCATGTTTTTCTTTTTTCCCATGGCTACCAGGAAGCTTAATGCTTAATATTATATTTAATTGTTGTAGCTTCTCTGAGACTTATTTTTCTCATATAATTTTGTTTATCTTTTTTTTCATTCCCTTCTCAGTTACTTGCTTTTCATTATTTTTCTCTTGTTTTAAGTTGTCTCTAAAAAATTATTTGTGCTTATTTATCAATGGCCTGGAAAAGTCCCTGATTTGGAAGAGAAGGGAACATCAGAGCAACCCTGCCTACTTCCCTACTCTGGCCAGGGCTGCCCCTGTATTGACCAATGGTTCCTTTTGTGAATGTGGAGAATAATTTTTTGGTGATAATAGACACAATTCAATGGCATAGCCATTTAATTAAAATGTCAAAGCTTAGATGCAAATAGCAAAAATGAAGACTGGTGGCTCAAGCACAGAGTAATCTTTTATAACAAAAAGCATTTCCTTTATTTCTTCCAGTGATTCAAAGTTTAAATAGACTTCTTGTATTCCACATAAAATACATGGTTAAAGTTTCCAGGAAGGTACTTTCTGGAATTCTATTTTTTTTTTTTTGATTGATTCTAAAATTGGGATAATGTGCCACTCCCAAATTCCTAAACATAAATTATTTTTTTCATATCTGTCATCACCTGATCTGTTAAAATTACTTTTTTTCTTTTGTCCCATTGTGCTGCATGTATCACTGTAAGCCATATTCAATTCTCTTTGAAAGGAGGCAAGGTTTAAAAAAACAGAAGAGTATTTACTAAGTACCCATCTTGCACCAAACAAGATTATAAAGATAAATGTTCATAGCCAATTAAGGAAGGCAAATATTTTTTGAAACTGTTATGGCAATGTTATGGGCTGAATATTTGTATCCTCCCACCAAGTCATATGTTGAAATCCTAACCCCCAGTGCAATGGTGTTAGAAGATGGGCCTTTGGGAGGTGATTAGGTCATGAGGGTGGAGTCCTTGTAAAATGGGCCCCAGAAAACTCTCCACCTCTTCTATCAGGTGAAACACAGAGAGAAGACTGCCATCTATGAATCTGGAAGTGGGCTCTCACAAGACACCAAATCTGTTAGTACCTTGATTTTGGACTTAAAACCAGCCTCCAGAACTGTGAGAAATAAATTTATATTGTTTATAAGCCATAAAGTCTATGGTATTCTGTGAAAGTAGCCCAAACTGACTAAGACAGACATGGCGTGGGAAGTACAAAAGTAGAATTCTCCTATGAAGTTGTCATAGAAAAGGAAACATTTGTGCTGGTTCTGGTCAGCAACAGGAAGTTTGCTCAGTGGTATCTGTGCTGAGAAGTGAAGATTATGAGTAAGGAATTTCATATGCACACATATAGGACCTTTAGAGACGAGCAACCTGGTCAGATACGCTGGACTAGTAGATACGGCAGGATCCTTTGTGATGGCAGAATCCAGAGTGAATGATTGACAGAAAGGTCTAGGGGTGGGGGGTCAAGATCTCTTCAAGGCAGGATGCTACCTTTTCTTTATCCTTATAGTTCCTATAGAACTTTATATAAAGGAGAATTAATAAGACCTACATACAACACAGTCTTCTTCACAAAGTAAATAAGTCCACAAAAAAAAAAAAAAACACCCCAATCCATATCTAGATGCTGGAGATATTTATCACTGCAGTTACTTTAATATGATGTGCAAAGGGACAGAAGGTTAGAGAAAATTGAGATGGGCTTGAAAGGGCAGGCTGACATCTATAATTCTTATTCTTTGATCTTTGCCTCTGGTCTTTGATGTTATAACAATTATTAAATAGCAGTTTGATAATGGTGAATACTGTAATTGGAAGACCTTGTAATTTTCCAATGGTGAACATTCAGTACGGCATTAAAGTGATTTTCAGCAATGTGCCCTGGATTAGGCTAGGGTATTTTCATTCAGCATCACATTATTTTCTGTTTATTATTGGGTATAATCAAGACAATGAACTTATATAGGCTGGAACAGCACAGTTGCCCATATGCTATGGCTGTGTTAGTGGGCATGCTCTGTCTAGAGCTGAAGCATGGCCTCCGTGTTCATACTGGTTATTTTCATGACTGATTGTAAAGTATGTGGCTGGACTGACAATGTAACCAGTCACTCCAACCTGTTGTACAGTAGTTACTTTGTACTTAACCCATATGGGTCAAAAATATTGCCAAGGTAAAGCTTTGTCTAAAAATATAAGTTTTATAGGTTATCCATTTAGCCATCACTTCTCACTTCTGTCCTTGTTACTCTATTGCCTAAGCTATAAATCAAAGTTCTCACAATTACCACTGAATCTATCCCAGATGACCGTGGCTACAATGAAAACATACTATTCTATATGAGGAATAGACGTGTTTTTTTAAGGGTTTCATGTAAAGATTTCAAATCCAATTTTTCCGTTGCTTCCATTAACAGACAGATGTTTCCACAGAAAATTTGTTAGCCCTAAGGAATAATAAAGTCACTCTTAAGGAAGCAGCACATCCTTTACAGTAACTATTTTAAAGGAAAATGTCATTATGAATATATCCCTGAGAAAATAAAACAACTTTTCTGTATTACCACCACAGAATTCTTTTGTAGACAGAAGTTTCAAAGGCTGCCCATAAACTGTAGAATAAAATCTAAATTTTTAGTATAATATCCTTGTATTAACTTACCAACTTCCTCTGCACTATTCTTCCATAAGAGATCTCTGCTCAAGTCTTACGTTTTTCTTGCCATTCTCTGAAGATATGCTGTGATCTTGCTTCAGGATTTTTGCATTCAAACTTCTCTCCCTCTATGCTTAGCAAGCTTCTATTCACTTTTTCCTCCTCTTACTGCTATTTCTGTGCTTACTTAACAACTTATGTCTATTACATTATTTAATTCTCATGAATAATCATGTATGTGGCCATGGATTTAGTTACACAGGTTCATTGTAACAACAATAAGAAGAAAGAAAAACTGGAAAAAAAATCAGCATCTAACAATAAAATATTGATTAAATAAATAATATGATACATCTATGTAATGGATACAATGCATCCATGAAAATGATTTTATAGAATATTTAATATTATGAGGGGATATTGACAAAATACTATAATTTTCAAAAGCAGGTTATAAAATACATATAAATAATCCTATTTTTAAATATACAAATGCATAAAGGAATGAAAATGCTTAAAAAGAATATTAAACTAATTTAATATTGTCTTTTAGATGGTAGAATACCTGATAATCTTTGTTTTTCTATATTACTATTATTACTCTTATAGTCAGAGAGAATTTGTAGTTATTTTAAAAATCATCTACCTATTTAGATGTCTATTTCATCTAGGTTGGTTATAGGCTCCTTTATATTATAGAGGTAGTTAACATATTAATTTATAAGTATATTTTATATTAATTAACATATTTATCTTTGTATATAAGGAATCTACCATAGTGACTGGTACAGAATAACCACTTAAATATTTGTTAGATGACCAGTAGTATGGTATTTGTCACTGCCAGTTTGTTGATTAAAACTCTTTACATGTGTGTATAACTCCTTTTTTCATTTCATCAGTGAACTATACATTATTTTACATATAAGGCAAATTCGTTATTTATTATTGAAAGTTGGCCTACATTAATAACTTTTAGGAATTATATTCTGCTGCTTTAGGCTTTGGTGAAACACAAAGGTGGTTCTTATAGAGAAAAGTTAGTATTTTTCAGGAATCAACTTTTACTTCATAACAAATCACCCCAAATTTAGGAACATAAAATAACTACTATTTCGCATGGTTTTGTGGATTGGCTAGGATTTCTGGCCTGGGCAGACTTTAGCAAGGGTCAGTTGGTAGTTTAATGGGGCTGAAAGATATAGAATGCTCTCACTACGTGTCTAGTGGTGGGTTGGATGTCAGCTGGAACACCAAGGCTGACTTGACCACAGCTTCAGTTATCCTAATCAATCTAGGCTTTTTCACACAGTAGTGGTCATGGGGTTCCTAAGAGCAGCAAGACAGCTGCCTTAATGCATAAGCACTTTCAAGACTCTGCTTGCTTCTTGTGTGTATGTCTCATTGGCCAGAGCAAGAGACATGGCCAAGAAGCCTGATTTCAAGGACTGAAGAAGTAGACTCCACCACTTAATGGACAGAGCTGTAAAGTCACTTTGCAAAATGATGTGTATATAAGGATGGGAAGAATTCATTGCCAGTTTTGCAATCTACTGCAATTTGTAATAGTGATATTATTGGGATGATGGAAGATACTCTAGGTATATTAAATACATATTTCAGATTTGAATAACTATTATAGCTTTTGATTTTTTTAAATAAAAATAGAATGTTTACCCATAGTTTACCTTAGTTGCTCAATACATGTGGTAATTATTATGTACTGAAGGAAATTCATCCCCAGAGCATGAAACAATACTGTGAGTAGACAGTGACTGAAATGTAAACTCCAAAGTAGGGAATGGTAAGTGATAAGGTTGAAAATATAAACTAAAGCAAGGTGACAAAGGACTTTGATGTCAAAGTTAAGGAACTTGGATTTTATCCTATAAACAGTATAGAACCTGGGAGGCTGTTAGGCAGAGGAATCGCGGTGAGATCGACTTTTGAAAAGCTTAATCTGAGGTGATATGAAGGGTGAATTGAAAGGGGGGTAATTTGAAGGCTGCTGAAATTTCCAGGCAAAAGAAGAAAAGGAGTCTGATGTTGGGGAATAGATACAGTTGGAGAAATTGTTAGGAAGTATAAAACTGCAAGGTTTTGTTTTTGTTTTTGTTTTTTAGACTGATTGCTGTGGGGATAAAGGTGAGGGAGATGTAAAGGAATAACACTTGGATTTAGTTTGCATTTCTGGGGAGATGTTATTCCAACAATGGAAATGAATAGAGGGATGGAAGAGGAGATGAATTTAATTATGGAGTGTTGAGTTTTATTTAAAAAAAATTTTTTTTAAGTTTTATTTACTCAAGAAATCTGTATGCCCACCATCACTCTCAAACTTACAACCATGAGTCAAGAGTCACATGCTCTTCTGATGGAGCCAGCCAGGCACCCCTAGTTTTAAATTCTTGCGGGGCATTCAGGAGAATTTCAGTAGGCAATATGAGTCTACAGCTCAAGGGAATATCTAGGCTAGAATTAAAAATGAAGGCAGTGATGTGCTGGTATGTGTTTAACAAGCAGCTCTGGGATGAGTGGGAGTCTTGATTTCTAGCATTTGCCAGTTTCTGTGATGTATACTCCCACCGTAGCCAATTTTGAGCAATCAATGTGATATGATATCACTGAGCATGGAGCTGGGAAGAAATTGGTATAAGCCCCTATTGTAAGCCGTTGGGAGTGGGCTTCAGAACACCACCAGTCATCAAAATGTTTTGGGTCTAAGTATTATCTAAAATAAATCTAATTCTCAAAAACCCCAGCAAAAAAAGGTATTCTTCTTCTTTTTTTTAATGAGTACATGGCCACTAATGTTAAAGCTCGACTCAAACCCAGCTCAGTTTAGCTCCAAAAACCACGCTTCCGAGTTAGTCCATGAATTTTGGTAGTAATTCATCCAATTTTCTTAATTATCTCTCTTTTTCTCTCTTTTTTTTTTTTCTGCTTAGGAAGCCACACAAATTCTGTAGTTACATTTTATGTTGAAAAGTTATCGTGAAGGAAGTACATACTATATTGGAAATAAGGATAAACGTTTCTGAACAGAATTTCAATTTCTGGCTCAGGGCCTGATTACTTCTATCAAACATATATATTAGGAATATTAATACATTACCCTTGTCTGCCTGTATTCTTAGGTTGGGTTCTCCCTTGAAGCAAAGCCTGAGAATGATTTCTTGAAAAGGTGTTTTATTGAGAAAGTTCTTTCTAGGAGAGGAGTGACAGAAGGATTTATGTATGGTAGTCAAACAATGTTCGTGCTTTTCTTCTTCCAGAAACTATATGTTGAATATGGGTTTTGAAAGAGAGAAAAAGAAAATAAAGAGCCTGTTTCCAATTACTTTAGGATTATATAACAATAAAAAACTCTGAATCCACACAATTTCTGTCCTGAACATTAGTATTACTACAAATTTTTGGCACTGTGCAAAAATTTTGGAAACCAAACCTTATTCTTGGTAAATTGAAAGATATTAATCAATTTTTATTTCTCCTATTTCAAAGAGCTATTCGAGGAAAAGGACACCATTGATAAGGGTTTTCTTTTCCTCTGACTGAATTTTTCCAAGCCCTTTTCATAGTCATAAATTGAGGAGAATTGGCTCAGGTGCCTAAGGTCCCTGTAGAAAGGAACTGATCTTCAGCCATCTAGTAAACTCTGCAGATGAGGATGTTTTGCTGAAAGATTGTAGAACAAAAATGCAAAGCTGTATACGCCTTATAGTTGGGTCCAGACTAGGCAAAAATGTGAAAAAGACAATGTTTTTCTTTGGTGTTCCTGACCTCTCCTTTCATACTCCTTTTTCCATCTTTTTTTTTTTTTTAAGATTTTATTTGTTTATTTGAAAGAGAGCAAGAACAGTGGGGAGGAGGCAGAGGGAGAAGCAGACTCCCTGATGAGCAGGAAGCCCATGATGAGGGGCTGGATCCCAGGACCCTGGGATCATGACCTGAGATGAGGGCAGACACTTAACAGACTGAGCCACCCAGGCACCCCTTGAGAAATAGTATAATAGTATTCCAATTTCTTTTTGTGGAATTATTTTTCTGCTATTAAGTGAAAACTTGATGAGACTATAAATCAAGGTACCTGCTGAGGAGTGGGCAGACAACACAAGAGTCAGACTCTTCCTGGTTCTTTGGCTCTTCAATATTCAAGGATGTGGGGAAAACAATGGTTGGCTCCTCTTGTTCTATGAAGGCTCTCTGTCAAAATAATGGAACAGTTCCTATTCCTGAGACCACTACAGCTTCCTGGTTTTTGTCCTTTCTCATCTTGCCACTTCAGGCTTTTGCTTCCCTTCTGTGAGAACTTCCTTGTCTTCCAACACATTCTTTCTTGCTTAGGTTAGCCAAGGAGGCTTCTGTTGCTTAAACCAAACACCCACATCTGACTCAAGGTGTGAGGAGACATGATGGCTCTCTGTGAAATACTTTGCATCTCCAGTTTGGTGTTTTTTCTTTCTTTCTTTCTTTCTTTTTTTTTTCATGTGTGAAAAGGAAGTGGTCAGACTGCATGGTTTCTAATTTCCCTTTTAACTCTAAAAAGAAATAAATATATAAGGCTAACTCTCCTTAGAAGTCTTTAGTAATTCTGAGCATTTGCCCATTCCTCGGTGAAATGGTTGGGGGCTAATGCACTTTCCCATTAACTATGACTTCTAATTTGGTTTCTTAGCATGCCTTCAGCCTCTAGGCCTTGGAGTCCATTTAAGGTCATTTAAGTAGAGGCTACATCTGTGGTATCTGAATTATCTGGCTAAGCATCTTAAATTCACTGGATATTTGCCAACCATATGCCAGATCAGGGTCTGTCAGAATGGCCTCATTTTGAAAGACTATTTAAATGCAAGAGAAATTACATCTGAGAGAAAGGAAAACATGGGCCAAGAGCCCAAGGAACTGGCACAGCTGGGTATCATTAACAATAATCAAACCTTACCTAGTATAAAAAGCAACAGGAAGTGAGATGGGGCAGTGTGTGTATGTATGTGTGGGCATGAGTATGTATGTATTTATGTGTGTTTATAGGTATGTATGTATCTTTGTAGGAGAGTAAGTGTGTAACATTTTTTAAAAATGTGTTTCCTCTGCCTGCTTTTCCCCCTCACTCCTAACTTGAATCTCTGTACTGTGTCCCAGTGGGAGTGCTTGATGTATTGAAATCATCTTAGAATTTCACAGTCTTTGAAGCAGTGACTTTGATGCTAGAGATCCAGAAAAGGGTTAAATAATTACTTTATTAACAGGGGAAAAAGTGCAAATACTAAACAGTTGCTGGAGAATCTAAGATGTTTGAAGAACAGATCCGTATCGTTTTTCTCCAGTTATTATGTGTTTTATAATGATTTATCTTCTAATAACAAAATAATACCTTTATTTAGAAAATAATAACTTGAAAAATAAATGAAGTATATATAAAGGAGCAAACAAATATTACCTATACTCTTACCACCCAGAGGTATCCATTATTAATATTTTTGTATGTATCTTTTCAGTTGCAGAAGATGGTCTTTAATGAAATAATTCAAATTTGGGATATACTGAGCCTAGTTTGGAAATTTTTCCAATTCTGAACATGCATTTGGTCACCAATTTGCTTAATAGTCTACTTGGAGCAAGAGTTCCCTTAGCAACTCTTAATTTTTTACAAATAGACTTTAAAAATAGTTGTCCTGCAGATTTTCTTTTTGAAGCTTAAAAGTATTTTACTCTTGCTCCTCCCCAGCCCCACTCCCTTTAACTCACTGTACTGTACCGTCCTCTGCTCACTCCAAATGTAAGCCAAAAGCCCCTCAACTACACAAATCCATATTATATGTCTAAGTAGGAAGAGATAGTCAATAATTATAACTGAACACATGTGGCAGGTACCACACCTAAGGCTTTTTATGTGTCATCTCATTTAATCCTCACAAAGCCTTATGACAAACATACTACTAATACACTTATTTTATTGATGAGGAAACTAAATATCAGAGACATTGCGTGACTTCCTCAAGATGGCCATAAGCTAGTTTCTGGTGAAGCCAACATTTCAGCTCAGGTCTATCTGATCTCAAAGCTACTATGATACTGCAGCATATGAGACCAAAGAAAAGGCATGCCTAGACTAAAGTCTGTATTTTGTGCTCTCGGTGCCCAGCCAGTAGGAGGCCTTTTTGCAAATAGTGTCTGATGAGAAGAAAAGTATCCATGAAAGGCTTTCTCTACTAAGGTAAGTGGGATGGTTTGAACATTATGATGTTCACAGGGAATATTGGCCTCTAGAACATCAAAGCTGGCATCTAGAGCTATACTAATTATAGTATGATCTCATTAATTCCTTCAATTTACAGATAAAAAACTGAGGCCTGAAGAGGTGAGGTTACAATTTCTTGGCATAATAAAGTATGGCTAGAATCTGGGTCTCTGATTCTCTCAACCTACAGCTTTCTATCACACCAAAGCCTCTTTGTTTTCATAATGTAGTCGAATCTGATGAAACAAAATGGCTTTATTTATTTTTTTCTTCCAAGATTCTATTTTAATTCAAGTTAGTTAACATATAGTGTAGTATCAGTTGCAGGAGTAGAATTTAGTGATTCGTCACTTACATATAACACCCAGTGCTCATCACAACAAGTGCCCTCCTTAATGCCCATCACCCATTTAGCCCATTCCCCCACCCACCGCCCCTCCAGTAACCCTCAGTTTGTTCTCTTAACTGTAGAGTCTCTTATGGTTTGCCTCCCTCCCTGTTTTTATCTTATTTTATTTTTCCTTCCCTTCCCCTATACTCATCTGTTTTGTTTCTTAAATTCCACATATGAGTGAGATCATATGGTATTTGTCTTTCTCTGACTTATTTCACTGAGCATAATACACTCTAGCTCCATCCCCATTGTTGCTATTGGCAATATTTCATTCTTTTTGATGGCCAAGTAATATTCCATTGTATCTATATAGCACATCTTCTTTATCCATTCATCAGTCAATGGACATTTGGGCTTTTGCCATAATTTGGCTATTATTGATAGTTCTGCTATAAACATTGAGGTGCATGTTCCCCTTTGAATCAGTATTTTTGTATCCTTTAGATAAATACCTAGTAGTGCAATTGCTGGGTCATAGGGTAGTTCTATTTTTAGCT
The DNA here is from genome assembly GCF_017311325.1 of Ursus maritimus. Taxonomy (NCBI): domain Eukaryota; kingdom Metazoa; phylum Chordata; class Mammalia; order Carnivora; family Ursidae; genus Ursus; species Ursus maritimus. The sequence continues at coordinate 11,803,890 of NW_024424564.1, read as the reverse complement.
TTTGGAAGAACTTCCTTACTGTTTTCCAGAGTGGCTGTACCAGGAGACAAAATGATTTTAAATGGACTTTAGAAGGTATTGCTTTTCTATCTGCTAGATGAAATTCTCTAGGTTCAAATTTTTTTGGGCCAAGACCACATAGTGACTAATGTTTACTTTCAAGGTTTTGTATCTTTCTGGTATTTTATCAACAGAAGCACATGAGATTCAACCAATTCATATCACTAAGTTTTAAAATTCCCATGTGAAAAAAAAATTAAATAAATAAAATAAAATAAAATTCCCATGTGAAACTTCTTCTGCACCATCTGTCCCATGTGTCATTTTAATTTATATGGAATCATTTAAGGCAGAAGTTGTGCCTGAAATGGTTTCATATTACAATGTTCATTCTTTTTTCCCTATTTGGCTCTTTGTTTTAATTGTTTAAATGGAAAAATACGTTAAAAACAAAGAATAACTAAATGAAACTACACTGTAAAACACAGTCCCTTCATGAAGTTTAATCAAACAGTGTAGAAAATAGAAGGATAAATTGATCCATATAGATTTATATCTGTTTGAATTCCTATGACTTGATCTCTAATATACTTATGTTAGAAGAGTTCATTCTGAAGTTTTCCATCATGAATTCAGTGCTTTCCTTCAACCCAGAACTCAAGGCCTTATTTAAGCCACTTTACCTTCAGTTTTAAAGGTGTTTGTCTTTCCCATGGCTTTGACCTTAAACTCAGTCTTGGGCCTGAGTTTGACTACTTGAAACAATTAAGATGCAGAAATAAAATCAGCCTTTCTCATTAGGATAGAAATGATGAGAACAGAATGTCCATTTAGTTTTATTCTGATAAAGTGATCTGGAATTCCCAGAAGATTGAATAAGAATAGATAATGAGGGCAGGCGTTATCAGATTAGTAGATTTATGAAGGGCGCCTGGGTGGCACAGCGGTTAAGCGTCTGCCTTCGGCTCAGGGCGTGATCCCGGCGTTATGGGATCGAGCCCCACATCAGGCTCCTCCGCTATGAGCCTGCTTCTTCCTCTCCCACTCCCCCTGCTTGTGTTCCCTCTCTCACTGGCTGTCTCTATCTCTGTCTAATAAATAAATAAAATCTTTAAAAAAAAAAAAGATTAGTAGACTTATGAAGTAATTTTGTCATTTGACTAAGTATGTTTTGGTAAACTAAACTCTGTCAGCACCACACCCAGGACATTTACTATAGCATGCATTTCTTATAAGCATATATATTTTTTCTATATTGATGCTTTTTTTTCTTGAGTTTGCTAAAGCCTTGGGTGTGTTCAATGAAATACAGAGAAGAAAGATATTTAAATGCTGGGTGACAAATGAGAGTGATAGATGCCTATAATTTATACATCTAGGTCTATCATCCTTGAGAAGAAAAGCATAGTATATGATTAAGGAGTGAGCTACTTTTATAAATCTCTTGCATTTAAGAATGCTTATAAATTAAACAATTTCATTTATATTTAGGTATATATGGACATTTGTACTTCTTTTAAAATTGAAATATATTTGACATATAACATTATGTAAATGTAAGGTGTTCAAAATGTTAATTTGATACATTAATATATAATATGCCATTGTAGCAATAATTAGCACCTCTATCATGTTACATAATTATTATTTCTTTTTAATGGTTATAATAATTTGCTAAGTCTCTTAGCAAGTTTGATGATTATAATACAATATTACTGTCCATATTCACTTTACTCTGCATTAGATCTCTAGGGCTTATTTACTACTTGTTGGAAGTTTGTACCCTTAAACAACATGTGTCCTATCCCCCAATCCTTCCTGGTAACCACCATTTTAATCTCTGTTTTTATGAGTTTGCCTTTTTTGATTCCACTGAATATCATACAGTTTTTGTCTTTTTCTGTCTGATTTATCTCAGTATAATATACTCAAGTTTCATCTATGTTGTTGCAAATGTCAGGATTATATATACATATATAATTTATAAATGATATGAAATATAAATTCTTTTATATATATAAAATATTTTATGTATATGTATGTGTGTGTGCATATGTATACATGTGCATATGTATATATGTGCACATGTATACATATGCACACACACACATCTTTATCCGTTCATCCATAGATGGCCACTTAGGTTGTTTTCATATCTTGACTATTATGAATAATGTTGCAATAAACATGGGAGTGCATATATATCTTTGATATCCTATTTACACTTCCTTTGGATATATACCCAGAAATGGAATTCCTGGATCAAAAGGTAGGTCTATTTTTAATTTTTTGAGGAATTCTTTATTGTTTTCCATAGTGGTTGAACCATTTGCATTCCCACCAGCAGTGTACAAGTGTTCCTTTTTCACCACATCCTCACCAACACTTGTTACCTCTTGTCTTCTTGATGATAGCCATTCTAATAGGTGTGAGATGATACCTCATTGTGCTTTTGATTTACGTTTCCCTGCTGTTTAGTGATGTTGAGCATCTTTTTATATACCTGTTGGCCATTTGGATATCTTTGAAAAATGTCTGTTTAGTTCCTCTGCCTATTTTAAAGTCATATTGTTGTGTTTTGTTGTTGTTGTTGTTATTGAGTTGAATAAGTTTGTACATTTTCATATTCACTAATTATACAGTATTCAGAAATATCCTATGTCCTTATAATATACCTTTGGCACATAACATAAAGAAAATTGGTAGCTTTTATGCATACAGAAATCCTTTTCTCAATTCCCTGACAGTGGCAAAGGCTGAGGGGAAAAGAAGAGTTTCCACATTTTTTTAGTGACAAGTCCTATTCTATAATGTTGGGTGATGAAATCCTATGTGGGGCTTAGATTCATTTACTGTCAAATATTTACTAAATGTCAACTATATACCAGGCACTGAGCTAGGTTCTGGATACACAGTAGTGAATGAGATATCTATTACCTCTGCTTGTTGATGCTTTCAGTCCCATGGACAAGACAGAAAAGATAAATAACCATGAATTGTGAAAATGCTTTAAAAGAAACAAACGGAGAACTCTGGTAGGGAGTATGTGGGGTAAAGGTGATGGGCAAGGAAGGCCTCTATGAAGAGATGACATTTAAATAGAATACATGGGGGCACCTGGGTGGCTCAGTGGGTTAAGCATCTGACTCATGGTTTCAGTTTAGGTCATAATCTTGCAGTCGTGGGATCAAGCCCCACATCAGGCTCTGTGCTCAGCTTGGACTCTGCTTCAGATTCTCTCTCTTGCTCACTGTCTGTCTGTCTTTCATAAATAAATAAATAAATAAATAAATAAATAAATAAATAAATAAAATCTTTAAAAATAAATAGATAAATAGAATACATGAGGAAGTGGGGTAGGGGTGAGGTGGTGGTTTTGGTTACTATCATTTATTGAGCTACAGGCCTGGGCTAAATTTTTTAATATATTGTTTAACAGCTCTGTAATATGATGCCCACATTACAAATGAAACTTAGTTACCAAGGTTACAAAGCCAGTCAGAAGAGGAGGGGAAATAGGGAGAGGGGGACATAATCCTGGGTCTGACTCCAGAGTTCATCGCCTTTGAAGCTATAATTCCATTTCTAGTAAAACTATCATAAAGGAATAACCAGAAATTAAATTACAAATTTAAGTAAAAGGATGACTCTCTCAATTGTCTGTTTTTCAAATTTCTGCTAATCTTTCATTTTGGGAATGAGGAGTGATTTCAGATTGAGTTCCAGGCGCATTTAATAACACTTTATTTTCCATTTTTAAATGATATACGTGTAAGAGGCTATAAAATAGGTAAACATAAAAATTGTAGAAACGTGGTCAGATTTTATCAGGTTGTACTTGGAGAAAGGCAAAGAAATAGAGTGGGAAGGGAACATATAAAATGAAAAGGCAAGAAATAACCACAGAGGAAATGGGTTTTGAGTAATGAGAGAAAGTCTTCCACGTTAGAGGTTAGCCTGAAAGATATGATTTTCTCCCTCTACCTAAAGCTAGTGAGATCTCCAGAGTTACCCTAAATACAATTACAGAAGGCACTCTTGGATGTTTTTCAGGAAGCTTGAACAAGGAATATTCACATACAATGGGCACATCTCCAACATTTCCTTAATTCCATGGATTTATACAAAATATAAATTACCTATTTATACAAAATAGGTATAAACAGAAAACCTAGAGCAACAGAAAATATATTTGATGAAATCTATGTAGCTGGGTTTGAAAGTTATTATACTTTAATTTTTTAAAATTTTTTGAAGACTTTATTTATTTGAGAGTGAGTGAGAGAAAGAAAGAGAGCATGAGCATGAGTAGGACGAGGGGCAGAGGGAGAGGGAGAAAAATAGGAAGAAGCAGACTTCCCGCTGAACAGGGACCCAGGATCATGATCTAAGCCTAAGGCAGACGCTTAACTGACTGAGCCACCTAGGCACCCTAAAAGTTGTACTTTTAATGACTGACTATTAAATAAAACAAGCAGAGAAAATAAAAACTCTTGCTTGATTAGAATATTTATATCCTGATTTCAAGTGGGTTTGGACCCACCTAGATTATGGTCCTGAAGAAGCTAAATAAGGAAAGAACATGCCAGAAAAATTACCGAAAACTTCAAAACTTGAAATAAGGCATGTGCATGCACACATACACAAACACACGTACACAATGGGCAACATGTTTTTCATATAAACAGGGGCAAAGGCCACTCACGGATTGTGTAGGGAATGTACATAGTTCATTGCAATGCTTACTGTCGATTGAAGGCCCATACTTTGTGAGTATGCTCTGTTAACTTAAAGACTTTGTCAGGTTGAGATGGTGGAGACCGGTAGAACAGATTTATGTTCTAATATAACATTAGAGATTTATGGCCCATTGGTCATTATCAGTTTATATCTAAACCAGCAATCTCAACATTGCTTTGTTAAATTTCCTATAAATACCCCAGCTTCTTAAATTCATTTTGAATTGTCATAACATCTTACTGGTTCTCTCATTAGTTAATGAGTTAAATAAAATCTTTTACATGTGTTAATTTTATAGTCATGATTTTTCCTTTTTTTTTTTTTTTGAAAAGTATACTTTAACATAGAGGATAAAGACTCTTCCCACATTAGTAATTTTATTGTGTTTTATTGATGCCCAGTGAAGTGGGATTTGTCATTTGTTGTGACTATTTATTCCTATTACTCAATTTATAATTCACTTTGTATATTTATGCCTGTTAGTTAAACCTCCACAGAGGAAATTTCATTCTTTTAACTTAGTGCTTTTGCAAACAAATCCTCAAAAATTTTAATTAGGTGAAATACTCAAATTTGGTGGACCCAATTAACATTTGTAGCCAGGACCCTGATGCCCGGAGTAGACAGACTAAGGAAAGGCCAATCTTGTGTTACAGCTAAGTAGAGCTGACATCTGATTTCCTCCTTTGTCTCATTCTCCTTTTGTCCTCCTGTATACACTTTGCAGGGTATTTCTAGACAGGTATTTTAAAGAGCAGTTGAGTGGGCCAGTACTTCATATCTGTTTGCATTCCTTTGTTATTTGCCACTCAGTAAAGTGAATAGATACCCAGTTGCTTGACAACAATCACATATACTTAGGTTCTATGCCTACAATGTTTCACTGATTTAAAAAACTATAGATTTCCATTTCATAAGTGGTGCTTATTAATGGATTTCTCCATTTCCTACACTGGAAGTTAATGACAGATAGTTGAGATTGCTTTGAATTATGAGGAAACTTTGATATGAATAAAGCGTACTGATGATAAAGCATTCACACATATTTATCTACATTCCATTAATTCTATACGAAGTCATGCTCTTTGACTGAGTGTTCTGTGTTTGTCAGCTAATGTACTAAGGAAAAAACATCTTTTATATATTCCCAGCTCAAAGTATCTTGGTATAACAGTTGAAAGTGATAACTTGAGCTTTACTGGGAACTATATCAACACCATCAGTATTTTTCACTTTTGTAAAACAACAATAACAACAACAACTACTACAACGAAGAAGTTGAAATGTAAATGCTCTAATTTTGCCTAATCATTGTGTCGGGCACCTTCCAATACTGATAGCTATTATGTATGAATCCCATTAGTCATCTTTCCGCAATTGCATGGGAGGAGATAGGAGGGACCAGGGAATTGCCATATTATTGAAAAAGAAACTAGGGGGCTTCTTTTTGTTTTATATTTACTTGCTGCTGATAAGTCAAACCCTTGTTAAAATCCTGGATGCTAAAGTTCCAAAAAAATCTCAAGACCTCTCTTCATATCCTGAAACTTTAACCTTTTCTCAAACAATTATCTTGCTTTGACGCTAACTGGTGAAGTGATGTTTGGCAAGTCAGTTAATCTCTCCCTTCTAAGTTTCCTTATCTTGAGGGGGTGGTTATTGAAACAGGTGATTGGGAAGATTTCTTTTAAGTAAGAATTTTTTGAGTCTTTAATTTGGGCCTTTGTCTAGTGATATCCAGGAATTTATAAACTCTAACTAATTTGTGAGCTTCCTCTTAAAATAATACTTGACACCAGTGTTTACAGTTAACAAATTACTCCCAGCAACAGGTTTGTCCGCTTATAACTAATAGCTTGTAGTACATAGTGAATGCTCAGAATATATTTGCTGTGAATTAATACATTCTGCTATAAATGTTTAAACATTCCTATTTTCCAAGTACTAGAATAATAATAGATGAGGAAAACATTTGGCCTTGACTCATTTTCTTTCTGGACATGAGTTAATTATAATTCATTGTAATAGAAAGTAAATAATTTCTTAAGTGATTTGCAAAAGGTAGAATATCAAAAGAACATTGGATTTGAATATAGATGAACTCATTTCTAGTCTGGCACTGCAACTCAACTGGATAGTTCATATCCCTTACCTGCAAAGTGGGAATTGTATCTCGTAGAGTTGTGATACATATGAAAGTACTTCATCATCTGTGAAGTGCTTTACAACGGTGAGATTTTCACATTCTTTGACTAACTTATATAACCCTACATACTATGTTAAGCTCTGTTAATTATTTTTTCCAGGGATTAAAATGGAAAACTGGAAAGGTTGATGGACTTATGTTCAGTTATGTTCCCAAGCTGAAAAGCCAGGGTGGTTATGACAATGTTAAAGTCTATCAGAAGTGAATGAAACAGAAAGGTCAACCTTCCTAATCATTTTGATCATCTGAATAATGATGACTGACCAATTCATTAGATTGGCCATTGACATCCATAACAGATGTGATCAGCCCTACCATAGGTAATTTAAGAAAAAACAACCATTAACAACACAGGATTGGAAGTAAAGAAACCTGGATTTAGACTCCTGCCAATGACAAGAAATATGATCAAAAGTTCATCACTCAGCCTTTCTGAGCCTCAGTTTTGACTTTTGTGAAATTATGGTTGGCAGTAAATGACTTTCATGTTTCTTGTTTGGCATTATTGCTGATTCTTGTTCCAGCCATGCCTACCAATGATGGAGTTGAGTTAAGTATTTTCTTTTTGTTACATTTTTATGTCTTCTCAAATTTATCTGGAACAGCCTTTTAAATTGTTCTTTATGTGCTTAGCAATCATTGCATTTTAGATTAGTCAAAACATCAGTCTTGGCTTTTATGATTTGATGTTTGAAAGGATATTTTCAAAGGAAATTTAGAGAGACTAATAATTAAATTTACCTGCTCACAATTCAGAGAATAAATTTGTCATGTTCTTTTAATAGCAAAAATTATTTTCTCAACATAGTCCAAATTAATAGTAAACCAAAATGATTGTATTCTAAGATTATGTATATCTAAATCATAAAATGAGACTACTGATTTAAATAAATCAGATTGAACAAGGTTTTTCTTCAACAGCACATCATCATTCAAGATTAGAAATATTTTGAAGGTAAGCAAAGCAATTTCCTAAGCTTACTTTTAGAGAGAGAAATTTGACTTAGGAAAACTAAATAAGTAGGGATGGTAAACTGTCTTCCAAGGACACTGGAGAGTGTCTCCCTTGAGACATGTCAATATGTATCAACCTAGTGAGGCAATTCATGAGTCAACCTTAAGTAACTAAGTGAATTAGTATCTCCCTATGATATCATATACCTTGTCACCATTTACTCATTTACCTGTCAACCTTCTTTGGCTGCTATAAAGGCCAAATAAGCAAAGAAGTGATAACTCAGGTAAATGCCTCAGGGCTGTAAAGTTTGAGATTGAGCAGGATAGGGGCTGAGCACTGGGTCTTTGCCGCTGGCAACCCCTTGTAGCTATGTTAGTGTCTGCTACATTGGGTAGGCAGTTACTGGTATAAAGTTAGGGTTGTTTCCAGGGAAGAGAAAGAAAGTAGCTATTGCTTAGGCAACACTGTCTTCCACACATATTATCCAGCATACTCATAAATGACTAATTTCCTCAAAGAGAGTACCTGTTCAGTCACGATTCCCAACTTTTACTCCCTTCCTTTTAAGCTACAGGGCCACTAGAAAAGAAAATAGAAATCTGTGCAAAATAGAAAAAAAAAAAAAAACAACCCAAACTAACAACTTCTTTCACTTGAGTATTACTGAGGTAACTGCCATGGAATCATAGAACTCTGAAAAAGTTTATAAAGCACTATTTTAGTTTGTCATTTTTTCTTAAATTGTGACATCCAAAAATAAAGACCTAATTTGGGGCTAGTTTGGCATGCATAAAACTGATCTACCAACTCATTTTTTTATATTTGGTAGATGGTTTTTTTTTTTTTAACCCAACCTCCATTACAGATCAACCCAAACTCTCCATTCCTTCAGTAAAACTTACCCATTGAAGCCCACAGTGCTGAAGATCCAAGACTAGGGAGGTCATTCTCTAGTGTACTCTACATGTCTTCTCTCTCAGTTGAGTAGTATACTTACTGAGACTCAGTTGTGCTTTCCCAAGCTGTTTATGATAGTTGCACATGTTCCTGTAATAATGTACTTTGAGTATTATGTAACAAAATAAATATGAACACAAAAATAAAGTTGTTTTGTGAGAATGAAGTTGACAAAAATTAACCTGAAATGGATCACTGACCTAAATGTAAGAGCTAAAACTATGAAACATCTGGAAGAAAACATAGGAGACAATCTTTGAGACATTAGGTTAAGCCCAAATTTCTTAGAGAAGACACAAAAAACACAAACTATAAAAGAAAAAAAATCAACAAATTGGACTCTCATCAAAATGAAAAACTTTTGAGCTTTGAAAGAAAATGAAAAGGCAAGCCATGAACTGGGAGAAAATATTTGCAGCACATACACCTAGTAAAACACACATCCACAATAATAAAGAAGTCTCACAATTCAATAATAAAATAAAGAACCCAATTAAAAAATGACCAAATGGGTTGAACAAGTAAGTAAATGGATGGTGGCTGTAAGAGCCTGCTTTCTCAGGGTTGGAGAGGAAGTTACAGGATGAGCAAGAAGAGAAGGTTAGAATGAATCTTACAGTACTGGATTAGAGGTGGAGACATCTTATGTATTAGCTTAATATGTGCACAAATGGATAGATACAGAGACAATTATAGATCTGTGGTTTCATACACATAACCTAATTCTGTCTGCTAAGAGGGCATAAGGGATTTCAAGTACAGCTGGGCCTCATCCAAACAGAAAAGTAGTCTTTTCAATCAGGCCTCAAGAACTCATCAGGCAGCATCTCTCTCTGCCTCTACTGCTCTCTGTGGTCACATGATGTCTTTAATATCTCACCTAATGCTGCTACATTTACCAATTTTCTTGCAACTGGCTTTTCCAAAAATGGCACTTTTATTTAAAAAAATAGCTATATGTTTGGGTCCACTTAGGATCTCTATTTTGTCGTTGATTTATATGTCTATCTTTATGCCAGATCACAGTGTCTTGATTATTGAAGTGTTATAAAATGGTAGTGTAAGTCCTGAATCATTGGTCTTTGCAAAATTTGTTTTGACTCTTCCAAGCTCTTTGCATTTCTGTACACATTTAAGAATCCACATATTAACTTCTTCCAAAGACTGGAGAAATTTTGAATAGAATTGTATTGAACCTGTATATTGATTTAGGAAGAAGTAACATCTTAATAGTATTAATTTTTCTGGTCCATTTTATCTCTCTATTTAGATTTCTCTTTAATTTTTCTTGCTAGTGTTTTATACTTTTCAGTGTGTATAAGACTTATACATATTTTGTTAAATTTATTATTAAATATTTCATGTTTTCATGCTATTTGAAATGTTATTTTTTTTGAAGATTTTATTTATTTGAGAGAGAGAGGGAGAGCATAAAGGGAGGGAGAGAGGGAGAAGCAGACTCCCCACTGAGCAGAGAACCTGATGTGGGACTTGATCCCAGGGCCCTGAGATCATGACCAGAGCTGAAGGCAGACACTTAACTGACTGAGCCACCCAGACACACCAAAGTGTTAATTTTTAATTTTATTTTCCAATTGATTGTTACATGTATATATAATGATTTTTTGTATATTGACCTAGTATCCAATGGCCATGCTAAACTCACATTTATTTTAATAGTTTTTTTGTAGATTATTTTTGATTTTCTACATAAACAATCATGTTTGAAGTCAAAAATATTTTTTTGTTTCCAATCTGTATGCTGTTTATTTCTTTTTTCTTGCCCTGTTTTGCACTGGCTATATTGAATTAGGTAGTGAAAGTGAACATCCTTACTTTGTTCTTAATTACAGGGAAAAAGTGTTCAGTCTTTCATTAATAAATATGATATTAAAGTTTTCCATAGATATCACCAATGATTTTTCAATCACAACAGTTCTTGAATTTTGTCAGATGCTTATTCAGCATTTATTATGGTGATCATATGCTTTTTTTACTTTAATTTGGTAAACTACATTGATTGACTTTTGAATATTAAACCAACCTTGCATTCCTCAAACAAATCTCATTGTCATGATGCATTTACTTTTTTATATGTTGATAGATTTAATTTCATATTTAATTTCAAATTAAATTTCAAATTTAAATTTCAAAACTTCTTTATTCTTACAATGTCTATCTGATTTTGGTATCGGGATAATGTGGCCTCATAAAAAGAGTAGCAAAGTATACCTTTGTTGTTTAATTTCTACGTTTGTGTGAGATTACCATTTTTTTCCCTTAAATGCATGATAGAATTCACCAGTGAAGTTCTGCTCCTTCTGATTTCACTTTTCATCCTATTATCACAGTTAACCCCTTTTAACTCTTTCCGACCTGAATTCTTCTGGATATTAGCTTAGCCAGAAGGTATTCGTTGATAAATAAATACTGCCTGAGATAAGTTAAAAACTAGTCATAGCTTAAAGAAAAATGAAAGTTCATCTCACTTACATTATTCCCATCTTCTCTCCTCCTTCATATGTTTTATATTTATATTATTTTTAGTTCTTCTACTGTACATCTTTATAGCTATAATATACATTCATAAATTTCTATTTTTTGTTCCATTGACTTTCAACAATCTCTTTTAAGTCCCCGTTATGTTAAGATGATGGTATGAACACATCTTTTTTTTTTAATTTTTCATTCTCTTTCTGTAACCTATACTCTGTCAATGAAACTGTAAATTTTCACTGTCAAAGATGTTGAAATTTGCATTTTGTCTTACAAACAACAACTAAGTCTTCAGTATTCTACCCTAAGTTAACTCTAAAGGTGGAAAAGCGATACATAATCTTTATATTATTATGGTAGCGAATTTTATTTAGTGCCAAGCCAATTTATTGTGCCAAATTATATTTCCCTTCATTACAAATTCAAAGCAATAACCTCTGGCCTTTTTGAAGGAATATGTATACTCTTTGTTACACTCTTATTAACTCCCTTTGATCTTTATTAACCAGTGGCTGCACTTTAGTTTGTTTCATAGTCAGAGCATGTCTTCCATGTGTTTTTATTTTATTTTGTTTATCCTGGTGTTTCTTTTTTTAATGTCTTTTTTTTTTTCTAAGTTTTATTTCTTTAAGTAATCTCTACACCCAACATGGGACCCAAATTCACAACCCAGAGATAAAGAGTTGCATGCTCTTCTGACTGAGCCAGCCAGGTACCCCTGTCCTAAGGTTTCTATTTATCTTTCTTTTTCCATTTGCATTATTTGCTTCTGTCTTGTGTTAATTTCCCATTGCTGCTATAACAAATGACCACAAATGTGGTGCCTTATCATAGCACACATTTATTATCTTACATTTCAGTAAGACAGAAGTCTGAAGTGGGTTGGTGAGGCTACATTCCTACTAGAAGCTGTAGGGAAGAATTTGTTTTCTTGCCTTTCCAATTTCTAAAGACTATCCACATTCCTTGGCTCATGACCCTGCATTACTCCAGCCTCTATTTCTGCTGTCATATCTCCTTCTCTTACTCGACCCTATTATAAGGACCCTTGTGACTATGTTGGGCCTACCTGTATAATCCAGGATAATCTCCTCATTTCAGGATCCTTAATTTAATCACACCTGCAAAGTATTGCCATAGACAGGTTCTGGGGACTAGAATATGGACATCCCTGGGGAGCCATAGTCCTATATACAATATTTTCCAACTTCTCAATCATATTTTTTTTTTACTCCATCAAAAAGTAAATAAACATTAGATATTTAGGAGGGTCCTGGAGAATCAGGTTTTCTACAGAATTATTTCCTAGTTTGTTTATTCCTCCATGCTTCTTCTGGCACTAAAATTAGTCTAGAACATTAGTCTGGAACATACTGTACCTCTGTACATCTCCAGATCACTCGACTATCATTTATCTTAGATATTAGACAGAAAAACCCTTTTGAGCAAAGATGTGTGTGTTTCTCTGTTCGTGGTTCAGCTGAAAGTTGAACTAGAACCTTCTTGTAGGAAGCTACTTAAGGCCTCAAAGTAAAGTCAGCACATTCTCATTCAAATTTGTCCTTCCAAGTCTATGAATGTTGTTGCCTTATTAAATACAATGCCTGAATCCCACAAATCAATGGACAATTAGCTAGCTGTGTGCCACCACAGAACAAGGACTCACACTCAAGTCTTTAGTTAAATGAAAAAGCTACTCTGTGTGTACTATATAATATGATAACTCCATAATGGATATAGTAGTGAATTTAATAGTTTCATAGTGATTTAATGAGACTCAATACTGGGCTTTTATAGGGACATTCTATTGAAAACTAGAATTTTTTTTCCTTTAGGATTGTTGTGCAAATAGAGATATCAATTTAGCCATCTTGGTATCACAAGGGGAGAATCTGCCTGAGAGCAAAACCAACAAAGAGAAAAAGCAGAGCCATGAGCTGGAAAAACAGATAGATGAAGAGATTAAGTCCCAATGAGAATTTTTAAGCTTCTTGATCTGGTTATGTCTAAAGCCAACTGTATATGTCAGTTATGTGAGGCAGTAAATTCCTTTTTTTTTTTTTTTTTGTTAAGCTAGTCAGTCTTAGTTTTCTTCATAAAGTAAGAATGCTTTTAAGATAAGAAATTCATGGGGGCAGACACATAGATCAATATTTTACCCATTTGAAAATTTCCCTGAGATAACTTAAAGCTCTCTTCCACATGTCTTATACCATCTTTTCTCAAAAGGTGCAATAGAAAACATAGACTATTGTTCCCTAACATAGACTATTGTTACCTAATGGTAATTTCTGTTAGATGTTTATTTACTCATATCTCAGAAAGAAAGTTTACAGTGGGAATTGGGTGACCGTGACTTTCTAATGGAGGGGGGGAAAGTCCTTTAAACTCTTAAAACCATGTTCTTTTGCGGGTCAGTCCTCTTTCTTGTACATAATTACTTCTAAGGACAAAAAAAGAAAAAAAAATCCTTGTTCCAAGCATATGTATATTTGCCAAATAATCCTCCTGCTGCATTTACTTTGGATTTAGTTCTCAAAGATAGACTTTAAAGTCTTTAACTGAAGGGAAAAAAAACACCCCCCCACACACACACAACCACCACCACCATCACCACAAAAACCTAAAACACAAATAGACTTTACCCAGGCTCTATTCCGAATTCTAAGGAGATGCCTCTTCCCCATGTTTTAAATTTTAAGAAGAACCATCTCATCTTCCAATGTCCACTTTATTTTTTTTTAAAGATTTTATTTATTTATTTGACAGAGATAGAGACAGCCAGCGAGAGAGGGAACACAAGCAGGGGGAGTGGGAGAGGAAGAAGCAGGCTCATAGCAGAGGAGCCTGATGTGGGGCTCGATCCCATAACGCCGGGATCATGCCCTGAGCTGAAGGCAGACGCTTAACCAGGCGCCCCTTCCAATGTCCACTTTAAAAAATATTTTCAGTACTCTTTCTGACTGTTATATGCTTATAAATTTTGGAATTGTTTGTCTAATGTTATTTGCAGGAGAGTGACTTCTTGCGGCTGTTACTACTGTGCTGTGTCTCCCTCCCTCAAATCCCAGGATAATCTCCTCTGAATGTCTGACAGACTTTATAGAATTATTATGACATTCAGAGTGCTCTCAGGGCTCTGAGCCACAGAAAGTATTTTTCAACATTATAATTTATCTGTGATCCTTTTACTGCCATGTCCTCTAAAATACTCAGGAAGACAAAGTCAGCATGGCTTGTTCTTGGGTACTTTTTCTTTTGTTCTGGGAAGACAACTTTCGGATCTGAAAGTGGATAACGCTATACTCACACTTTCCACTTTTTATCATTTATGATGAGAGACACCAAAGAAATTGGTGGCTTTAGACATACATGGCTTGGCTGGCCCTTTGTAACTCTGACAGCAACATGTACCCAATTCTCAATATTTGGGGCTCCCATACCTAGGTTTATTACTTAGGGTAACCATCACACAAGCTTTGATAAAGCTGGCTCTTAGCTCTGGTCTGGTCCTGAATTTGCTTCATAACCCTGAAGCCTTGCGGGTCCCTAAAGGGACCTGATACCAGGAGAGGTGGCAGGGCGGGCAGAGGACCTCTAGACAGCTATTACAGAGTAGCCCTCTGTAGGCAGGCCCATATAGAGTCATCCCTCATCACTAGCAATTTAGTAAGGAATTGCTTTATTCTGAAGCTATCGCCTCAGAGCACAGCCCTGCAGAAATAGGGTTTTGATGTGGGGAAGTGGTAGGAAGAACATTTTGAGGCCCTGGATATGTTGCCTAGGTCTATATGGCACACTCTGAAGGGCATGCTGGCTGCTGTGAGAATCAAGACTACAAGGGAAGAGAAGAGAGGGGAAGGGCACCAAATTCAGATCAGTTTGTCTGTCTTATAGTTTTGCCAAACAGTGGCTCTGTTTCAGGGCTAAACCCTTTAGTAAAGGATTAGGGAGAAACACTCTGAGTTTATTCCCCTTCCCAATCTGATGCTTGCTTGGAGTGTTTTTTCTTTGTGGTCACATCTGAGTTTGCTGACTTCTACATGCACAGAAGCAGTTTCATGCTGAGAGTTTTTACAAAGTAGATCAGTGAATTAAAAATAAACCAAAATGTTTGCATTTTAGGTCAAAATGTTTATACTGCCCTGATGAAGAAACCCAGTAATTTTTTTCGTTATTTAAATGACATATGTCTACAAGACATTCCAAGGACCCGTCTTTTTTGTAGCTACAGATAAGAATTTCTTTAACTGCTAGCTCTCTACCAGACTTCTATTAGCAGAGCACAAAGTAATTATAGTTGTCTGATTGGCTGGTATTATTTGGAAAAAGTAATTGTCCAAAAGAAGAGAATATGCAGACAGAATGATTTAATAATTTGTCTATCAAATTTGCCCTTTGGGTGGTTGTCATTAACATATAAATTAACTTATAAATTATATTCTGAACAGTGTGTAAACCCTGGAACAATTAGATAAAATAAAACCTCTCTACACACTAGAATTTCCCGTAATTCAGAATGGAGAAAGAACACAAGATTCTGAAAACACATGAGACTGCCTCACTATGCCATTGCATTTTGAATCTCTTCCAGTAAAAGGCTTTCTTTAATATTTGGGTGTAGCGCTCTTGCCAAACAGGTCAGCAGAAGGTAGAAAATGCAAGCGTTGTAAGATCTGCCTTCATGTCCAAGCATGCCAAGTCCTGCTTGGCCACTGAATATTCATACTCTACTTGTAGCTTCAAAATGAGGGTGTAGATTCTGCAAAAAGCCCACTTGAGAACAGACTTTTCAAATCTATTAGAATAAAGCCCAGGAATCATTGCAGTAGTTTATACTATCTGGTCTCAAATGCTTTTGAAGTCCAGGAAGTGGATCATGTCTAAAAGGCCCAAGATAGGGTATTTAAGATATTATAATATCTCTAAAAATATTTATAAATGGCCAAGCACACTAGATGCTAATCGATTCGATTCGGTAACCAATGAAAGACATCTTTGTTAATTTTTTTGTTTTATAAAATCCTTTTTCAAGGACACCTGGGTGGCTCAGTCAGTTAAGCGTCTGCCTTCGGCTCAGGTCATGATCCCAGGGTCCCGGGATTGGACCTGCTTTCCAGCTCCCTGCTCAGCAGGGAGTCTGCTTCTCCCTCTGCCTCCCACTCTGCCTGCTTGTGCTCTCTCTCTCTGTGTCAAATAAATAAAATCTTTCTAAAAAATTCTTTTTTCAGATTAGTGAGATCTCTCTCTCATTTATTTATATTTGGGGGGGGCCAAAACATAGAAAATGTAATAAATATCTATGATAAATATTTGCCACAAAAATGAAAATATTAAATTGTATTCCCTTCAGTTATTTTTTCTTTTTTAAGTAAAGCATTAAAATCTCTACATTTTCTCTGCCAGGCCCATTATCTTCCCTTTCCAAAGGTCAGCATTATCTAGTGTATGTATCCCAACTACATTTTTGTTCTTGTATTATATTTTTTTATATTCTTTAACAAAGTTATGTAATATTCTCCATAAGTGCCTTGCCCAATTAAAACATTTTTATTATATTTTCTAATCTTTATTGTTAGTATGGTATTTTTTATTGTCTATCAGTCGTAGATTTGATAATCTTATGAATTATCTTAATTTTACAAATTATCTGAAGTTTCTTTTGAATTTTCTGGGAAGATAATCATATATTCTACAAATAAAATTTGGTCTTTTCCTTTCCAATTCTTATACCTCTTTTATCTTGTGTTTTTCCTTTGGTTAGGAACTTCAGTTCAATGTTGAATAGTAGAATGAATATAGGCAACCTTGTCTTATTTCTTATCTTACTTGAAGTGCTTCTAAAATTTCACCATTTAGACTGTTTGTTGTTAGTTTTCGATAGATTTACTTGATTAGGTAGGAGAAATTGCCTTCTATGCACATTTTTTTAGGGTTTTTTTTTTTTCTGCTTTATTGAGAGGAGCACATGACATTTCTTTGTCAATATTTTAATGCAGTAAATGTGATGATTTAATTCGAAGATTTTTCTAATGTTAAATTATTCTTGCTTTCCCAGTGTTAATCTATTTGGCCATTATCTATCTATCTATCTATCTATCTATCTATCTATCTATATCTATCTATGCATTCAATTCCACATGGCAATTTGGGGACTTTTTAGTTAATTACATCATTCATTTAAACAAATATTCATTGAGTACTTCCTATGTGCCAGCCACTTAGGCAATAGAAGTACAGTAGTGAACAAAATAAATTTTTAAAAATCCTTGCCCTTATAGATTACATTTAAGAAAACAGTCAACAAGCAAGATTGGTAAGTAAAATATATAGCATGTTAGATAGTGATTGCTATCAAAGAAAAGAATAAAAAGAGAAAAGGGATGTGAAATCCATGTGAAAGGTTGGACTTAAAATTGAGCATCCAAGAAAGTCTCCACAAAAATGTTAATCTGAGGAAAGGCCTGTAGGAAGGAAGAGGACCTAACTATGCAGCTAACAGAGAGGCCTAGTCAGAGAGAGAGCTGACTTACCCCGAAGCAACTTCCTTGCTTGGATCAGGCCAAGGCGCTGTGAGTTATAGACACTCTAGGAGTAGAATTAGTAAGACCAAGGACAATGTCTCAGACAAATGGGATGAGACACTTCGACTAGAGTGTATTAATAATATTTTATGATGCTATGATATCTTAGGGCTTTAATAGGTAGAGATTATCCCTCTCAGAATTAGATAACTCCTAGAGATAGCAAACACTGACCTGAGAGCATAATCTTTAAATGCAAATCAACCAATCCAGAGCCCATATTCTCAACCACCTCCTTACTGGGCCAAGCCACCATAACCCTGCCTTAATCATCCCAGGGCCAGGTATCAGACAAGTAGGGGCAGTTCCTATGTCTCAGAACCCACCAAAATTATTCAAACTAGCCAATCCTAGGCTTGTCTACTTTGTTTATCCTGCCTGGCACATTCCTTCTTCTCTGTTCTCCTTTGTACTGATGATTCTTTAAGTTTTAATTGCAACTTCTATGCAACCCCAAGCTTATGCAGGTGGTCAGCAAAGGGTTTGAGAGCAATGGCAAAAAGAGGGCAGCTTGTGCCCTTGTGGAATCACCAAAGAGGCTATCTTGCAGAATGCCTTCATGCAAATAGCAGTCATTTGCTGAGTAGAGTCCAAATGGCAGCATGGTATAGTTAGGCAGAGAGACAGAGATTGGGCTAGCAGTACCAAATTTTCATGAGCTCCTCTTGAAAAACCACAATAAAAGCTCTCACCCATGCTTACCTCTTGCTCCCTCTGATTCTTGACTGATCCTGGTGCTTCCTCATTTGGCCGCATATGGTATGCCATGCCTCTTATTTCTAGGGATCTGTGAATATAAACTTCTTCCTTGATGACAATCATTTCCGTTTGTGCATCTTACCATACCTGATTAGAACAAATCCTGGTACATTTTAAAACATAGAGGGCCACATATAGAACATAGGCCTGTGTACTCAATACCATTAGGATGTTAAAGGTCCTTTGCAACCAGATGCCATCTTAAGAAGAAAGACATTTGGGAGGAAGGAGAAGTATTAGAGTCCTTAAATGGGGATTTAAGTAGTTCACAATTCCAATCTCATAGGTAATGAACTCATTGCTGCTCTTGGTGGAAACTTTTTTTTGTCAAACTTTACCTTCCCAAGGGTAGTGGCAAGTGATTATGGATGATACTCCTGTAGCTGCCTAGCCCCAACATTTAGCACCATTAAAAGGCTTCTGAGTGTAATTCTTTAAGTTAGAAATTTTTGTTTGAATGTCCGGTGCTTTAGGCTGCTTGAAAGGATCACAGAAGTAGCATCACATTTTGCTAATATTTAGCATTTCTTTATCAGAACAATGTAGTATAGTGTAATCAAATTGCCTGAGTTCAAATCTAGACTCCATGACATGGGCTATGTGACCTTACACAAATTATTTAACCTCTCTTCACCATAGTTTTCTCACCTATAAAATGAAATCATTATAATAGCACTTACTTCATAGGGTGGTTGTAAGTAGTAAATGAAACAATCCATAGAAGTTACCAATATAATACCTGGCACTTACCAAGCACTCAGTAAATGTCAATTATGATGTTAACTAGAATTATTATTAGTATGTCTTTGTGCAGGTACTGTGCTAAGTGGTCCCTGGCTTCCTCTATCTTCCCAGGACCCCATGGTAGTATTATTAGCTAGGAATAGAGGAGCTGGGCTTGAGTCCCTTGATTCTACACCCTTACTTTTATTAATCACCATCCCCCCATGACTGGAGGTTTAAGAGAGGGTAAATCAAAGAAACAGTTCGGGAATTCTGGCACCATTCTGCTATATCAGCTATCCAAGAGTGAAAAACAAGAGAATGTAGGACGCCTTGTGACATTTCTCATGTTGTCACCAATGTTGCTGGTATTTAGATCACTCAGTCCAAGCTGTAGTCTACAAGACATCTACAGATTTCCTCAAAACATTTCAAGAATGTTATGCTTTTTTTCTTTCCCACAAAAAGGCAAACATTATTGAAACATTTCATTTTTGTTTGGAAAAAGATGTTCTTTGGCATCGAACATCTAGCATGAGGATATTCTCTGGAACATCAAACAATTATTGATAGCTAACAATGATGGTTTTGCTTAAATGAAAGCCATTATGAAGCCACCAAATTGTCATTTGCCAAGAACCATGAGCTTCAATAAGTTATGCAAACATCAGTTTCAAAAGGAAAGATATTTTTCAGCTAGTACAGAACCTGAATGTTAATATCCTTTGGAAAAAAAAAAAAGAGGCAAGGTTGAAGGACAGTGAGAAAGAGAAAGAGAGAAAAAGAGGTTCTGGTTGTTATTTAAAGAATGTACACCAGTGAAACAAACTACTTCAAGTGCTATCATGTCATCATTTCAAATTAGAAGCAACACTGGTTAGAGGTATAAAATAGTATTGATAAAAATTTTGTAATTAGAGTTTGAGCTCTAAGCGATTGCACTAACATAAATAGTAGTGTGTAAATCCCAATCCAGTAGGGAGTGGGAAACTCCAAAGAGGGTCACCAAGCAAAGAAGAGTAAGATAAAAAAAAGAAGATCTAGACAGGGAAGGACGGAGATTCTCCTTTTGGTCCTCCCAGCTCAGGATTCACCTACCCCTTAACAAGGATTAGAGCAAATACCAGAAGCACCCAAAGTATTATTTGTAGTGTTGTGTTATGAATGATTGCTTAGATTGATACTGGAGGAAAAATATGCAATATAGCATTTATCCTTTTACAATCAATACAAAGTCCTGAGTAAAAGACCTCCTTCAGACATTGTTAATGGAACTGGAGAGAATTCAGCTGATAATTGCACTATAGGCCTGTTACCCTCGCAAACTAAGTTTTTATTTATTTAAATAATCTCTACACCCAATGTGTGGCTTGAAGCCATGACCCCAAGATCAAGAGTCATGTGCCCCTCAGACTGAGTTAGCTAGGCAACCCTGTCCCTTGTAACCTTTCTTAAGAAAGGAAAAGACACACACACACACACACACACACACACACACACACACACAGAGGAAAAGAGAGAAAGAGATGGGGTGGGGGGGAGAGAAATAAGACCTAATGTCCTAGGTCACCATTTTGTGTAATGAATTAACTTCTCTTCTTTGCAACTAGAATGTTACTATTTGTTATGTGCCATTATCCTTGGAAGAAAAGATAATACTCAACTCGTTTTTTGGTAGAGTTTAATTTTCTTGTGGAACCTGCATTGAGAAAGTCTGCTAGAAGATGTCTTCCAAGGAGGCCTCATGCCATCTGGATGTGTCACAAGTTTCACTGATAAACAGATATATTAAGCTATTGTTCCTTGGTACTAACACTTCCACCAGTGGCTTTAGAATACCCTTTGAAGTATTAACTTTGGAGCTTAACAGGCATGGGTTCAAACTCTGGTTCTGCCACCTCCAGGCTGTCTGATTTAGGGAAAGTTATTTATTTGCACCTGTGAGAAGTACATATATATGCCATAATAGGCATGGCTTCCTTTCATGGCATGGCCATGATGATTTCATGGGACTATGCATGTAAAACAGACCTCAGCACACTATGAACACTCAAC
This sequence comes from Ursus maritimus, assembly GCF_017311325.1. Taxonomy (NCBI): domain Eukaryota; kingdom Metazoa; phylum Chordata; class Mammalia; order Carnivora; family Ursidae; genus Ursus; species Ursus maritimus. The sequence goes on along the minus strand of NW_024424564.1, from coordinate 11,782,412 downwards.
AATTGTCATTATTAACCACTGGATGTGACATTCCTGGGAACCCCCACCGCATAGCTTTCCTCTTGGGGAGATTCAGAACAACACAGAACCATTAGTCCTGTCTCCTACTAAGCCATCTGGCATTGATTTTTCAGCTACACATCCTGGGGACAAGATGCACATCACTAGTGCCATAAAATAAAGGAAGCAATAATTCTCCTCTGACCATTCAACTGCTAAAATGAAGGGACCTGGAATTTTACACCCTCTAGGATAGCACAGAAAGCTTTGTAATAGGTTACCCCGTTGCTGGTTTCAGGACTGTTAGCTGAGGGGGAAGGGGCAATTTGTATGCCAGAGGCTTCACATTATCCATTAGCATTGTGGTCTCTTTGAGTTCTTGTCATAACCTGCGAGGTGTTTTATGAAAGAATTAACCCCAAGTAGCTTTTGCAGAAATAAAATAATATGCTACAGAAGACTTGCTCATTCTCTGCTTGTATTTTACTGCTACGTAAGACATGGGGAGTGAGAAAATGGGAGAGAAAAACACGAAGAAAGGCAGAGAGATGTGCAAAGAGGAAAGAAGGAAGTATATATTGATCCTATTCTCCTCTGCTTCAACTAAATATGTGTTTTCTACATCTCTGTTTCAGACTACCAAAAAACTAGCAGGGCCAAGTGTTATTTATTTATTTAAATTAAAGACCACATACTGCTTTTCTTTCTAGTTTTAAAGTATGACATGTTTATTATAGAAAATATGGAAGCATATTTTAGAAGAAAACATTTTAAATTTCCCATAATGTTGTCAACCAGATGTAACCATTTGTAACATTTTGGTGCATTTTGTTCTAATGTGTTTTCTATGTATGTATGTGGAGACCATATTGAACATAGTTTTGTATCTTCCTTTTTTTTTTTTTAATCATTACTAGGTATATTTCTCCACATCTTTGAAAATTCTTTTAAAGATAAAATCTGATCAATTCATCATACCACACACAAAAATAAACATTAAATGAATCAAAGATCTAAATGTTAAAAAATTGACCTTCTAGCAATGCTAGAAGAAAACATGAAGGATTTTTTTTATGGTCTAGGTGGAGGGAAAAGTATCTCAGTATGACTTAGAATTCGGATGCAGTTTAAATAATTGATAAATTTGATTACATGAAAATTAAAAACCATTTTCATGGTCCCTCCCCCACAAAAAAAACCAAAAACCACCAACAGCAAAATCAAAGGACAAACAACAAATTGAGAGTATATATTTGCAATGTATATCACAGATAAAGTACTAACTTCTTGAATATATCAAAAACTTTAAAGATTGAAGAGAAAAAGACCAAAATTCCTATAGAAAAAAAATGGATATGAGATATAAACAATTTATATGTATATGTGTGTATGTATGTAGCCCTTAAATAGATAAAGAGATGTCCAATTTTATTTATAATAAGAAAAATACAGATTGAAAGGAAACTGAAATAGTATACCCAAACGTCAGATTGGCAAAAATTTAAAAGTTTAGCAAGGCTGAAAAGAAAAGAGTACTCTCATACAATATTGGTGGGAATGCAAAACGTTAAAATCTCTATGGAGGGGTGTGGTATAATAATAAATATATTCGGTCTTTGTCCCAGTTCCTGGCACAGAGCTCTTAAAACGCTTGGAATTTCCTGAGTGATAGGAATATCTTTTGTTATCCATAACAAGCCTCTTTACATTAGACCTGAATTTATGCTAATGAGGTGACTGAGGCTGGGGGGACGTGGCGGGGGACTGGTCCCTTAAATGTCTCGGGATGAGGCCAGTGACCAGAAAGACCAAGTAATTAGAGGATTGAAATTTCAGCCTCATTCCTGAGTTCAGGGCAGGAGAGGAAAGCAGAGGTGGAGATTAAGCTCTATAGCAACTCTTGAACAAGGAGGTTTGATGAATTTGGGGCTGGTTAACACTCAGGTGCTCGGAGGTGGTGTCCTGGAGAGTTTGGAAGCTCCACATCCCCCCACCTTGCCCTAAGCATCTCTTTCATTTGACTGTTCCTGAATTGTATCCTTTGTAATAAACTGGTAAATGTAAATAAAGTGTTTCCTGAGTTCATGAGCCATTCCTATCACCTATTTTTTGTACTCTTACATTCAAGAAATTCACTTTCTGAATGGATGTGGAAAGTTAGACACTAATTGGGACAGGAGAATGGTGAATAATAGCCTGGACATACCAAAAATCATACCCTATGGCTGGGCACTTTTCTTATGGGTAAAGACCCTGAACAGCATAGCCTGGAGATGGGCATGGACAGAAATGAAGGGTCTTCTCACTTTCCTTCAGGCCAACAGTTTCCTCAGTGTTAAGAGAGTAATATATTTATAGACCATTTGAAAATGGATTCGCAATCCAATTACATCTACTTGTGGTTTATATGTATACTAGATTTTGGCAAAAGTTTGAGAGTCTTCGATTTTAGTATTATTGTAATTGTCACATTTCTTCCCATATCATTTCTAATCATTTTAATGGAAAATTGGTAAAAGTTGCATCAGAAGCCATTTAAAAATGTGAACTCTCAAATTTTTTACAGTAGTATTCTATGAAATCCCTTGGGGGATTTATCTGTCATTCTTCATTTTTATAACTTCTCTGGATAAACTGTTGACTTCTCTTGATTTTGATTAAAGAATTTAATTTTTTAGATAAGTGAAAGTTTAATAAGCACAACATTTAAAATCTCTAAGCTAAACATCTCAGAGAAGGCTCTAGTCCTCATTGTTTTCTTATTAGGTTGCTAGGGCTGCCGTAACCAAGCATGACAAACTGGGTGGCTTTAACAACAGAAATGTATTGTCTCAGTTCTGGAGGCTAAAAGTCCAAAATCAAAGTGTTGTCAGGGTTGATTCTGCCTGGCGGCTGTTAGAAACTGTTCTATGCTTCTCACCCAGCTTCTGTTGGTTTGCTGAAAATCTTTGGCATTCCTCGGCTTGTAGAAGCATTATCCCAATCTCTGCATTAATCTTCACATAGTGCTCTCCCTGTGTGCATGTCTGTGTCCAGATTTTCCCTTTATATAAGGGCACTCATCACATTAAATTAGGGGCCACCCTACTCCAGTATGAATTCATCTTAACTAATTACATTTGCAACGACTCTTTTTCCAAATAAGGTCACATTCCGGTGTATAGGACATCAACAAATGAACAGGTGGGGCCTATAACATAACCCATACCATTTACTATATAATAAGCAGATCTCCAAGAATTCTAATCCTACCCCCCCCCCATACACTTATGGCCAACTTTCTAAAGTAAAGACAGTGGGAAAGGACAATTAAAAGGCAGAGGTAAGAAAGTGAAATAACTTTCACTGAACTCTTGTAATGTGCCAGTTAATATTAGGCATCTGAAGCATATTATATCATTTTATCTGGTATCAATTATATCAGGGAGGTAGGCACAAATGACAAAAGCTGAAACTCAAAATATTACATCGCTTTCCAAGGATCAGTTAGAAACTGGATTCAGATTTGGATATGTTTGACTGCAAAGCCCCCACATTTTCCTCTACTCCCTCCTTGCCTCTCTGCAAAGGCAAAATATTGGTAATGTAATTATAAGAATAACAACAACAACAGTAACTCATGGAAATGTTTCATTAAAGCAACTGCTTTCTTCCAGCATAAAGCAAAACAACAAACAAAGCAATAGATGCTATTTCTGACAGGGTGATTCTGTTCTCCCTAAACATTCACAGCAGGATTTTCCTTCCTACAGTCCAATAGAGGTTCATTTCTAGGAGATAAAGGGAGAAAAGAAACAATAGAACCCAATTTAAATATTTATGAATGTCAAAAATGAAAAACTCATATTTTTTTTACATTTCATTTTGAAATCTTCAGCCTGATGATAAAGACAGTGCAATCCCAAGACTTTCATAACAGCAAAGCTAACAATTACTGACACCTCCTATGTGCCAAGCACTGTGCCAAAAGCTTGTCATATGCGAACTCATTTAAACCTCATACAATCTTGTGGGTTAACGGTGGCATTACGTCTACTTTACAGATGAAGAAGCAGAGAAACACAGCTCATCTTCAAAGCCTGGTCCTCAAACTTCTTGGTGAATAGAAATTAAACCACCAAATGGGAGTTGTCTGTGATCAAAATTATGTTTTGTAGTCAAACATGGCTTTGTCTAATGGAGAATTATAGTGGTTGGAGCAAGGGGTTTGGAGTCAGACCTGAAGTCAAGTCCCAGTTCAACCCTTATTAATTACGTGAACTCAGGCAAGTCGTTTAGCCCTCTTGGGTCTCATTTATCATTTTCAAAGTTGGGATAATAATACTTTCCCATAGGGTTATTGTGAAAATTAAGTGAGATAATACATGCAAAGCACAACCACTGCTGCATAGTAGTAAGTATTTAATTTATTATTTTTATACAATAGGTATAATATGCATTTGAATATTATTCAGATATGTTTCCATGTCTTATAAATCTTGTTAACTGGCAACTTCTCATCCTATAAAAAAGAGAGTTCAAATGCTTCAGGAAAAGGAGATCGTTGTTTATCTATTTCTGTGAGATTGAAACGAGACTCAAAAGCCAACTTTTGCTAAGAAAGAAATGATTTTTAAATTTCTTTTAGCTTTATTAACATACAGAGAATTGAACCTGAATGTCTAAAATATAAATTTCTTTCTTTGGGGAAGGAAGACACTTCTTTGAAGTCTCTCTCCACTGGCTTTCTGTCTAGATTAGAATAAGGACATGGCATAGAGGAAGTAGGGATTAGAGGAAGAAGCACAGCGAAAGGAGATTAAGGCAGTCAGTAGCAGGGTCCTTGTAACAGCTGTTTCTCCTTAGAATTGGGAGCACCAGAAAGCACCTCAGGAAAGTGGGTAGAAAGAAGCACTTTCAGAAACATCCAGTAAGGTAGAAAGCCTCCAGAAACATCAAGGCTAATGGTCTCTCTAGGCATAATATAGGAAGGCTGCCAACCTCTTGGAGAAGTCCAACGTGGAGGGTCACTCTGGGAAGGACATGGCCTCGGGCAAGATGTCTTTCTATAGCTGAAGCAGATCCTGAAGGAGCTGTAAGCCAGAGACCATCTGCTGATCACTCTCTCAGCTACCAAGGCAGCAAATCTTTCCTTGAAAGGGGATCTGGGCAGAGATCCTTATGTCTACCACAGCCAGTGTAAGGCAAAATTCCTAATTCCCCCTACCCGAGGTACTCTGAAGTACCTACTAGCCCCAAAGAAGCAGACTCTTGAGTACTGAGAGGGTAGAGGATGGAAAGGCTGCTGAATAGATTTGCAGACAAATAGGGCCTGTAGTCCCTTGGTGAATGCCATTTGAGAAAGCATCCCTTCCAGCCACTGGACATCAGAGACCAGGAGGATTCTGAGACCAGCATAGATTTGAGGACCCCCATCTTGCCACCTAAATCACACCTATATTACTCTTCACATCCAGATGCCATCTTGAAGTTGAGCAAAAGGAGCCCTGAAGCATTTAGCATTTACCGGAGTTAAGAGACCAGAGATTGAAAAACCTAAAGAGATTTTAAATGATTGGATCAGACTAAGATTCCATATTCAGACTAAAACTGGGTTTTTAATTTTCCATTATCTAGCTGGCTAAGGGATCATCCGGGAGAGAACATCAGTTAAGAGGTACTCAAGGAAGCTGCATCTGCTTTGTACATTTGTGTGTGGTGTGAGGTACATTTTGTATCTGCTACATTACCAAAGAAAAACAAGCACCAAAACTTCATTTAACAAGAATTCCAGACTTGGAGGAAAAAAAACGAGGTGGGAGGAGGGGTCAGGATAATGTTTTTTGAGAAGATACATTATGCAATTGCTAGCTTTTGTTGGTAGACAGTGTAATTTTTCATACTGGCTTACTTCCTATATGAAGTTCTGAAATATTAGGACCTTATTCACTCTTGCTGACCATAAAAATTATATGTTAAACAAAGCCTAAGATTTAGTAACCTACAAATCATTTCTGACTTCCTGCTACTGTGAAAGCCTACACCCATAGGGGGAAAAAATGGTTGTAGTTGATCATAGTTCCCTATGAAAATTACAAACACCAAAATCTTTGGCAGCCAGAGACTAAAGAAAATTAAATTCACATAAATCTCTTCATCAGCAAGTAAAAGCCAAAAACAACACAATTGAGACTCTGGGATCAAAGAATTGCAAGATGTGAGAGGCAGGCCATCTCCTGTCAGGAGTCCCAGGCACAGCTCAGAATTGATGGACAGAACTTCAGATGAGAGAAGCCTGGGCCATCCTTTGGCTGTGCCAGCCCCTTGAGAAGGAAGCCACAGATGAAAATGTCAAACAAAACCTTGGACCACTGTGGTTTGAATTCAGTTTAAACTTACTAAACCCTTCAAAATGCTCAAATGCTCAAAATGATCGTTTTCACCATGGCTGCAAAAGTCTAGCTCTGGAAGGAGTTGCAGTTCCATTTCTGAATCAGTTTTGGGGGGATAACGGAATGGAACCTGGAGGATGTATTATATAGTGTTACGACATGTGCTCTTAGGCATGTGAACATATCTTTCCAACCTCCCCAAAGTGTCTATAAGTGAACTCCTTTTCCTTTTTCCATCTCCTCTAGACATCCATCATGTTGCAAATAAAACTAATTTTTAAAAATAATAATATTAACAACTGACAGTTACTGAACTTTGACTACGTGCCAAGCACTGTTTACTAAATAATTACAATCATTTTTTCTTTTAATTCCTCTAACTCTTCATGAGATAGGCATTATTTATTATTATCTCCATATTATCTTAAATAATATGAAGCTCAAAGAGATTAAGTAACTTGCAAAGTCACACATTGAGGGTAGAACTGAGTAAAGAGCCAGAAAAGATTCCCAAGTGAGGAAAAGCATGAAATTGGCATAATTTTGTCTATGAATTCTGTGGTGTTGTCTTAGTCTGGGTTACCCAGAAAGCAGAGCCTGAGGCAAGGATCTTATGGTATGTCTACTTGATTAGGGAATACATTTCCAAGTGTGAGGGATGAGGGGAATGAAACAGAAAAAGAGGACCCACTATGAGACAAGATGATCAAGTTGGTAGTTGCCAAGTGAGACTAGTTTGTTCAAATCCACAGGATCGTCCTCCAGGAAGGTATATAAATTGCATCTCAAAAAGTCCATCTGGAGGGAGAAAGGAAGGAGAATTTATCTACTAGCTGTCTGTCTCCTTTTGTCAAATGTTTGCCTCATGGGGCATTCACTCCCTGTATTTCAGTGATTCACATATGAGAGTCCTAAACAGAATCCTGTGGCATTCTGTATCTTGGCATTAACCCCTCCGGGGGTGGAAGATGAGAGGCACATGGTGCAGTCTGAGGTGAGACACTGTCAGCAGGAAGCCATATAGAACTGCTGGTGCTGAAACAAGAGTGGGACGTGGCTGAGAGGATCTGAAGTGTTGCCTCAGAGGTATCTGAGACCTGTGTGTCTTTTTTTCCCTGCAGGATAGAAAGAAGCAACTCAGTTCTAGAGTGTTACAAGTGGTTGGGATGCTTATTAATGATTAGGATGCGGAAAGCTAACTTGGAGTCCCATGGAGACATTGAAGTAAATTCTCATGCCTTACTCTACAAAGCAGTCTTGAGGCACGTTGCACACTAGCAGTTTCAAAGCATAAAAAGGGCCAAAAGTGGAGGAGAAGAATATGAAAATACCCACTTAGTCATTGATTCTTCCCAGAAAATAAACTGGGGGCGGGGGAGGGGGTCGAATCAGTTCCTGGAGTTTCCCGAGGAATCTACCCTTTTTCCTGGAGTGGGAAGTGCAACCAACTGTAGTGTGATTTCATCTTGGTTGGACCATCTGGGTTCAGACCATTGAACTGCATAGAGTGCCATTGCATAGCTCCCTCATCTAGATAGAGTCTGATAAAATGTCTTGGTCCTATGCAAAGGCTTCAGGAAACAAAATCCCCTTTGTTTTGGACTCAGCAGGGTACTAACAGCCACAAGCCCACCTGGAGTCTATGACAGTTAAAATTAATTTAATTTGAAATTAAAATTCAGGGCTTTTAGTGATAAAAGTTGGTAACTCTCCATAGACTAGAACTAATCCCTATTGTTCTAAGGAAAGTGGACCCTGATAAGGAAGGTCTTCTGATTTCTAGAGCCCAAGCCACCTGACTGAACCCTAATTGCAAGGGCAGCTAGGAAAACATCTGTCATTTTTAACTAATATAGTGGGTAGTAATCTCTGCCTTACAAATGAGAAGAATTACCCAAATTCTAGGTAGCCAAAAAAAATGTCAGATGTCCATTTTTGCTCCTTTTTCCCTTTCCTGTTAACTGATTCTTTGCCTGATACCAATGCTCTCCTTGTACCTATGTCCTTGATATTTACTGCTAAATCTCCTTGATAGTTAGCACAATCAAAAAAAAAGAGACATGGCAGAAATAATCTTGCAGGTTTATCTGGCACTCCTTGTCTGGACTGTCTTGGTTTGGTTGGTCCAACAGCTGCCCAAGCTTGGAATATGATGCTTTGCATTTCAAATCTGCACATAGGATCTGAAAATTGGAACCACTAGCAGAAACAACTACATCACACATAGTTATCCAACTCCCCAGTAGAGTTAATGCTGATTTATTATGATATAGGAGACTTGAGTTATAGCCCTTGCTTTTATTAACTAACATTAACCAACTGTGTGATCTTGAGGAAGTGACTTCATTACTTTGTATTTGGTTGACTAATCTGGAAAGGAAGAAGGGAAGGGAAGGGAAGGGAAGGGAAGGGAAAGGAAGGGAAGGGGGGGAGGGGAGGGGAGGGGGAAAAAGGCTGTGGGATTAAGGATAGGGGAAAGAAAACTAACACATGGGAGTACTGGTAATGTACCAGGAGTTTTACTTTCAGCCTTTACAAAAAGCTGTAAGACATTTTGTTGATGAAGAAACTGAGACAAAAAGGCCAAATCTTCCCCCTAATCATAGAATTAACAAACTGCTGAGCCAGGATTTGAGTCAGTTTCATCCAGCCTCAAAGCTCTTGCTCTTTCTTCATTTCTCTTTTGAAAACATTTTGAATTATAGAAATAATAAGAGCATTACTTTTTTAAAAATTTAAATGAAACAACTCGTGTCTCCTTAGACCATCATCCCTCCCCAGCCCCACCCTGCTCCACCCGGACAAACCTTCTCATGTCACCATATATAGCACTCTTAGCATGTTAGTGTGTATCCTTCCAGAGTTTTTCTATGCGTTTATACACTACGCATACAACCATAGAAAGCATATCATATTGTTTATATGTGTGTGTATCTTTCTACAAAAAATGATGATATCATTTTCTATATATCTTTTTGCAGCTTGTTTTTTCGTTTAACAATGGGTCTTGCAGCTCTGGCTGTGCTAATACATAAAGAGCTCTCATTCCTTCTAGTGGCTGCACAGTATTTCACTGCAGAGAGATACAAGTTTCTTTAGCCACTCCCCTGCTGACGGATATTTAGTATGTTTGCTGTGAGCCGGTTTCTGTTCCAACATGGTTTTCTGTTCCCCCACATCCACAGATGAGTCGTACAGCCTCTTTTACCTCAAAAATTCTGTGGCGTGAAGAAAATGAAACTAGTCTGAGGACATAATAATTCACTTTCAAACAACTCATTTATTAGGTAGTGAAATAACACCAAATTGTGAAATACATACGTTACCATGAAAAGAAAAGAGCCAAAGAGACTAAACAAAAGTATCCAAACAAGTCCAGGCAGGCTAACTGGCTCTCTGGCAACTAGAGACAAACCCAGAGTCTACTTCGTGTTCACTTAACTATGTGACTCAAAGTTTTCATGGATATTCTTGATTACAGCAGTTTATTCTATAATAGTTGAGGTTTAACATGAAAGCATGAAATGTTCTGGTTACTATGCATATCATACTATTTTTAACTATAACGATAATCCTTTAGAGCAAAGCTTCTTATCTGCATTCCATTGGTGAAACAGACTGAGTGTTAAAGAGGCTAAGTAAGTTTGGCCAGGGTCACAAACTAGTGACAGGACCAAGTTTCAAACCCAAGTTGTCTGTCTTCTTTCCACTGTCCGTCATCCATTCCTCTTAGCCAGAGTTAATCCAGAAGGACCTGATCATAAAGAACAGGTTCACACCTGAGGAAAAGGATGTCAACACCCTGTCTTGTGCTTACCTCTTCACTTCATCTCCCACTCTCTTCTCTCTCCTGGACCTGGTCTTAAATTACTTATAACTCCCCCATAACACATTGCTATGGATTGCGGGGCAAACTGTTTCTCTTTTTCTAGAATATTCTTCTACTCTTTGTTGGGGCAACTCCTACCCCTTTTTCAGCTCAAGCATCACTTTCTCCAGGAAGCCTTTGCCGTAGCAGCCCCACTTCACACTTGTCCACCATTGGGTTAAGGACCCTTTCCCACAGTGTTTTCTGTTTACTTTTGTCACATCACTTGACAATGAATGGTGCCTTTTTGTTGCTTGCCTGTCTCTCTACTTGCCTGTCTTCGCAGTGAACTCCTTGAGAATAGGAACCACGGCTCATTCGTAATTGAATCTCTAGCCTTAGCATAGTGCCTCATGCACGGTAGGCGTTCAATAAATGTTTGATGACTAAATCTTAGAGTGACAGCGAAATAGAACCTGGAAGTGGACTCTTTAGCCCTATACATGCTGCTTGCCCCAAGATAGTCACCTTAGTGCTCCCCTTCCCCCCACCAGCCTGTTGAGCTTCCCAACTCCTCACTTCCTGAGCTGGCAGGCATTTTTTTCTGCATCGGATAACATGGGGAGAGTTCGGCAGATGGGTTCAGGAAGCCGGGAGTTTCGAAGCCTGGGAACCTTAGAGACAAAGTCTCTGAAGACAAAGCAACCCTTCCTTATGTAGAATCCAGGTTTATTTGATCTACAAAAGATGGGGCATTCCTCTACCTCACATGAAGCTGGCAGAATAAAAGGCTAAGTAAGAAAAGGGAGCTGAATTTTATTGAGGAAAAAAATACATTGTAGAAGAAAAATAATGGAGATCTCCTAGGAAGTGTCAAGGAAAATGTATCATTCAATAGTTTTAAAGAGCAAAAATCCAAAGATCCAAACCAGGAATGTGTGAAACATAAACAAATTTTGCAGATGATAAATCGCTCTCCTATATGCATTTTTCTCTTTTCAGTCACAGATCATTTGATGAAAAGAATCTGTTTATTCCAAGTTTGCCAACGTAGTTTTTGTTTTGACAGTTCAAGGGATGTATCAACTTTCCTTAATGGCCTTCGAAGCCTCACAATGTAGAAATTTGGTATTCTAGGCAATGTTTAAAAAATATTCATGGAACTGAAACATACAACTTGTGTTGACTAAATATTAGGAAGGAATAAAATAGTAGCATCGGAAAGAAATTGCCATAAACCCCAGAAAAGGTTGATACTGCCATCTGAGTATTTGATTATTGTTAAAAATAATAGGTAACAATTCTTTTTTTTTTACTGCATGCTGACTATATGCTAGCCATAGTGCTAGACTCTAGCAATGCAGCAGGAAGCACAACAGGTATGTCTTGCCCCTGAGTGGGTAGATATTAAACAGATAATTACACAGATATGTATATAATTATAAAGGTTGGTAAGAAGAGAGGATTTTAAAGAAAGAGTAATGGGGGAGACCTACTCTAGATTGATAATCAGGGAAAACCTCCTTGAGAAAATGGTATTTAAGCTGGGACCTAAAGAATGAGAAAGAGGCAGCCAGGTGAGTAGTGGTGGGGAAAAAGTTATAGTCACACAATATATAGATATCTTGACATAGGAAAGAGCTTGGCCTTTCTAAGGAACTGAAAAAACCAACTATGGGTTGTTTTCCTGCTGGTTGTGAGATTAATTGCTGCCCCTACCCCTATCCCTGGTATGTAGCACAGGGGCCTGACCCCTGCAGCCTATTTCAGGCTCTCTTGTCAGGAGACTCTACTGAATAGGGCCAACAGTACGAACTGGTAGGAGACTAGAAGGTAGGCAAAAGGGAGAAGCTAGGGTATTTCTACCTCTTTTTTTCTGGTTCAAAAGAGACTGTCCAGCAGTGGTGATGTTTTCTCCGTGGCTTTAGTTTTTTGGCTTCGAGTAAAACACAGTGATAACCGCTGTCCTTTATTTTGGAACTAAGATCATTCGCTAGGGACACAATCCTTACCGTTTAATGGCACCTCCTTGTACACAGGGGCATAGTGGTGATTACAATCAACCTAGCTGCTTCCTTCGAGAGGGTCATAAGTTTATAAGAAATAGCAAGGCCAACACATTGCAGCATCCACAGATTAAAGCCTCATCCATTTTCCCACTAAAAGAGGGAGGAAAGAGAACCCTATGAGCCATTTCTGGAACAGCTTGCAAAGCCATTAAAGTTTTGGTCAGGCAGCCAAGGTTTTTAACAGTGACTCACATGATCAGAAATCCACATGGAAGCAGCTGCCTGAATTTTCTCTCTCTCTCTCTCTCGGCTAACGATAGTGAGTGGGGAAGTCTACCCTTGGCATAGGAAAATTGCACATGACCTAGAGTGAGTTGAGTATAACTCACATATTTATAATAATAGTGATCATTAATTGGGAACTATCGCTGTTCTAGCATCCATACTAGTTACTTTACAAATAATATTAAACTTTCATGATAGATCAAAATCACCCTCAAGGTTGTTAGTATTATTTTGTCCTTTTGTAGAAGGGAAACTAAGGTTTGAGAATATTGTGAAACTTACTTAAGGTCAAAGAGACAGTAATTTGATACAAGTTCACATCTGTTTGACTTTAAAATCTATAATATTGTGCTACACTACAGCATTTCCGTTTTTGTTGGTAATCTCATAATAGCTCAGTTTCAGAGTGGAAATAAGCATTACAAAACTAGGGAATGAATTATATTCAGCTTTAAATATCAACAGTAATTGACCCAAGACCTCTAATTTGTGACTGGTGGCAATGAAAGAGAAGCAAAAGGGTGTTAGATCCTATTGATCTATGGATTTACTTGGGGAAGCCAGTAGTTCTTCAAAACATTTGTTTTTGTTGTTGTTGTTGTTTAAAGATTTTCCTTTTAAGTAATCTCTCCACCCAACGTGGGGCTTGAACTTACAACCCCAAGATCAAGAGTCCTATGCTCTACCAACTGGGCCAGCCAGGTGCTCCTGTTGTTGTTGTTCTAAATAAAAATTTCAGATATGTTGCTCTGGCCCCCAGGTAGTGTTTGATACCCAGGATCCATCCTCTTTGAGTATGATGATCAGCGCATTCCTTATCACAGAAGGCACATGAGAGGTTGTTTGGTGCTAACTACAACTAACCTAGTGGCTGTCTGGAGTATTGTGCAAAAATTCTTCTGGGAATGAATCAACAGAACAGCGTGCCTTGACATCTGTCATGACTTCGGAGTATGATGGAGGCAGGGGGAAATTTATACTTGCCCTCCCTGCCCTAGTAATCCATGGGTGGTACTGACAATGCCTTAAGTGCTTTGTGTTTCCTTTTTCTACTGGATTTCCCAGTCCGGTTCTTCAAACCCTTACAAAACAGTTCATTATAATACATGATATTGGATAGGGAAAAACATATATCTCTTTTTCTTTCTTTTCGTTTTTGAAATACAAAAGTAGGAACAAGAAAAGAGGGGAGTTTGATAATGGTTGCTGATAGAGCACGCACAGGAAGAATGACCTCATACCACACACACTAGACCTCTGAATAGAGTTTATTCAGAGAAACTTACAGAAGCAGGAAGAGGAGCAGGTGTACCCCTCCTTTGCCTGTTGCTCTCTGAGACAGTGCAAAGTGATCTCGCAAGCCTGCAGTCTAAACTCTGGGCTAGTAAGCAGCGTGCAAGGAAGATCAACATCAGCTGTGGTATGAGGAGGGCCTAGAGTCCCAGCCTTGGACTTCGCCTGACACGCCTTCTCAGCATTCATGTTTACAGCCATACCAGACCCTCCCTGGCGTGAACAGGAGCTCAGGCACAAGTCTTGCAGTTTCCAATGTATGGAACCTTGGCCTCCCAGCCTGCTCCTCCACCTCAGTTCTCTCTCAGGATGCTTGCCAAATAGTCCCGCCCTGCAGGAAGCCTCCCTCATTCTGGGAGGACTTCCAGGGGCTAGTCTCAGATAAATGAACCTTTACTTCTCACTGCAGCATAAACCTGAAGCCCTCTGAGGACCAGCTGAATTGAGAACATCTTATCAGAATGTGTTTGGCTGGGTCTTTGCCAGCACATCAAGTATCTTGGCCTATAGTACTTATATTGTCATGCTATCAGTCAAAAGAAACTGATCAAATCAAAAGTCTTAATTTCACAGCTCAGAGTTGTTCTCTCCAACACATCTGTCTAAATTCTTGGTAGTTTGATTATAAGCAAATATGATTCTTCTAGTAGCCTGACTGATCAGTTCCTCAGAGTTTTTTCCTCCACTGATATTGTCCTTTACCCTACCTCAGCCGCTCATGCCCACAATCACATCATGAATCTTATTATTACCAATAATTGCCACTTATTTATTATCTGAATTTAATATCCGCACTTCTCATCATTCCAATTCGCTGCCTCTAAAGTTCAACTTTAACAATGCTTTGGCCTCATCGGGATTTCTAGGCCGTGGATCCTGGTACATTTTCCCTGTCCTTCACCGCCTTTGGGCCTCCATCCCTTCCCCTCTTAAGTCTGTGACAACCATTATCATCATTTTGTGCGTGTACCCTCAATTCCTTTGCTTCTCTTTCACATAAACTTGGGAAAACACAACCTTGATTGAATCTCTCTACCTACTCCTCATAGTTTGTGGTTGAAAGGAAGCGCTCTACCCTGCTATTATCTCCATTTTAAATTCGTAATTACAAACATCAAATGCGCCTGATGCTGCCTGGCCATCTCACTGGACTTGCCAGCTCCATTCACCATGAAACTTTCCTACACAACTCTTTCCACTTTCTCGTCTCTCTTCAGACCCTAACAAACTTCCTCCTCCATCCTTGCCCTCAAATGATCACCTTCTTTCCTACTCCCTTAGGAAAACTGAAGCACTCATAAGAGAATTTCTTCAGCTCCCTGCTGCCCATCTACCCTGTAGTAGGACCTGCACATGCATACACTGCCTTCCTGCCTCTTACTAGAGAGGAACTCTCCATGCACCTCGGGCCAACACCTCCAGTCCCCTTCACACGTATGCAAAGACATCACTCCTGTGAATTTCTTTCCTTCTCCTATAGCATTATATTTCTCCCATTAAAAAAGAAAAACTTTCTTGGTCCCATCTCCCAAAGCTATTGTCCCCATTTCTCTGTTACTTTAGCAGCAATATTTCTCAAAAGAGGCTTCTATACCTGCTTTCTCCAATTCCTTTCTACCCTTTCTGTCGTGAATAACCCAAAGCAGTCAGGCTTTTGACCCCACGACTTCACTGGACCTGCTCTTATGAACTTCACCAATGACTTTTACATACTTAAATTCAGTCAGTCTCCGGAGCATTTGGCAGAGTTATTCTCATTCTTCTCCCTGATGCACCTTCACCTAACTTCTGGGATACTACCTACTCTTGGTTTTCTTCACACCTCACTAGTAACTTCTTATTGTCCTTCACTGATTCCATCTTTTTGCCTAGACTTTTTAACACTGGAAGATCCATAGCTCAGTCTGCGGGCCTCTTCTCTTTTTTTAATCTGCAGTTATTACCGTGGTGATCTCATATAGCTTCTCTAAGCTTTGTTAGAAAGCGTCTAGGTTGACCTATACTCCAAGGTAGTTGTCCTTAAGGAGTGAATGTTCTGGAGTCTTGACTTAATTCTCTAGATGTCCCCTCTGCCTCTCCACCTAGGTTAATTAGAACTTGAACATTTCCCAGCCAAGTGCAAGCTCTGGTAATTGTTCAGTTTCTTCTCCGGAGTTAGGGTTGCCAGATAAAATATACTTGGAACATCTACAAACTTATTTGTTGATTTTCTGAAATTCAAATTTAACTGGACATTCTCTGTTTTTATTTACTAAATCTGACAGCCCTACCAGTGTTTGTCCATCCTTGTGGAATTTCAGTCTGCTTACACATAACTTAGGAGTTCAGCTAAGAGCTCACAGTTCCCCTATACAGATTTATGGAGCCTAGTTCTCTAGGTTGTTTTTTTCTCCCAGTACTCTGTTCTATAAATTCTTCTTTAGCCTCCACCAATTCCAATTTTTTCTTTTCAACTCACTAAAAAGACTGTGCTCTACCTCGGCATACTCACCCTTTGCCACAGCCCAGAAAAAGGACCCAAGCAGAAAGCCAGGGCAACTGTAGGGCTCACTTAATTTGTTTTGCTTCCCCCAGGGATTACAGTTTTGGGCTGCCTATGGTCCAATGTCTGAAGACAATTGTTTGGAGGATTGACCATCCTGCTAAAGAATTGTTTGGAAAGGCCCTGAGGCTACGTGAGAGAGAGCAGCCAAGAGGAGTCCAGTCTTTTAGTTAACTCTGCCAGGGTGCCAGACCCTCTAGACTGGCTCAGTGGCTAGCTGAGTACCACTAAGTGACATAGTCATTGCTATGTACAGTGAAATCGTTGCCCAGCCAGGACACCTGGGTGGCTCAGTCAGTTAAGTACCTGCCTTCAGGTCAGGTCACGATCCCAGGGTTCTGGGATCGAGTCCTGCATCAAGCCCCACATCGAGCTCCTTGCTCAGTGGGGAGCCTTCTTCTCCCTCTGCCTGCTGCTCCCCCTGCTTGTGCTCTGTCTCTCTCCCTCTCTCTCTGACAAATAAATAAATAAAATCTTTAAAAAAAATAGTCGCCCAGCCAAATCCTATTCAAATTCCTAACCCCCAGAATCACAAGGTATAATAAAATGGTGATGTTTTAGCCACTAGTTCTAGGGTAGTTTGTTATATATGAGTACACAACTCTAACAGCTATCCAGCTCCCCCAAGACTTTTGATTAATCCATCTTTTTTTCTACTCATTTGATTGTTACTTTTATCATTCAATTTCCTTTTGTAGACCTATTTCTTAATTTTTTATTATGTTTTAATAATCTTCTATTATTCATTTACCAGTTCCAAAATGGTTCATTACAGTAGTTTTATGATATATTTACTATCTGGTGAAGCTCATACTATCATGTCTCTTATTTTTCAGAATGCCTCTGCCAATTTGTGCATTTTCACATGAGGTTTTATACAATTTTGACATGTGACAAAAAGTTTACCGTTAGTATTTTTATTGGGACTAGGTTACTTTTCAATCTGAATTTGGAAAAAATTCACCGAAAATTTAGAGGAAATTTTCCATTTATTTTTCTTCTTTGATGAACTTCATTTGTTTAAAATTTTCTTTATGTAAGTCCTTGGAAAATTCTACATGAATAATTTACATGAATAGTTTACCATTTTTGTTATTATAAACAGAAATTAGTGTTCTATTTTTCCAGTGTATTGCTGCTTGAATGGAGGAAATAAATTGGCTTATAAATATATATATATAATTCTTTTTAGTAGGCTCCACAACCTGTGTGGAGCCCAGTGCAGGGCTTGAGCTCACAACCCTGAGATCAAGACCTGAGCTGAGATCAAGAGTCAGGTGCTTAACCAACTGAGCCACCCAGGAACCCCCGGCTTGCATATTAATTTGAAACTATTCAATGACCACGAGTTCTTGCTTCTTACAATTATGAATTTGAAATTTGTAGGTTTTCTTTACATCACCCACTTACAATAATAATTTTGCCTTTCTTTCCAACATCAATCTTTTTAATTTTTATTTCTATATTGTAGGCTCCATGAAGGCAGGGATTTTTGTCTCTTTTATGTACTATTATATCTCTAGTACCCACCGGCCAGACATGTGATAGATACTCAATACACATTTGTCGATTAAATTAATAGTGCAATAATTAGGAGGCAGGCTTTGGAGTCGGACTGGCTGGGTTTGAATTCTGACTGCTACTTGTTTGATATATTACTTTATCTCTGAGTTAAATATTCTTAGTCTCAGATTCCTTTTTCATCAGTAACTTGGTGTTCAATAGCATCTATTTCATAAAGATGTGAAGATTCAATGAGATGAATAATCCATAAAAAGATCTTAATGGAATACTTGACACACAGTAGGTTCTTGATGTATTTTTCTTTTCTATTATTTCTCTTCATTATAGACTATAATAATAGTAATAATAGTAAATTGCCCCTGCACAATTTACCATTGCCCCTGGCTATAGAGTTTATTCTTTGTCACATGAATTCTATAAATCCTCTTTTTTGGTTTGCACAAGAATAAACCGAATAATTTATTCTGAGCAAAATTCAAAATTATAAATATTTTGAAAATCCTTTCAAAAAACGTGTAGTAACAACATATATTTAATGTGTGATGATTGTACGTTTTAGTTTTAATTTTTTTCCAGTTTTATTGAGATATAATTGGCATAGAACATTGTATAAGTTTTAGGTGTACAACATAAAGAGTTGGTATATGTATATATTGCAAAATGATTATCACAATAAGTTTCGTTAACATCCATCACCACACATAGTTGTAATTTTTTTCTTATGATAAGAACTTTTAAGATTTACTCTTTTAGCAACTTTCAAATATACAATACAGTGTTGTTAACTATAGTTATTATGCTGGATGTTACGTCCCCAGAGCTTATTTATCTTATAACTGGAAGTTTATACATTTTGACCACCTTCATATAAATGCTTCTTTTGCACAGACTTTTCTTCCTTGGCAATTTTACCTGCCGTTTGTCCTTACCCTCCAACTCAAATTGCCAATACTAGCCTTAACCATTCATGAAAGCATTAATGATAAAAGGATTGCCTTTATTGTATACAGAGGATATTAAAACTGCTTCCTGTTTATTTGAGTTCTGGCTGCTGTGGCCCCTAAAAGAAATAATTTGAAGAACCACATTTTCCCCAACTTCCAAGTCTTAGTCTGACAAAAGGATTTTTGTCCAAATTTATGAATTTATTTACATAAAAATCCTATGAAAGCATAAAAAGTAGTCATGTTATTGTGCTTCTAATAAAGCACCTTTGCTAAAAAGAGTAAATTACATGAACTTGAGACTATCTCAGGAAATTTCCAGTCTTCTAACTTAAGTTTGAAATAACACTCTTTTAATTCAGTCTTGGTTTAACTTCCATGGATACATTGGCCTTTTATACTTTTGACTTCCTTAAATACTTTTATTTATACCACGGTTATAAATATTTCCCAGTGCCCTTGGATTTAGGATTTAAAAGATCATTCTTTCTTCCTGTAGCTTCCCTTACACTTATGAGTTTTTTACCTGGATGCAGTAGAGGCTTAATCTCTTTTTGTGGGTAGATTTTGCATTTTTAAAATGTGTATTCCAGGACCTAAGGCTCTGAATTTCCCATGTTGCTGGAGCCAGAGTTCCAAACCTTGTGGGTGATCACTCTCAGGGCCAGTATATTATCTCACCAGAGCCTCACATCCTGGGCCTATTATTGCCTCTACCTGCCAGGAGCATTGTCTGAAGCTGACAGTGTTTTCTCCTCACTGGTATCCCCAGCCAATCTAAGGCTACAGAAAGCA
The DNA here is from genome assembly GCF_017311325.1 of Ursus maritimus. Taxonomy (NCBI): domain Eukaryota; kingdom Metazoa; phylum Chordata; class Mammalia; order Carnivora; family Ursidae; genus Ursus; species Ursus maritimus. Next base: position 11,762,841 of record NW_024424564.1, on the reverse strand, counting down.
GCAATAAAAGCTGGGTGATTTATTGGTTTGTGTATTTGCTTTGGAAGTGTCCTCCGGTGCCATGTTTCTGGGCCAATAATTTTCAGACATTTGTTTGTTAAGGTAGCGTAAGACTCTCTTCCAATATAATCTTACATGGTAGCCCAAGAGGTAAGCGAGATGGAAAGGTTATTGCTCTGGTTGATGTAGGGAAAGAGTCTGGAGCCCTGTCTGCTCAGTGTTCCTCATTCCCTATTCCCTCACCTGGAACAGCATCTGAAGGTCTTCGTGGAAGCGCTGGTGTCAAGGTCCCAAGAAGGTAGAGTCTCCAATGGTAGACCTCAGTTTAAATGATTCTGTTAAGTATTCTGTTGGGCCTGCACAGCGTTGTCCTTTACTGTATTTTTTTCCAGCTGTTTTATTTTCAAAGTAATCCCAGTGAACTCTTCCAGCTGCTTAACTTGATATTTACTTTGACATTTCTAAATGGGATGCTTACTGCCATTTTGGATTTGTGGGTATTAGACATTATCTACTCACTTCCTACCATGGGAGATGAAGATTAAACTCTCTTCCTATTTCTCCCCACATCTCTTTCTCTTATCTTCACACTATAATTTTTAATTTAACCAAGAGTAAGCATTTCTCTTATTATGACAATGTAAATATTATTTGCATTTGAGTCAAGTAGGATGTTAGTTTGGGTACAACTTTTGATTTTTCTGAAAGTTAATAAATGTTTTACAAATTATTTTGCTTATTTTTTTTGGACCTTAATTGCATACTTGAATTTAATTTTTCAAATGCTCAAACATGCCGGAAAATATATCTTCCATTCCCCTCTCACACCCCAGTTCTCCTTCTCTGCTCCGGTCTGCACTACCTGCCCTCTAAGTCTGCTGCACAGCTAACATCATGGGTTCTCTTCCATTTGGGATTCCTGTGTTCTGGATGCCATGTTTTCCAATTTTTTAGTTTATCTCCTCTTTTTGTTGGAGCACATGCTCTGATTAGCCTCTTGAAAAATGATTCATGGAAGGCACATACTGCATCTTTGCTGTCTGAAAATGCCTTTTTGTACCTTGACAAAACATTACATATAGAATTCTAGCTTAGAAATAATTTTCAATCAGAAATTTTAAGTTATTTTTCTGCTGTCTTCTAACTTTCTCTCTTCATAAGGATACCCATTGCTGTGTGGCCTTTTTTGCTCCTTGCACTGTGCATTCAGTTGGCCTTTTCAATCTGGAAACTCCAGTTCCTTTAGTACTATATTGTATTATATGTCTGAGTGAGACATTTTTAAAGTATTAATTGAATGCTAGAGAGCAGCATTAATTAAGGATAAGTTGGGGAACTTATTAAATTGTCTGTAGGTAATAACAATGATGACTATGATTGGGTAGAATCAGCAAGTTAAGATATTAATAAATTTCCTGAAGTGGTCTACACATCAAATGCTTTGATTATTTAATTTTTATTTATTTTATTATTTATTTATTTATTTGACAGAGAGAGGGAGAGAAAGAGGGAGCACAAGCAGGAGGAGCTACAGAGAGAGAGGGAGAAGCAGGCTCCCCACTGAGCAGGGAGCCTGACATAGAACTCGATCCCAGGACCCTGTGATCATGACCTGAGCCGAAGGCAGGTGCTTAACCGACTGAGCCACCCAGGTGCCCTGGTTATTTAATTTTTAAAAAGAATCCATCTGGGCAGTTATATACTGTGCTATTAAGGGGTTAAACAACTCTCTCCTGGCCTAATTTTCCCATTTGGAGAACATCCCCTAGAGAAATACTCCTGGCCTCTCTTCTCACTTCTTAACTTATCCCTTCCCTTAGGAGGAAAATGATGTGACTGAATTTATGAGTAGGAACTGAGCATGCTCAGCTTCTCACGTTCTAGTATCTCCTTCTTTGCAGCCAGCCTGGCCACAAGAGGCATGCTGCATTAATCTTTTCTCAGCCTCATATTTAGCGCTTATCTCTGTGGGGTAAGTTGTCCATCCTGCTTCTGACTAGGTGTGTCTAACTTAGGAGAATATATTAGGGAGTCCATTGTAACCATACACCTGTGTTTTCAAATATCAGTTCAATAATAAGGTAATGTTTGTATTTTAATTGGCTCTGAAGTCAGTAAAGGAAAAGAAATGTTATTATCCCCCCAAATCCCAGCATGTTTGTTACTATATGTGTATATATGTGTACACACACACACACACACACACACACACAATGAGTAGAGGATTATTTACCCCAAATCATGGGTGGTTTAAGGGATTCAAGAGCAATTTTGATATGGCTTGGTTTTTCCTGTCTCACTGCATTTGAAACCCAATACCCACATCATCTGTAAAGCTAGCATACATTATTCCCAGCAAAGGAGAGTGAACTTCATATTTGCTAGCATGTTCTTATAGCCTTATTGAGTGGGTACTGTCAAAGCTAACAGTGACCATTTTCATTAGTAACATAGGGAACATCTGAAGCTGTTTTCACTATGATAAATTCCCAGAGGGTTCAGTTTAATGAAGACATTCGCCTCAATGCACTTGTGTGGCAGTAACATATTTCTAAAATAATAGCAGACTCGCTGCTATTAATCCAAACAGGACTCAGATCCACCAGCTTTTTTAAATCTCATGTTTGTTAAGAGGGTTTATGACTCCATCACCTTTTCAGTGTGACAAACTTTTTCCTATAACAAACATCTAGGTAATCCCAGCCCTTACAGATATGCTGCATGACCAGATCATAAAATGGAAAAAACACCAGCACCTTTTTTTCTCGTGTCTAAAAGATTTTTTTCCTTCACCCATTTAATTCCTTCCTCCATTCATTGAACAGATATCGTTTGTTTATTTGGTGTCAAGCACTATGTTAGATACTAGGAGGTAAAAAAAGAAAAAGGTCATTATGGAGAACACTGGCATAGAATATAATGATAGTATAATATAAGCTGTGTAAAGATACATGCGGATTGCGTTGGGAACTCAGCAGAGGGGGTGATTTTCTCTGGCCAGAGGAGATGGAAAGGTTTCCAAAAAAGACAAATTGCTACATCCTCTTGAGTTTAGCAATCTCACAATTAACTTCTTATATCAGATTTTGACCAAAGGGCAACTATATGAACAAATATATATACGTGTGAAGATTTGGATGAGACTTCAATCATGTTAAAGTTATTTATATTATAAATTATTGTTATTATTATTATTATTATATTATATAAATGAAATTCAAAAAAAGAGTTACTAAAGCCCAGAGGGAATAGGACTAAGATTGTGTTGTAGTCCATTTAGTTTGGTATTTGGTCCCCACAAATGTAACTTGGAAAAGACCACATAAAAACAAAAATTACATAATTTTTGGTAATGCAAAAAAAAAAATCTGATTTGGAAATAATTCCTTCCAGAACTCCAAGTCTAATTTACATATTTGAGTAGCAGAATTAGTCTGTGAGCAATTCTATTTGAAAACAGTGATTAATTAATGCATAAAACATTTTTTGAACATGTATACTGTATAGGAAAGAATGCACTAGATTCATGCAGTGGTGGAGAAATAAAATTCCTATATAGATAAGGCTGATAATATAAAAGGCTGAATCAGGCTATAAAAGGCTGAATAGAGAGTGATCAAGCCCATGGTGAAATGCAGAATGCATACCTTACCCAAAGAAATTTTAATTTTAAAAAAGTGGGCAGGCCAAATAAAACACATTTGGTAAGCAAATCTGGCCCATCGATCAGTTTGAAACTCTTGGATTCAGGCAATTCAAATACTAATATGATTCCATCCCTATCCATGGAGTTCCCAGACCATTGGAGGAGATGGACTTGTAAATAACTTTGGTGCCATAGTTTCTGCACTGGTAGAGGGTAGCTGAGCAGTGCTCTAGGAGCGCAGCTCACCGCCTACTCAAGACTGGCAGAAGTCCTAAAGTGGGAGTTAGTACCATCATCAGTCAATAATTCTACCTGTTATCCTGTAAATCATCCCCTTCTTAAGTATACTTCAAGTTTTCTCCCCAGTATTGTCCACAGCTTACTTTTCTTCATTACATATTCTATTATCATTTACCTATATGGAAAATCTATTTTTTTCTGTAATAATTTCAGTTGAATACATTTGAGGTTTTTCAGTTATACAGTTAACATCATACATATGAACAATTTTGCCAACTTCTTCTTTTTCGTTATTTATACTTCTTTTCTTTTTTGGTCCATATGCCTTGGCTGAGACTTCCAGAACAATAATGGTGTATAAGTTTGATTGTGGCCACCCTGTGTTGCTCCAGCTTCCATAGGAATTCTTCAGATATTTTGCATGAAGGTCACTTTAAAATATATTAAAAACTAATTTGAAGGGTATATACTTAAAAGAATCGAAAGTAGGGACTCAGATGCATATTTGCACATCAGTGTTCATAGCAGGATTACTCACAGGAGTCAAAAGGTGGAAGCAACCCAAATGTCCACTGATGGATGAATGGATAAACAAAACATGGTAGTACATACAGTGGAATATTGTTCAGCCTTAACAAGGAATGAAGTTCTGGCATATACTACAATGAGGACGAACTTCAAAGACATTATGCTAAGTGAATAAGCCACACATAAAAAAAACAAATATTGTGTGATTCCACTTATATGAAGTATCCAGAATAGTCAAATTCATAGAGACAGAAAGTAGAATAGTGATTACCAGGGGCAAGGGGTGTGTATATGGGGGCTGGGAGGGGTTGGGAGGGTGGGGTGTGATAATAAGAAGTTACTGTTTAATGCGTACAGCTTCAGTTTGAGAAGATGAGCAAGTTCTGGAGATGGATGGTGGTGATGATTGCACAACAGTGTGTGTGTACTTAAATATGATGAATTTTATGTTATGTTTTTTTTACCACAGTAAAACGTTTGGAAGTATTTATTTATTAATTTTTTTCAAGTAAGCTCTATTCCCAATGTGAGGCTTGAATTCACACCCCGAGATCAAGAGTCGCATGTTCTACTGACTGAGCCAGCCAGGCACCCCAAAAGTTTGGAATTATTTATAGCATTCCTTATATTCTGGAATAGTTAAAATGATGTAGATCTTAAAGTGGCATCTGTTCCTTGAAAGTTAAAAACAATTCACCTATAGAACATTCTGAAGCTAATTGTCCATTTTTTCTTGGTATCTGAGATTTTTTTTTTTTGGATCTGAAACAATTGCCAACTTTTTTTTTCTAAGACCAATTTTTATTGGTCAGCTTCTATCTCCTTTTTTTTTTTTTTTTTTGATAGAAAGAGAGTGTGTGAGCCCAGGGTGGAGGGTAGGGGCAGATGGAGAGGGAGTGAGAGAATCTTAAGCAGACTCCCCCACTGAGCACAGAGCCCCACACAGGATTCAATCTCAAGACCCTGAGATCACAACCTGAGCTGAAATCAAGAGTCCAACTTAACCGACTGAGTCACCCAAGTGCCCCAGTTTCTATCTCTTTTCAAGAGAAAACTTGGGTAACTTGTATTTTCCTAGGAACTAACCTATTTTATCCAAGCTTTGTACTAGCCAAAGCATTTCCTTGTAATTCTTTGAATATTTTGCTATATCTTATTTCCCTGTTATCTCTTAGTATTTTGTATATTCATGAACTCTCCACATCCCCAGTGAAATAATAGGCTTGCTATATTAGTTTTATTTACACACACTCCCCCCACCCAGCTATTGTGTTTCTTAGTTCTAAAGTTCCATTTAATTCTTTGTTATGTTATTCTTTTCTGAGATTTTCTTTTTTTTTAATTTGTTTCAAATATGTTCACAAGTGCTTGTTAAGATATTTTTATGATGGTTGTTTTAAAATCCTGTCCGATAACTCCAAGGTCTGTCTCAAATTCTTTTTGGCAATTGTCGATTTGTCTTTTCTCATTAAAGTTGAGGTTTTCCTGGTTCTTTGTATGACAGGTGATTTCAATTATATCCTGGACGTTTGCGGTATTGTGTTGTGAGACTCTGTTTCCTCTTTAATCTTCTTTTGTACAGGTAGTCATCCTGTTTATGTTTGCATTTGTTAAATGTCTACAATTATAATACACTACACCTTTTGCAATCCTGTTTTGGCATTATTTCACTCTTTTTGTACAAAGAGCTTCTCTGAGAAGCCCCACATACTTTGGCTAACTCCATTGTCCTCTTTATAATTAGGATAGCAAGAAATACCACTTGTTTGTGTACTGCTCTTATTTAACTTGTAACATCTCTTCTTTCAAGACCTTCAAATATTGTCTTACTTACCTTCTCCCACCAAGGGCTGCCCCAGGCCATTTTCATCTATCCCATCTAGTCTAGCTTGTCTTCAGCAGCTAATTAGACACATCGGTATTTAGCTTTATAGTCATCCTGCAAATCTTTCTGAGACAGTTAGGCTTTCTCCCCCTCCATCCTCACTTCATAGGCAGCCTGGGGTTCCAACTCCCCTTCCCAGTCCTTCCTCCTCTGGGGGCGCCTGAACTGCCCTTCCAGAGGGGATGTTTGTGCCCACACTCCCTTCAGCAACAGCTGCTGCTAATTAACTTATTCAACTTACTCCTCCTGGAAGAGTGATGTAATGGCTTGGAAATATTGGACAGAACTTCTGCTTTTGGGCATTGTGAAATTATTCAACCGGCACAGCAAGCAGTAAAATCAGAGTTCAGTAACATTCTCATCAACACGTAGGCTCTAGGCTCTAAAGGAGGAAGGCTGGTAGGGCTGCAAAAAGGAGGGAGAGGAGAGGAACGCTAGACTGTCTGTAGGGTCAGAGCCTAAAGACCCCTGAAGCACTCCAAGCCTCAAAAAGACTTGGAGAAGTCTTAGAAAGTCAGTTAAATACATGTATTCTGGCTAACAACGAAGAAAACGCCTGGACTAGGTGGGATATGAAAATGGCCTTGGGACAGCTGTAGGTGGGAAAAGAAAAATAATGAAATAATTGTAGAACTTGAAAAAAGAAGAGATGTAAAAAATTAAATGATAGCAATAGTAAACAAACAAATGGACAGCCTTTCCGCTTTCCTAACTTTAAAGTGGACAGTGAAGTTAGCCAAAGTATGGTGTTGGGCTTCTCAGAGGCTCTCAGTATAAAAAAAATGAAAAATGCCCAAACGAGATTTTTAATACTATGGCATATTGTTTACGGTTTACATTTAACAAATTAAAGCTTTTAACATCATAAAAAGGAACAGTGTGACTGTGTTCTTCACGAGAAAGTTCTAGATTTTATTTTTTTTTAAATTAATGCCCATGATGTAGTCGTCCCAGTTTAAAGTGTGTGATGAGCATTCCCTTCCCCTTCAGATCTGACAGTGGTGCCTTCAGACTGAATGTGTAACCTTAACAGGAAATGGAGGCCTTTTGCATGGGAAGCTTGGGTCCAAGAGAAACGCCTCCCATCCGATTGGACTCTTGAGTAATGTGTTGAGCAAGGTGACTTGCCTGCTCATCTGTTACTCATGTGAGAACTTGTTTTAACTGTGCTTCCCTCATTAGGCAGATCAGTGGGCCTGCGGGGGGCTAGTGCATGAGTAATAAATAAAATAAATAAATAAAATAAATAAAACTCCTATGTAGGACTTGACCTACTACCTCCATCCTGTTTTCAGGCTGGCTATGGGACAGATGGTGGGAAGATAGTAGGAATGGGAGGAGAGGAAAATATTTGTCTGCAATCAGGAAATGAAGGCCTAAGTCCCGAACAGGTTGAGGGAATGCGGCCTCTGATCTGTAGACTGATGGGTAGACTGATGGGTTGCTCTGCAGGGCCTGCGTCTCAGAGATAGAATCGTATGCATGCAGGGCAATTGTACGCGTGCAGTGTGTTTCTAGACTTGCACTGTAGCTGTCTGTGTGTCTCTGTCCTTGTATGGGTGGCTTCCTGTCTCTATGCCACAGGGCGTCTCAACATCTGGCTTGCTTTCCAGGCCCCCTTCTCACTCTCCCATTTTGTTTCTCCCTGTGGGCTTGGTTATTTGATTAAGGAACTCTGAGAAATGAATCCATTTCTTTATCCATCAATCCCCCAGAATTCCTTAGAGGCAATTTCTCTCCCCCACTTCAAGGGCCTCTTCAGTCTCTACTGTCTCTGCCCTTCTTGTCAAACGTGGCTCCCAGCAGATCTGATAAACCCGCTTGCACTGAGGAGGCCCCTTCCCTTCCCAAAGCATTTGCATCTGCAAAGGCGACAAACAAAGCTCCAGGTCCACCAAAGCAATTTCCAGGTGGGTAATCCTAGGCACCAGTAGAAAGAGACTCTCTTTGGAGGAGTAGCGAGAAGTTCTCTGTATGTTTAGAATTTTAATTTAATAAATAAATTATTTTTAAACTTATAAAATGCAGGTTATAATATCAACACAAAAGAATTTTTGAGGTTTAAAGTGATAGAGTGCATATACCTAGCACAGTGCCACAAAAGAAAGTGAGCGTTTGAGAACTGGCTGCTGTCCGCTGTGGGCGCTACCACTCAGCTTTGCTTCTGCACCAGGCTCTGGGCGAGGCAATGGCACGAGCACCCGATACAATAGTAACAAAACTGTTCTCTCCAGACCTCCGGGAGCTCAGACTAAAGAGAAAGTTTGCACATGGACAGCTCAGTTCCCTCTCCCCGCAAATGTTTTCTTATATATTACCTCACTCAATTCTCTCTTTGTGCTTGGTATGTGTAATTTTTAACATTTAACAAAGGAATTGTCCAAGTTCCACACCCAACTTGGAACAGGTGTTCTTTAAGTGAACATCACTCAAAAGTATGTATATCACAGCAAAATACTCTCAATACAAGTAATTGTCACTAAATTACTGAACTCAGGGCTATGCAAGAGGAAGACCAATGAAACCAAGAGAAAGTCCTCAAATTTTTGTTTCTGAAAGCATGCATTTGAGTTAGGGTTCAGGAAATATGATCACTGGAAATGTATTATGGTAATTGGAAGTTATTAAAGTGCTTCCTAAAATTGAGCTTTTATTCATGGTTTCATACTGTAAGAGCCATATGCCAGTCTGTCTCCCCCTCCCACCCCCGTGTGTACGTGTGTGTGTGCGTGTGTGTGTGTGTGTGTGTGTGTGTAAATGGGGTGGAGGTTAGTAGAGGGATAATTAGCATGAGTAGTTAGACACTAAAATAAGCTCTGTGTTGTAGTATATCCTCCATAAAAGTGAGCATTCAATTAATTCCAGAGTACTTCTGTCATTTTATTTTATTTTATTTTATTTTATTTTTTTAAAAGATTTTCTTTATTTATTCGACAGAGAGAGAGAGAGCCAGCGAGAGAGGGAACACAAGCAGGGGGAGTGGGAGAGGAAGAAGCAGGCTCATAGCAGAAGAGCCTGATGTGGGGCTCGATCCCATAACTCCGGGATCACGCCCTGAGCCGAAGGCAGACGCTTAACCGCTGTGCCACCCAGGCGCCCCTCCTCTGTCATTTTAATTATGATTCTCTCAACAAGTTTTAGTGCCTGTGAGAGGTGCTCACATGAACTTATGTTCCACCTTCCCTGGCATGATAACAAAGGAGGACAAACTGTGGTCAGTGACTTTACCCCCTCTGCTTCCGTATGGGACCTGGATACCAGAAGACAGGATTCTAATTAAATTACGTGGCTTGTTCCTACATATTTCCCAGTTTTTGTTGCTCTTGTGCATGAGATCTATTTTTCTATGCAATGGTTAACTCTTTATTGCTAACATATACCACTATAGTTTCATGGCTCATTTTGACAACCCAAAATTTGATCTTCTCTTAAAGATCACTCTATTCCCCGGTCCCCTTGAGGATAGAAATGTGACCATGTTGGTGACAGAAGAGGACGTTCTTTGCGGGGTGGGGGAACAATTTTCTAGCAAGTGTGGGGTAGAGGCATCTGGGTCCTTCTGTGTGGCATTGGAGGAGCTCTGGAAGTCCAGCCCTGAGTAACCACAGGGACTGGAAAGTGGTGGCAATGGGGTCTTCACTACACCCTGCGAACACTCGTATATATAGTGAGGCTGGCCATTCCTGGTTACATGGCTTCAGGCTCTAGTTCTCCTGCCCTCCCATAAATTCTGCAAACTGGCTAATATCTTGTGATATGTTCCTTCTCATTTAAACCAATCCTAGTCTCTTACCTAGTCTCTTTGGATTGCTCTGTAGCAGTTAAAAAGAATTCAATAGGTTATACACCCTGACACGAAATGCCTCAAACACTGTTATGCGATAAAAACAAAATGCAGTATCACAAACAAAATGGCACATTTCTTCATGTATGTATATCTTTGCAAATGCATAGAGAAATGCATCGAGAACTTCTGAGGAACTACAAACCCAGATGATAACAGTGACAGCCTTTGGGGAAGAGAGTGGGAGTACGGAAGGGAGTCGGGGAAATGCATGTAGACTTGTGCCTTTTACTCTGTATACTTTTTCTCAAATTTCTACAAAGAAAATGCTTTCAAGTATTGCTTATGTACCTAACACAGCAAAACAAAACAGAAAAAAGAAAACCAGTGAGCCAGAGTGTAGCAAATAGAAAGCAGGAGTCTCCAGCCTATTATCAGCTTGATTCCACTGAACTAATCTTATAAGCGTTGTACCATCTACTCCACACAGCATAGATGAAACTGCATAAGGGAGGGTCTTTCTGCTCTCAGGGGGCTGGACAAGCAGACACATAAAGAGATAAATACTATATAGTATTGAAAGTAGAAGGATAGCAATACAAAGAGGTTTTGTGGGAGCCCTGGGTAGGGTCCTCCTAACCTGCTCCAGAAAGAATGATGGGTGCTACCAACAACTCTTCCAGGCAGTGTGTGGGCATTTACAAAGAATTTACCCTATAAAATATTGAGGCCTTTTTACAGGATCAGGTTGTATAAGCTCTGATGGGCAAACCAGCCAACACTTGTCTTCCCTGCACTGTGCCCTACACCTGTGGCATTGTCCCACCTTCTTGTTATTGTCTACTTTATTCCTTTCCATCATTTTTCCTACTTGGTGTCCTCATGGACACGAGTGGTTAGGACCTCCCAAAGCCTGCCCCCTAACCATTCTTCCCAGCTTCCCAGTTTGAATATCCAGACTTTACCCTTGTCTCAGAAGCCAATCTTTGGCGCTACTAGTCTGACTTTTCTTGGTCTACCTAAGTCTTGGGGCCAGTCTGATAAAGTGAGCCTGTCCATGTGGTGATGGAGGGTGATGGCTTGATGAGTTACTCCCTCTGGGTAAGAGATTCATATTTTAACCAAGCCTCCAGGGCAAGCCATCTCTCACCCCAGAGAAAGACACCAATATGTGGGGAAATTTAATCATAGTCTACCCTTCTCCTGCCATCTTGGTCAAAATTAATAACTTGGGCTGTGCCCTGGCTGTTCTAGGTCATCCTCTTGTCCCGTGCATTGAGGTCCCTGCCTCTATCTCCATTCTTGTCTGTAAACTCCATGAGGGCAGCGCTCAGCCTGAGCCTGCCATAGCAGAGCTCAATGCAAGTTGGCTTGAACTCACTCATCCAGCAAATCTTTATTGAACTCCAACTATGAGCAAGATGGTGTTAGTTCTGGAGGCAAAAAGGGGACCTGCTCTGAAAGAGCCAGTTCTTTGTGTGCAAAACCATTCTGCTTCCAGCTTTTGGAGGGTTACAGTGGGTGAGTGAGAAGAGATGGTCCAGGCATAAATAAACCTACCAAGAAGCCAGACACATATAAATAGCAGTGCTTCCCACATTGCAGCAACAGCTCAGCTGAGTGAAATATATGGACAGATTCCAGGACCCTGGTACTGGGAGGAGGACAGTCTTACATTTGAAGAGAAAGACTTTTTTTGTTCCCCTCAAGTTTTCTATTTTATTATGAAGCATTTGGAGCAGTAAAGAGCCAGTATAGAAAATATCTTTATTCAGACCACATAGATTCAGTGATTGTTAAACATGTTGGCCTATTTACTTCATTTCTTTAAAAAAAAAAATAAGGAAATAAAGACTACATGTGGAGTTGTAAGCCCTTATACTTCTCCCTAATTCTATTACCCTGACTTTTTGCCAGAGATCACTATTCTTCTCAAGTTGCTGTGTTTCCCTCTGCTTATATTTTTTATTCTCTTGCTCGATTTATGTGGTCCAATAAATATGTATGGCACTGGTTACGTTTTTAAAGTTTACATGAATGCATTTATACTTTGGATATTTTTTGCAAAAAGTTTCTTTAGTCAACGTTTTAATGACGTGATGGTATTTATTTGTTGGATAAACTTCAATTTGCTTGTCCATTCATACATTGATAAACATTTGGCTTAATTCTGATTTCTTATATGTCTCCTAGCAGTGGAATTTCTGGCACATAGGGCATAGGCATCTTAAATTAAAATGGGTGGTGAATGATATTTTTTTACAGATAGTTTTTCTGTTTTTTATGACTATTTATATACCTTTTCTTACTATGTCTATTTTTGTTCTTATTATTTAAAAAGATTTCCATCAAGGCCTCATGCATAATCAATTAAAAGCAAAGTTGCACACATTCAAGTACTCCACCAGAATATTCCCAATACCTTCATTCCTTTTGAATGACAAGGTCACCTCATTTAGCCACTCTCTGCCTATCTGGAATCTATCAATATCTTCACTAGGGCCTTGTGCGTATCAGCTTGAGACTGTGTATTGGGAAGAGCCCCGGGGATCTGTCTGCTAAGATAAATAGAAGATTCTCAGGAAGGGATTAGCTGATGGCGTCATGACTAGCCTCCCATATAAAGTGAGTGCACTACCTCAAAACGCTACCATTGCCCAAAACAATTCTTCAAAGCCGCTCAATTTTTGCAATAATGGTCTATTGTGTGGTCATTTGATATTTAAAATAAAAATGATGAAGCTCTTTTTAGGGGTTAAGCATTGAATCAGGTTCTTCAAATTCGTTAAATCTCTTAATCTTTATATAGCCTTCAGGCATAGGTATCATTTATATCCTTTTTACCAATGAGAACATAGATGCTGGGCTGAGGTATGTAACCTGCCCAAGATGACAAAAACGACAGAGGCGGGATTTCAAACTGAGTCTCATGGGGCTCCAGAGCCCATGGTGTTGGACGAAGATAAATGACACGGATTTTCACCTTCAAAAAAATACAAAAAAACCCATTCCTGTAAAAAATGAAAACTTGAAGGGCGCCTGAGTGGCTCAATCAGTTAAGCATTTGCCTTGATCCCGGAGTCCTGGGATCAAGCCCTGCATCAGGCTCTCTGCTCATCAGGAAGTCTGCTTCTCCCTCTCCCTCCTCTGCCTGTGGGACCTGCTTGTGCTCTCTCTCTGTCAAATAAGTGAATAAAATCTTAAAAAAACAAAAACAAAAACCGAGAACTTGAATCGAATCAAAAGAAAACAAACCAAACTGAAGGACATCCTTCAAAACAATTGAGATATACTCTTAAAAAATATCAATGTCATGAAAGACAAAATCTGAGGACATGTTCCAGATGAAAGGAGGCTAAAGACACATGACAACTAAATGTCATGAGTGATACCGGGTCAGAGCGGAAAGGATGCTCTAAAAATGTTACTGGGACTACTGGCAAAACTAAACACAGAATGTATTGTAGATAATAGTATTAAATCAACATTGAATTTCCTGAATTTATCATACCCTTTATGATTAAGGAAAATACCCTTGTTCTTAGGAAAAGCATTTTTCATTATCAGTAATACTGATTACTTCTAATATACCTGTGGATTACTTGTAATTCTTCTATGAATATTCGATTGTTATCTTTTGGCAATTTAAAAATGAGGGCATGATATGACTGGATTGATTTCAGTTTGTTTTGTTTTTAATTGAATGTAATTGTATGCATATTGAGTGGATCACTGAATCAAGGAAAGAATTGGAACAACCAGGCTGGAGGAAAAAGGAACTGACATTTGACCATGTCATTTTTAAGGATTTGGTGGGTTTCTTCAATATGAGAACCCTGCCCCTTACTCATTAACCATTCTCTGTAAGGGCCATGACTTCCTTCTGCCTCATTAAATGCCAATTACACTCTTAGTTTTTAAACATGGCATTTGCACCTAAACTCAAACTATCGTTATATTAAAAATACATTAGCTTGCTTTTAATTTAAGACCTACAGCCTTCAACTAATTTAGGGGCAAAAGGGAGAAAACCACATTATAAAATTTTAAATTAAATTGCCCTAGCAGGGGAGGGAAAATAAGAAGGGCTTCTAGGCCCTATAACCTTTTGAGACTCAATCTGAGGAATACTCCTCCATGAGGCCCTCCCCAGAGGCTCAGATCTGGCGAAGGCCCTTCCTTGATAGTCTGCTGGTACTTCTTTGGCACTCGCGTATAACATTTGATTATTTTGTCAGGGGCAGCCGTGGGTGTCTGTCTTAAGGAAAGATACTGAGTCAAAGATATTTCCTTTTGACCTCCAGTGTCCAACCCAGTGTCTGGCATACAGAAAGAGGTGCATAAATATGTAATGGATTAATCTAAATTTCATTTTTAAAGAAAAAGCATATCCATGTGTATGTATATGTGTCTCTGTGCCTATATCTAAAAGTCAGTGTCTGAGGACTACAGGGGCCATCCTGCCTAACCCTTTATTTTATTTTATTTATTTATTTGCCAAAATTTTCTTTAAATTCTAGTTAATTAACATATAGTGTGATATTGGTTTCAGGAGTAGCATTTAGTGATTTGTCACTTACATATAACACCCGGTGCTCATCATAACAAGTGCCCTCTTTAATACCCATCACCCACCTAGCCCTTCCCCTCCCCTCCCTCCAGCAACCTTCAATTTGTTCCTTATCAAGACTCTCTTATGGTTTGCTTAACCTTTTATTTTAGATAGAACTCTAATAAGCACATCTAGTTTCCCACCTATAGTAGCAACAAAAAACTGAAACAAAAAAAAAGAGGGAATGTAGTCTGCTTCTAGAAGAGAACATTCATGGCAGCAGTAAGTGAAAGACCGACAGAGATGAGGGAAAGAAAATTAGCAAAAATCCGAGTCTGAAAATATTTCCTGTAAATGATGTCGATAAGGGCGATGCCAGTTCACCAAAAGATGATTCAGGTACTCCAGAGCACTCCAGATACTCAGGCAGAGAAATAGCTGTTTGTAAACGTTAAAACAAAAATGTTATAGAACGGGGGGCGCCTGGGTGGCACAGTGGTTAAGCGTCTGCCTTCGGCTCAGGGCGTGATCCCGGCGTTATGGGATCGAGCCCCACATCAGGCTCTTCTGCTATGAGCCTGCTTCTTCCTCTCCCACTCCCCCTGCTTGTGTTCCCTCTCTCGCTGGCTGTCTCTATCTCTGTTGAATAAATAAATAAAATCTTTAAAAAAAAAAAGTTTTAGAACGTTTAAATTGTTTTTTTATTTTGACATGTCATCTCTGTCCAAAGTTTAATAAGTGGGGAACTGCTATATGTGTTTTTTATTGTTGTTTTTCCTGGACACTCATATGGTCCCTGCTTTTAATTTTAAAGCAGATGAATTAGAACATTTTGTATTTCTCCCTTCCAAAAAGATTCCCAAAATGAATTACTTTTGTGGCCCTCGACCAAGTTTTGTCAGAAATGAAACATGACTTTCCTCAGGCACCATTGTGACCTCCTGAGAAGTGACAAGAGAGCCGGGCGCTCTCCTTCCCTCCCCCCACTCACGTCCACTTCGTAAACACGGCCCCAGCCTGCGTGGCCGGCCCAGGTGGCTCAGAAGACAGGGCTTCCTGGCCCTCCGTCCTCCTCCTGCACAGCCAGCCCCCAGCCTCCAGGCTTCGGGAAGGGTAACACCTTGGGTACAAGCCACCTCTGTCGGTCTCCACCTCCATGGGAAATAAACTCCAGGGGTCACTGTAGTGGTGGACGCCGAAGCATCAGCCATCGGCTCAGGTTCAGCCAGCTTCGCAGAGGGCCTCCTGGGAGCCTCGGCCTGCACGTCCAGCACGGCACACCAGGAAGCCCTTGGCAAGGCCTAACTTTTCAGAGCTCCACGCAGCTGTCCTGGCTACCCAGTTCCTCTTCCTGGAGCCAGAGACCCTTGCGGAACTCCAGCCTCTGGTGGCCAAGGCTTCCAGCCTTTCAGAGACCAGATGCTGCTGTCCCTAACCCATGCTCCCTCCGCTCTCAGAGCTCCAGAAACTGGAGGGTTGACAGGCTCCTTGGGTTCCACCCAGTTTCTCAGGGCTCAGCCCCACTCTGAGGAATCCGGCCTCTTTGCTTTGCTAGAGCTCTGTGCACTGTGGTGGGGGAACTGCGGGACTGTAGCTCAGACCTTGGGATCGGGCTGTGTCAGCAAGGCACGAGGACACCAGAGAACAGGAAATCGTCACATGCCCCCAAGTCCAAGCAGCCCTCTAGGATTAGAAACACAGTGGTGGCCTGGTCATTAACTTTTTCGGATATTTTTGAGAACTAAGAGCTGTGTGACTAGATACTTATATTCTAACCCTTAACCCTTTAAGAACTACTTTTTAAAATAAACGATAGAAACCACCTAAGCACATGGCAAGGCTCTATACAATTTTAGAAAATTTGGGCATTTCATAAAATTCTTTATATTGCTGAATTCAGTAACTAAAGAGGTTCAGAGATTAGAATAGATCTTTGGAAAATATGTTCCCCAGCCATCTAGCATCTGCTTAACTAGAAAAGAGTTTATTTAAAAAAAAAAAAAAAAGGCAAAATGACAGATATGAGATATGAGGAGAGGGAAGAAGTGGGCCGAAATGGAATATGATGTTTGAGAACACTAAAATTTGAATTGGCAAAAAATGCCCCAATGCCTAAAAATTGATTACCTCCCTACACTTTGTTCCTGTCCAGTGCTGCCATGCAAGGCCATCTTTAAAGTGCAATCCATCCTTAGGCAGACACAGTACCAGTGTCGTGCGGGCAGGTCATGGTGAGGACCTAATACACTGGCCAAGCATGGGAATGCTGGGTCAGAATGATCAGCCACCAAGAGTCCTCTGTATATGATGACACCCAAGCCCACCTGAAAAAAAATGATGAAGGAGACATATGCTATCTGGGCCAGGACACCGGGATTAACATTCCAAATAAACAGAAGAGAGCAAGGCTGCCCCAATCCCCAGGCGTAGAGTTATCCAGGAGAGCTCGGATTCACGAGGACAGGCCTCCATCTGAGATGCTTCTAGGTTGTCATAAAGGAGTGCTTTTAGTGTGACATCACAGGACAACTGGAAAGATGAAAAGCATGGGTTGCTGGAGGACATCATTTTCACCACTTGGCAAAAGCTTGACTGCAGTAGGAGGGAATGAAGCCAATGGAAACCACAATGAGAGACTAACATGGGGCAAGCCTCCTGATGATCTTATTGGAGGCCCTGAAACCACTCATCGCTACTAGTTCTAGTCCCAGACTTCCCAGTTATGTAACCCTTGTCGGTTAAGCTGAGTTGGTTTTCTGTCATATGCAACCAGAACGAACTGACCAACTCGGTAGTTGTTTGGCATCATGTATTTCCTCATACTTACGGGAGCAGAACCACAGAAAGAAGAGCTCATAACTCAAACGTACAGGAGAACAGTACTCTAGAACATAGAGAAACAGAATAAAAGGATTGTGGGAGTAGGGGCCATTATTTCCATGGTATAATTTGTGTTATAAATAATAATGCTAGCTAATTACATCTATTACACCTTTCTTCTGAATGTCTTTATATACTAATTCACTTAATCCTCCCCAAAACCCATTGAGGTAGGTGCTAATATTATCCTCCCCATTTTGCAGGTAGGAAAATCAAGGCATAGAGACTGAGTAACTTGCCTGATGTTATGAAGCTAGGAAATGGAAGACCTGTGGTCCAGATTCCAGGTAGTCTGGTTCCCCAGGCTTAACCACTATACACAGGGTCACTCTTTAAACAGAAAGGAATTTGCTGGCATGACTGGTAGGTTGGAAGTCCTGCTTGTAAAAACTATTATAAATGTTTTGTTTTCTTTGATCTATTGCATTACTCTCTTAATGACTGATTCCCTTGGAGAAGCTAGCCACATAAGAAAATAAAAGGCCAAAAAGCAAAAGCCTGCTCAATTAGATTTATTTGTCCGTGTTTCAAGATAGAGAACTGTACACTATTTCACTCATTCCCTTAAAAAATTTTAGTAACAAAGCTTGTGAATATTGTCAAAAGAGGAAATGCAAACAGAACCTCCACTCGGGTCTATATTGCGGCCATTAATAGGAAGAAAAACATGAGGAAGGAAAAAGCATGATAACGTTAGAAGAAAAAGGGACCTGAATAGATTAAAAAAAATGTGAAGAGATGGAGACAGCAAGGCAGAGAAGGGCAGATATTAAATTATGAAAAAGAAAGGAATATACACTCGCAGACTAGACGCTCTGACACTAAGAGAAAGAGAGAGAACGAGCACCACAGGAACAACAAAATACTACCTGCAGAAATCGAGCTAGACTGTCAGCTCCCTGAGGACAAGTCCTGTGTCTGATTTGTTGGCCCCTATTCTCCCCAGAGCCAAGCACAGTGCCTGACAGAGTAGATGCTCAAGAAATAACTGTTGTCCAAGTAAATGAAGGAGGGAGATAAAGAAACACAGAGAAGACGACAGCTAAGAAGGACGTCTGTGTACTCATTAAGCATGCAGAGTTTGGAATCAGGTGGCTCTGGGTTCAGATCCTAGCTTTCTATCTCCAGATCTGTGTGATTGGGAGTAACGTACTCCCTACTTCCAGTATTTTTGTGTCTCAATTTCTTCATATGTAAAAGTAAGGCCAGGCTCCGGATATTTAGCTATTTTTCTCTTCAGACCAGCCCTCTGTATTCTGCTCCGTGATGCTGGGGCTGCGACCACACGTCGGCTCTGCCGGCTGGCTGGGGAGGAGGAAGGGGCTTGTTCCCGATGGCATGATTTTCCTCAAAGCTTCTTCACGCGAGCCACGAGCGGTTCTCTCCTATCGCAGCAACGAAACCCAGTTTGCAGTTGCTCCAGCACCTCTGGGCCCCCCTCAGATGCCTCAGCAGCAGCAGAGGCCCGAGATTTGGGTCTGAAGTTTGATGATCCCAGCCTCTGCCCTTTGTTTCCCCAGTCCTAGCGGTGGTACCTGCTTCCTATAGCTGCTGCCTCCTTGAAACTTCGAGTCTTCTTTTTACTCTTTTAGTTAGTAATTATCAGCTTTATACCTGGTTAACAAGTCTTTCTATGTCATTTTCCCTGTTTATTTAATTAATTTATGTATACATCCATTTATTTATTTGTTTATTTATTTATTTTTAGAGCGGGGGAAGGTAGAGAGGGAGGGGCAGAGAGAGAGCAAGAGAGAGAACCCCAAGCAGGCTCCACACCTAGCCCAGAGCCTGTTGCTGGGCTTGATCCCGCCGCCCTGAGATCATGACCTGAGCTGAAATCAAGAGTTAGACACTTAACCACCTGAGCCCCCCAGGTGCCCCACCATTTTCTTCCTGGAATTTGGAGTGTGGATATCTGATGTGCTCAGAGTATTGCCTGACAGTAGTAAGAACTCAGTAACTGTGAGCTAGATAATGTAGAGAGACACAGCAGAACATTCAAGCAGTAACACCGAGGATGATACCAATGGGCTTTCGTGGAGCAGTACCTTGACTCTATGACCTTTGAGGACTTCGACAGCTGTGCTCTGCCTTCGCTACGGGCGCAAAGTATCCAAGTCAGAGTCTGTATGCCATTGAGGCTAAGACGCCATTGATTGTCACACACACCGTTAATCCTGTGTATTACTAAGAAAATTACTAGTAACTACCGCTTAAACTATGGTATATTGTAGATTGTGAGGCTCATTCTGATAATCAAAATATTAAAATGTGAAAAAACGTATGCCATTGAATTGATGAAATATAGTATTTACATTGAACTGTGGTGAATTTTAGGTAACGCTTGGATGGCTCTGTAGTCATTCTTTATCTCTTTCTCTATAATACCAACACTAAAAATACACACACACACACACACACACACACACACACACTTAGGAAAAGTGAAGATGAAGAAACACATTTCCTGGCCCCGTATGGATCCTTATTCAAGAGTCCCTGAGGAAGCCAGCACTGGAAACTGGCTCCAACGAAATAAATCTTTGATTTGGTGTGGCCTGCCTGTGTTAACCAAGGGCTCACCTCCCTCACCCAGCAAAGCCTTCCAGAGTATTCTGAGCAAAATAAGTGAGCACACAAACCACAGGCAAATCAGAAGTTTGCTTTCCATTCAAACTGAGGAGGAATGGGAACCTAAAGTGGAAAGTGCCCTTGCTTATTAGCCTGACCGGTGGTCTGAACTAAAATTATCCTGCGCTCAGAACACTCTGTGGGCTTTTATGCATCAAGCTTTTTAAAGCTCCAATCCAAGTATGTTTTGGAATATGGTTATAATCAGAAAAACAAGGAATGCAAAAATAACTCTTTATGAGTCAATGTATTTCCTGCCCCAAATAAGTTCTTACTATAGCTGGCCCTGCACAGCCCTGATCTCGTAGGGGAAACAGCCTGGGCCTGATGCCACATCACGCACCCTCCAGGCTGCCTGCCTCTGTAGTCACTGACCACAAGAAAGTGATAAATCGATAGGCAGAGGGAAGACGTGAGGGGCAGGAGCAAGGGAGAAACATGAGGGGGCGCCTGGGTGGCTCAGTAGGTTAAGCGTCTGCCTTCAGCTCGGGTCATGATGCCAGGGTCCTGGGATTGAGCCCCATGTCGGGCTCCCTGCTCAGCTGGGCTCCCTTCTTTCTCTGCCTGCTGCTCCCCCTGCTTGTGCTCTGTGTCTCTCTCACTCTTGCTCTGTCTCAAATAAATAAATAAAATCTTAAAAAGAGAGAGAGAAAGATGAGTGTGAGACGGATTGGCACTTGAAGAAAGAGGACTAAATGAAACTCTTCAGACGGGTTTCTTTCGCCAGGGTTGCTTTTCTTGAATTTTCACCCACTGGTCAAATAGGGGGAAACGGCAGTCTGTCTTTTTCCACCCTCCATCTTCTGACTTGATATGAAAGTGGAAAACTGCCAGAGAGCCTCAGGCCTCTTCTACAGCTCTGTGCACTTGTGGGCAAACATTTGTTTAATAACCCTTGCTGTGCTTCTGTCTTAACTCCCACATCTGTGCCTGAGCCATGTGAAGAACGGGTTTCGTGGCACTGTGGAAGTGTTTGTTTTGTGGAGATACGAGTCTCTCTCCGAAACCCTAAACAAATTGCTGGAAAGAATACAGAGACTAGGCATAGAGAGGGAGTTAGATTAATCAGGTGTTGTATGAAATGCCCTGTTTATTGCGCACCCTATATAACTAGCATTGTGTGAGGCACTAGGGATACAAAGACAAATAAGAGAGTTCTAGCCTCTAGAAGCTCATGTCTAATCAATGTGTAAACAATCAACCCAATACTTTCCAAAAGTAAAAGCTGAGTTGAAGGGTCAGGGCCCACAGAAATAACAGAGGAGGAAGTAAATAAGAGGCAATCACCCCAGGACCTTTGCACTTGCTATTCTCCCTCAGCTGGAGCTCTCTCCTAAGATATCCTTGTGGCTCACTCCTTCAGCCATGCTCAGAAAAAGGCCAGAATCAGGGAGAGGGAGGTAAGATAGACGAATCTGTAGGGTTTGTATCATCCCTGGTATCTTCCAATCAAACCAAATGTACCAGATCTCTTACCATATTACTCGCCAACTTTGCTCACAGCACGTTCTCTCTTCACATGTGTGTCAATTTTCTCTGTACCGAATCTCTCAGAGATGATCAGTATTTCTGAATCACATATATTCTGGGATAAGCCCCTCACAGAAACCTAAGTCAAGCCCCCTTCTTGGTTACTCAGTAACCAATCCAGGTCCCCATGTGCAGTAAAGACATGACCCTCTGGAACTCTAGGCGGCAGCTGCCATGGAGGTCAAGGGCAACGTTGTGCTATTGCTGGCTGGCATGGCTCACGAGAACCAACAGAGTCTTAAAAATTTTGCAAGCCAGCGGCGCCTGGATGGCACAGTCTGTTAAGCCAAGGGCTCTTGTTTTCAGCTCAGGTCATGATCTCAGGGTCGTGAGATCAAGCCCCACATCAGGCTCTGTGCTCAGCATGCAGTCTGCTTAAGACTTTCTCTCCCTCTCCCTCTGCGCCACCCCATTGTGTGCTCTCTTTCTCTAAAAATAAATAAATAAGTAAATAAATAAATAAATAATCTTTATTTATTTATTTATTTACTTATTTATTTATTGCTAGCCAGCTGATGACACGTTGGTAGCTTAAAGTCAGCCTTGGCATGATTATTGAAACCATTCACGTCAGCCAGTGGTACATATCAGGGCTCCTTTTCCTTCTGTAAAGCCTGTTGTTAAGTATTTGCTAGCACACCATCGCCAAGGATGGTCCTTCTGGGTTGCAGGGAAGAGCTCTGATCAAATGGCTCCATTAGCAAGAATGAGCCAAAACGTGTGCAAGGGGACAGAGCGCCACACCCTCCTGGGCCCCACACAGGGACCAAAGTCCTCACATGCTCCATGGTCAACTACTCCCTAAGGAGGGGTTGGCAAATGTTCTGTAAAGGGCCAGAGAGTCAGTATTGTCAGCTTTGCAGGCCTTCTGGTCACTGTGGCTACTATGCAAGTCTGTCTTTGTGGCACAACAGTAACCATAGATAGTATGTAACCATTTGCTGTGGCTGTATTCTGACAGAATTGTATTTATGGACACTGAAATTTGAATTTCATATAATTTTTACATGTCACAAAATATTGTTCTTCTTTTGATCTTTTTCCAACCATTTATAAATGTAAAAACCGTGCTGAGCTCACAGGCTGTGCAAAATCAGACAGTGGGCTGGATTTGGCCCATGGGCTTACAGTTTGCCCAACGCTGCCTCGAAGTATAACATATTGAGTAGCGCCAAAGTTGGGAAACATGACCCCACGTCTCAATGAAAAGCAATAACAATTCTCATTACTGAGAAGTTTTTGCACTGAGTGCTATCTTAAGAGCTTTATATACATTTGCTCATTTAATCCTTAAAACGATCCAAAAGTAAATTATATTATTAATGCTTAGAAAAGAAAAATAACATGGTCAAGGTCACATAGTGGTAACATGGCAGAGCTGGCTAGGATTTGGATTCATTTTTGCCTAATTCAAACATCTATTCTCTTAGCCTCTGCGACCCTCATTTGAAATCGTGGGTCTTGTGTGCAGGAAATAATCCTGATCGTTCGCCACCAACGCCTGTATTTATCCTCCTTCAGCCATTGCTTGTGGCCAGCCCATCTTTCCCTTTTCTTCCCCCCATTCATGGGCCCTACAAGCCATCCAGCAGACTCACCCTAGGATGGTCAAGGTCACATTTACAACTTTATCTTTTTAAAGGAACTCCATAAAATGTGCAAATAGGTTGAGTAGCACTTGCAACTTATTGCCAAAAATCAGCCGAAAAAGAGGCACCTGGGTCACATGAGGATTAGTGGAGCCCTGGGCTGGCTCCACCCTTGAGGGACATGGGGCAAGTCTAAGCTGACAAGTGTCTTCTCCATCTCAGGAGCTGGCAGGACAAAGCTAGGAGCTCTATTTTAACCATTTTTAAAATAAGGCACAGAAAATTAATTCTTGAGAAGACAGTGACTCCTGGAGGAAAAAAATTTACTTTGGTTTTGCGTGTGTTTGTGTGTGTGTATTTATGGAAGTAATGTTCAGAATATTCAGAAATGAAAAAAAACCACAAATTATAAGGTTAAATTATTTCTAGGAAATTAAATGTCATAATTTCTGTAATTACCTTACTACTACTTTAGTAAAAAAAACTTGATGAAACATATTAATATTTCTAGCCCTAAGTGAGATGTTTCATTAACAAAAAAATGATAAATGCCTTAAACAAATAGGATGAAAGAACAAAAGACAGATTTTCAAGAACATAAATAACTTTGTGTACCTTAAGTTCTAAGATAAATCAGATGGTTGGTGACCTGGGTGCAACTGAGTGGTGTCCTGACAATGATTTTCCAGTTTAGGTCAGCCCTGACCACAGATGAGCCTTCACTTGGCCATTAATTTTACTCAGCTTTGAAATAAGTCCAATCTATCCTTGCCAGTAAAACTCAGAAATCCAAGCACACGTTTAAAGGAAAATTTAGTTCAACCTTGAAGACCAGGATGAACATTCACTGGCTTATGGAGAAAGTTGATTTGTCCCCTTGGGAACAAATCTTTAGCTCTTTAAATAATACAGTGCCCTGCCTGCTTAACCTTGGAAAAGGTCAAGCTATTGGTGATGGAGCCCAGGCTTCCAAAGAAGAACCAGATGTCAGAGTGGGAATGATCAAAAAGACTGATACTGATGGTGTCTAGTGCTGGTGGGAGTTTGGGGAGCTTCGGATGGAAGTGTAAATTGGTGCAACCTTGATGGAGGAAGGAACGTTCCTGGAGAAAAAATTGGCAACATATAGAAAAACCTTTTTTAAAAAAAGTCTTTGCTGGAAGGGAGGGGATTGGAGGGATGGGTAACTGGATGATGGACATTGGGGAAGGTATGTGTTGTAATGAGCACGGGGTATTATAAGACTGATGAATCACAGGCCTGTACCCCTGAAACAAATAATATATTATATGTTAATTAATTGAATTTAAATACAAAACAAATTAAAAAAATAAAAATAAAAGTCTTTGTCTTAGAAGTCCAGCCCCTGGAAATTTGCCTTAAGGAAATAGTTGGATAAATGTGTTAATATAAACAAACAGGTTGGTAATTACCAGAGAGTTTACAGTACTGATAAATTTGAAGTGACCTGAGCATTTATCAATAGGAATTTTGTTAAATGATTATGGCATATCTACACAATGAGAAATATGAAGCCATGAATTAGAATGATATGGCTCTGTATTTGTAGACATGGAAAAAGAGATGTTTATAGACTTGTAAGTGGAAAAAAGCTATGTGACCTCTGATTCTACTAGGGAGGGGGACATGTGTGTGCGTGTGTGTGTGTGTGTGTGTGTGTGTAAGCATGCACACAGAACAAATCTGAACAGGACAATTTTTACAGAAATTATTTTTGAGTAGTGTCAGCTTAATTTTAATCTTTGTATTTCTCTGTACTTTCTGAATTTTCAGGAATAAGTATGCATTATTTTCTTAATTAGAAAAAAAATTACATAAACAAAAATTCTCCAAGAACTAGCTAGTGAGAGCTGGTTATCCTCTTCCTTTAGTTTTAACCCTCTAGTTAATTCTGATACCCTTTTTTTCTTTTTCTTTCTTTCTTTTTTTTTTTTAATACCACTTTTTTCTTCATGACATCTGCTGTGATGGGTTCTCTACCATAGGCTTCTCAGAAGTTGAGGTATTCAGGTTATTTCCATTTTCTTTTGAAGCTCTTAGCATACATGTGTATGTTTTTTAAAGGTGAAATAACTAAAGAGGGTTCCAAACTTTGTAGTCTATTAGAACTATTTACATTTAACAAATTACTGCTTTTATCATCAAGAAAAGCATTCTCTATAGTTCTCTCTAACAAATCGGATTCATGGGGAAGGTCTACTTGCCCTGTATGCAGACCGTCCCGCGGCAGAGAGCACAGTTCAGTAGTAGAGTGCAGTCCCGTAATTGGCCACAGATTTAAAGTAGTATCACGAAGTTCCTCCTCTTCCAACTCTATCTGGCTGTATACACCTTTGGAGATAATATCAGAAATCAAAATATCCAAAATCAAAATTTGAGGCCCTTTGGGAATGTGTGCGTGGAGCCACGGGGCCCTCCTGACACCTTCGTATGGGCTCTGTCTCTGTTCCGAGCTAGACTGGTTCAGTACAATGGCGTACTGCGTTCTATCCAGCCCACATTTCCCTCAGTCTGGCTTTTCCAGGCTGTTCTCTCAGTCTCTGGGCGTAGAGCTTCCAAAATATGGTCTAGGTGCCCCTCAGACTATTTCACCAACAGCTTTTACACCGGAGAGTGCGGCCCTCTGAGAAGCCTGGCTGCCTGGTGCATACGGAGAGGGCCCAACTGCACACCGTCCTGCTGCGGTTTCTCTGCGGCCTGGAGCACCAAAGTTCTGGAAATAGTGATTCGGGGGCTGTGACAAGACAACACTGTCCATGATGGGGAACTACAGTGCTAGGGGTGGACGAAGGAACATTAGACACGTGTCCGTGTCCGGGAAACTCCAGACACAGCCCAAGAACCATAGCGGCACTAACGTAAAAGCCGGGGTCATGTCAACATTTCTATATGACGGGGAGACTGGGCTTTAGCATCTTGAGCAAGACAGAGATGGATCATTCACACAGTGACTTCCTGGAGCAGAACCAGCTGAGCCGGCCGCCATGATGCTTCTTTTTGTGCCAAATTCCTCTGCAAGCTGGACAGAAGCATTCACTGGGAGCTCAGAGTCCTCAAGCAGCTTTCACGGTGAAAACTGAGCAAGGGTGGCCGTCACAGAAGAGGAGACAAAACACATTCAAGTATCTCTGTGAGTCATACGACCTACGAGTAGCATCAGGAATGGACACAACAGATAGACATCTTTGGCAAGTGGTGCCACAAACAGGGCAGATGCTCTGAAAAACATTTTTTGTTTGTTTGCTTTTGAGTCTTCTATTTAGTGACATCAATAGCCCATGCAAGCCCTCTCCTTTATTTGACTTATAAATTAATTTGTGTAATAATGGAATTATTACACATGCTCCCCATGGTCCTTTCATCATAGGCAATCATTTTCATGTATTTAGTGTGCATATTTTAATTGCAAGCATTTTTGCAAAACATGCAATGTTTTGCGTTCAGGGATTTTTAACTTACTAAATGGTTACGTTAAACATCTCATTCTGTTTTCCGGCTTTTCCACTAAACGTGAGTGTGGCTGTATGTTGCTAGCTTCCATATTACTATATGTATAGCTAATTCGTTGTCCCTGGCTGCTGCATAAGGTGCCACTCCTCTATCTCCACAACATGTTACCCATTTGCTTTCCAGCGATGGGCAGACACCCACAAATAATATTGCACTTAATGTTATTGCACATGTCTTCTCATAGACCTGTGTGAGAGTATCCCTGGGATATATACCCAGGAACTGTATTGTTGGAACACTGGATATGTGTATGCTTAATTTGACTAAACTCTGCATGATTGCTTGCCAGAATGGTTGTACCAATCTATACGTGCATTAGCATTGTCTGAAAACTCTTCTGTCTCCACATCCCCAGGGGAGGGATCATTTTCAAGGAGTAGTTCACAATATGGAGCCCCTCCCTTTTAGACTATGGACCTTTTGTGTCTTGTTCCCAGGCTGGATGCCTGAGCTCACAGCACCCGAGGAGCTCCTGGGAATCCGTACCGAGAATGCCCATTGCTAGGCTTCCTGGAAAAAAGATGAATTAATGTGCCCACTGCGAGTCAGTCATTCAGCACATATTGAGTGCCTACTACGTGCAAAGCTCCATAACTAATGGAGAAAGTCTCATGTGGTA
This sequence comes from Ursus maritimus, assembly GCF_017311325.1. NCBI lineage: Eukaryota > Metazoa > Chordata > Mammalia > Carnivora > Ursidae > Ursus > Ursus maritimus. The sequence continues at coordinate 11,735,426 of NW_024424564.1, read as the reverse complement.
TCTTTTTTGTATTTAGAAACTAATGGGGAAGAATGGTATTGATTTAAATTCTTTTTTAAAAATATTTTATTTATGTATTTATTTATTTGTCAGAGAGAACACAAGCAAGGGGAGTGGCAGGCAGAGGGAGAAGTGGACTCCCCATTGAGCAGGGAGCCTGATGTGGGACTCGATCCCAGGACCCTGGGATCATGACCTGAGCCGAAGGCAGACACTTAACAACTGAGCCACCTAGGTGTCCCTTGATTTAAATTCATCTAAATAAATAACCACAAGCACCCAAGGTTATAAATGCAAATTTCAGAATGCTGTGGGAAACCTTACTTAAACAAGAATGGAAGCATCACAGGGACAGGGAGTTTCAATACTGTACTCCAGCTTCCAGAAGAGTGCCTGACATCGAGTTGTCCCTCATAAATATTTGCTAAATGAATGCCTAGATGAAAAGAGGGTCAGTGTTTAGGGCAGGCCTCCCTAAGAACACGATGCTCAAACTAAGCCTTGGAAGATGAGCAAGGGTCAGTCAGGGCAAGGTGATGGTGGTGGTGGTGGCGTGGGGGTAGCAGGAGCTCCCCCCGAAGGAGTTGGAGCTGGGTGCATAACATCAGCAACGCCTAAACCTATCTATGCAGATACCCTCACCCGTGGCCTCAGGCACAGGTGTCCTGGAAGGCTGATCCCTCTTCTCAAGAAAGCTGTTGGGAGCAAGTTCAGACCTGTGAGGCAGAGCCATAAACAATAGTAGGAAATCGTGTAGCCAGGAGCAGAAGACAATGTTTCTATAGCATGAATTGGGGAAAAAAAAATTATTTTGTAGTATAGGAAAAAGAGAACACGTTTAAAATCAGGCCCTGGATTTGAATCCTCCTGCTCTCTCTCTCAGCAGCTAAGTAAACATGTACAAGTGACCTAACCTCCTTTAGCTTCCTCAGGAGCAAAAAATAGGAAGGATGATACCAACTTTATAGGGGTTTTGGGATATGTTATATCTCTAAGACACTACATAACAATAAGATCTATTATGATGATGATAGTAGCTCTTGTTGAACACTTACTTGCTAAGCACTTTATTTAAATTTTCTCTTCTATCCCTAGTACCTACTTCATAGGGTTCTGTGTGCACGTAAGCACTTAGCGCCTGGTGCAAAAAGCCCTCAAAAAAATGTTAGCGATTATCTAACATAAATAACATAAATCTTCCTATTTTACAGATGAAGAAACTGGGACTTAGGGAGTTAAATAACTTACTGAATTCACCTATCTAATAAGTGGTAGAAATGAGATCAAATGATCCTCAGCCTCTGTGCTTTGTGCCGAAGGCAGTGCCTGGCCCCCAGTGGGCCTCCAGACACACGTTAGCCTCTCTTCTCACCCATCTCCTGGCCTCCCATTTTCCTCTCCTGAGGAGTAGTTAGCAATGAGGAGCTCCATAAAGGCCTTCGAGGGTGGACAAAACTATTAGTACAGGGCATCTAAATGTTCTTCTGTATACACACACACACACACACACACACACACACACACACACACAGAACTTCCAGATATTTCTGTCTAATGTAGAAGGCAGGCCACAAATATTGTAACTGGTCCTAAACAGACACACCAGAATGTGCCAGCTTACTTCTGGGCACTCTGAACCTTTATGACAAACATCAGTGGACTTCATAAGCCTTGTTTAACACTGGAGGTAATTTAAATTAGGAGATACTGAGTCACTTCTTCATTTTCCCTTGAAGAAATAGGAAAATTCTATTACGGTGCCTGATAATTACTACCTATTTATTTTCTGAAGGAATCCAAAACTGGGCCAAATCTAGGTCGCTGAGTTCCAGATAGTCACTTGAATTTTCTTTTAAACAAAATAAACCCAAGGCATGAAGATGTTCAAGTATTCCAGAGAGAGGATAAATCATTTGAAAGAGACATATGGGAGCCTCAAGCATTCTTCTCTCTCTCTCTCTCTCTCTCTCTCTCTTTCTGTAATTTATTTTCCAAGGAAGATTTCACTCAGATGGACTAATCTGTTTCCTGAGAGAGTCCAGGAATTCTCTTTGGGTCTCTTGAGGCTCTGGTTGAAGGTACAGTGATTAACTCAGTCCAGATGAAGAACCAAATGTTTTCTATCCATTCTTCCCAGGCTCCCTTCTCTTTCTCTCCCCTTCCCCCAGCTCTTTGAGTTTTTAACCTTGTGATCTCTTCTTAGCACATGGATTTTCAGAGAGTGTACTACCAGAGATGGAAATGATTTATTTTACAAGATGGTCTAGATATCTCGGGCTTTCAGCCAGGCAAAAAAAGGACTTGTGACAGTGTGGAAACATACAGACCCAGGGAAGAAAATCCTCACACACAGTATGGAGTGGTTCCTGACCAGAGTTGTGGAGATTTCACCCACGCTCTCAGAAAGGCGCTCAGACTTCCGTTAGAGGAAAATCGCTGAAATCACACACACACACGGAGTAGGAGAAAGGAAGATGGAGGGAAAAAATGGAGATGATTTAGATTAGGTGCAGTTCATATTAACGGTATACTAGGCAGGACTTGAGGGAATAGCATGATGAATAATGAAAATAAATCCAAAATACAATTCTTAGGGCCCCTGCGTGGCTCAATTGGTTAAGTGGCTGCCTTCGGCTCAGGTCATGATCCCAGAGTCGTGGGATCGAGTCCCATGTCGGGCTTCCTGCTCAGTGGGAAGTCTGCTTCTCCCTCTGCCTCTCCCCCCACTTGTTCTCTCAATCTCCTCTTGCACGCTCTCTGTCAAATAAATAAAATCTTTAAAAATAAAATAAAAATTTTAAAACCTGAAAAAATACAGAATCTATTTTCAGAATGAGTATAAAAACTATAGAAATTGTGTTTTATCATATTATATTTCCAACTGGGGATGATTACACAGAACAACTTGTGAAATGAATTCTTTCCATCTCTGGTTAGGATACTCCCTTTTCTCCTGAATTGGAGTTCCACAATGAGAGGGATGTGTGTGTGTGTGTGTGTGTGTGTGTGTGTGTGTGTGTGTGTGTTATCACTATCTACATAAATGGATACTACGTGTCATATTGATTTTCTAGTAATTCAACACTAATTCCAGGCAAAGCATCCTGGGAAATTCCAGACTTATGAATGCTTTTCTGGAAGGTCACAGTCAAGATGTGTAGAAATCCAACTGGATTCCAAACAATTCCTGGATTCTTTTTTGAAAGCAGGAAACACAACTCCTGCATTGGTTTTTCTCCTCTTTAAGCAAATGCCTTTTATTAAATTGCTAGTATTTTAAGAATTTGACCTAATCCTCAAAATACTTCAGTAGGGAATGTGACAAGTGTTACCACTACAATTCTCCAGAGATTAAAGAGAATGCACTTAACAGGCCAGTGGTAGAAGTGAACATAAATGCCAAATTTCATGACTCATAGGATAGTGAAAAGTCCATTACACATGATCATTTCCTTGCCTCTAGAAATCAGAAATAAACTGTGCTTCACTTAACTTTAAAACCTAGGTTTTCTTTAACGAAAATAAAGGGAAGCTGTTCTGTTAGATTCTTTTTCACACAGCGACAAATTATTCAGTCAATTTAGTGAAGAAAAAAAGGAGACAATTGAATTCAGCTGGCATTAAATAAGGAAAAATAACCCAAAGTTGGGTCAGTTAGCTGCAAAGAGATAGATGCTTCCTCCACCTGAATAGTCTCCTTTTCCCTGCTGTCATTTCTCCAATTTCATGCACTTTATTTCAGGTCATTTGAGCTCAAGCCAATGGGTAGCACTACTCTCACTCCCACTACTACAAAACAGGAATAATGAACATGAACACGTGTCCCCTAGGCTCTTTGCCTATAGAAATGGATACTATTATCATTCCCATTTTACAGATGAAACTGCCTCAAAGAGTGTTGAGTAAACTGCCCAATGTATTGAGTAAATTGCATGCTAGTGAAAGTGGAGGAGCAGGGTCCAAACCCAGGGCGGGGCAAAGTTGAAATCTTCATGGAAGGCTCAAGAGCTGACCATTTGCTAACCTTCCCTATAATTAAACTGTTCATTGAGGTGTGACCCCTCCCACACTCATCTGCATTTCAATAAGGACTTGATTAAAAAGGAAACTCTATCAGGTAGGGATTTGGTCTATTTTGATCATAACTGCATCCCTGGGGCTTAGCGGGTGGTAGATGATCCCTGATTAAAGTTGGCTTCATGGGTTTTCCAGCAGAGCAGTGGCATGGGGCCCCCCACTCAGAAGGGCTCCACACTTGGTGTTAAGGCTCTGTAGTCACCATCTTGAAATTCTTAGTGACTGTATCTTTGAATTTGTGTTTTGTAGATGAAATCTGATGGGACAATGGAGCATGGGCAGGGCACTTCGAGCCTCTGCTCACATGTGGTCCCACTTCCCACCACCTCTGCACCTCCTGCTTCTCTGGGTTCTTGGCTGCCCACTCCCCACCTGTAGTGCTCTGGGTGGCAAGTAAGGTAGGTGGTCCGGGTAGGGGGATTTTGACTCTGGCCGGGGTCTGGGCATGGATGCCGAAAGGTTGAAGCTGGGTGCCTGTGCCCTGCTGCATCTCCCCGAAGGGCATGGCAGCAGCTGTTCCACCCTGGACGGGCAGCTCCACAAGTGCGTTTAGTGGACGACTCCACCGTGGGAAGCCTCTTACCCACACCTGATCCAGGAGCCAAGTGCATCCTGGTGGGAAGGCTGCAGTGCCTTTGAGGACTTGCCTGTCCCCAACATATCAGGCGCAGTACTACACAGTGACTCAGGAATGGGGCCCGAGGTGCCTGCAGAGATCACATTTCCCCGGGCGCGTCCCTGTACCCAAAGGAGCATGACATTAAATAGCAAAATTAAATTAAATCAGATTAGTTTAAATGAAATTAACAATATTAAATACACACGGAATAAAACACCATGACAGATCAAGAGAGAACCCACAAAAGAAAAAGGTTAATGTTTTAGTATTGTTTTTTAACAATTATTTTATTTTTAAAGATTTATTTATTTTAGAGAGCGAGAGCGTGAGCGGGTGGAGGGGCAGAGGAAGAGGGAGAGAGAGAGACGCAAACTCCCCACTGAGCATGGACCCTGACACGGGGCTTCACTAGGGGCTCCATCTCGCGACCCTGAGACCACGACCTGAGCGGAAATCAAGAATCAGAGGCTTAACTGACTGAACCACCCAGGTGCCCCTGGTATTTTAGTATCTTTAATCATATTTTCCCCTGCTTTTTGAATGGAGACCATACATTTTCATTTTGCAAAAGGACTCACAAATTACGTAGCTGATCTTGTCAATTATGTATTAAGTTAATAGTTTGGACTCCTGAAAATCAAAACTTTTCGGTCTCAAAGCAACAAAGCATGAAGATCCAGAAACAGTAGCATCGTGGACTGGAAGGTTTTCCTTGACATGATATTCCCCAGGGACAATGGATGAGAAATATTGTACACCCAAGAACTTCTTGACAATCAGAGCTAGGATGGGCCATCTACAGACATCTAAGTGAAATCTCTCGCATGGTAACTGTGGTTTCCACAGGCAGATTCACCCGTAGACATTTATTATTTAGCCAATAAGGTCCTTAGGAGTTGATATGATTGCTTTTTGGGCTAGGCATGTCATTTTCTAGGTTGGACCCATTTCCTGTGCCGCCCTATTATCTCACATTTGACTGCTTCTCGTATATTCTCACGCTTGTGCATATGAAGTCCGGCCCCTAGAACATTTGTGTGTTTTATTCCTGTTTCCAGTATCACATTTGGGAGGATCTGTCATGCCTTCTTTTAGGGCTGTAATTCTATGAATCTGATACTAAAGAGAGTTCACAAACCCCATGAGGTATCTGAGGGAAGTAATTATTTATTATGGGGTATGATATTTTTATATTCCCCTCTTCCCTACTGGACTATGGACTTTATTTAAGGACACATGTATTCATTGTGGTAGTCTAACTCCTGAAACAAATAAGCCTCAACTCTCACAGTGGCTGAAAATAATAAGGGTAGCTTTTTTGCCCTCAAGCCTGGTCCAATGGGAGTGATTTACTTCACATTGTCATTCAGGGTCCTAGGTTCTTCCATTGTGTGATTTGTTCAGCCCCTACGGCCTCTGAATCTTCTACTAGTTCATTAGCATTTGGCTGACAGACGAGGAAAAATAGAGCCCATTTGGGGATTGTGAGAGATTTTTAGGGGTCAGGCCAGAAAGTGGTATGCATCCCTTCCACGCACATTCTACTGGCCTAGACTGTCACCTCGCCTTCCTTAAACTATGGGGGAGGTTGCCAGGCCTTAGGCATTTCCCTTCTAGTGAAGTCCTTTCTGAAATTCAGATAGGCATGGGATTTAAATAGAGGGAATGGTCAGCTAATGGTCTGTTTTTGAGCCTGTGGTCTACATTTGAACTTGGCCGTACCCTAAGTTCAAATCCCCCTCTGCAACTTTACTAACTGTGTAACCTTAGGCAACTTATTTAATCTTCTCTTAGCCCATTTTCATCTAGCTGTGTGCCTAAAACGAGAAGGAAATAGATTTCACTGGGATTGTTTTTGTTGTTACAGTAAAGACTGTGTGGTGTTTTCTTTATATATATAATGGCTGGCACTAGGAAGTATTCAAAAATTATCTTCCAAATGAAGAAATAAATGAAGTGGGTTCACTAGGATGGGGCAGATTCTGGGAGCAAAAGGAAAATTCTGATCTGGGTAGATTTAAAATGAGAGAAGGAATGTTATTTAGAAAAAAAAAAGAATTCAGGGGGTTGACTGGAATTATTGGTTTGTGTTTGTCCTCTGATCCAGTGACTAAGGAGCTAATATCATGTTCAAACTCAATTTCTCTACCCCATTTACTCTTCTTCTTTTAGTGAATTGCTTTTTTCCCTGTTAGATTCCTTTCTTCTCATATTTGTCTATTCTCCAAAAACTATGCCAAAGGTTTTCCAAATTCTGATCCTGCTTTTTCTGTGGTATCATCAATTGCCTTAAAAACACCCTGCAAGACATTAGTGGCTCAGCGGAGCATAATAAACTTCAGCTTGGCTTTAGGACAAAAGAAATGCCACACAGACATAGACTTCAATGACGCATCTTCCATAAAATAAGCTGCCCCCTAAGTGGGGAGAATATAAATGTAGTGCACATTATCGTAGTAGCAGATATTCATCTCCGCCCACAGACTCGAGTATGCCAGGATTATTCCCTTGGCATTTTCTCATTTCCTTTAAATCAACTTCATTTTTTCCCTAAGCTCCCATCCCACCTGTCTGGTGCAGAGGTTCATTTTAGACATTATTGGAGGCTGAATCTCTCCAGAATCTGGTTTAGAGCCCAGAACCAGAAGAAGGTCCTCTAATCTCTAGCTTGTCCCAGTTCCTCCTTAGTTCTGTGTTGCCCAAACCAAAGTCCAGATGTCCTGGCTTCCCTGACAGGCTCGCGCTCAGTACCTCAGTGGTCCAGCATCCCAGAAATACCACGTGACCATCTCGTATGAGGCCTTGCCTATGTGGAGGTATTCAGGGAGTCGAGATTGAAAGTTAATGGTGGAGAAGAATACAATCAATGATTATTAGTAAGGTTTGGTGTCACTCCCTTGATTACTGCTAAGGAACTGTCACTGTTACCCAGATTGCTTTTGCAACATCAGTGCAAATGTCAACATAGTGGCTATCGATGGGAAGACCTCAGCTATCTTGCTAAGGGGTACTTTTTAGGGAGACAAAGTCCATGGCACCTAAAAATCTAAGTTCACACCATGGTAAGGAGTCAGAAAATAAGTTCTATATGATGTTAAAGCAGAGAAACCCAAAGCTGAGTTGGATGGGGTAAGTTCAAGCCCAACATATAACAATAAACCTTTAGAACCTTTGACCCAACATCCAAACCTGGATTCAGTACTCCCACTTGCTTTTCTGCTCTATTTCATTCTTGTTATAAGAATTATAATTATGTAGTTATATTACATTATTGTTTCCTAACTAATTACAGTTGTCAATCCAAACATGAAACTAGCAGAAATAGACTAAGTTCAGACACTGCTTTTTTTTACCCACACAATAAATATGGCCATTTCACAAAGAATTAAACTTGAGTTTCTTAAGGATGTTGGATTCCAATCATTACCAAATATTGTGTAAAAATCCCACTAAGAAATTAGATTTCACCCCCTGGATCACTTGGAAAGAGTAATAATAACACTACCTTATGTATGTAGCAAAGCAACTATAATCAGTCAGTTTGATCATCATCCCAGCTCAGTGTAACATAGAGTAGCTTATTATTAATCCCATTATGCAGAAGGGAACACTGAAAAATTATGTGATTTGCCCATGGTCATATATTTATTAAGTGGAAGAAATGGGACCATAACTCAGGCTATTGTCTAAAAGCCTTTAATCCTTTCTGCTCTCTGTTTATGTACATTTTGGCTCTGTTAAATTATATTGTTTTTATTTTCCCATTAGCTCAAGGACAACATCTTAGTAGAACATCTGGATTTAATATTCTTTTCACAAACTCTTCAGAGTCTATTCATTTGAATGAAGAGCTTTTGTCAACAGTTAACCCTTCAGTCTGCCTCTTAGAAAAGCAAAAGCAAGACAGTACAGATTTGGAACTACATTTTATAATAGCCGGGGAATAGATTTTACTTCCTAATTCAGTAGAATGAATATTTACAGTCAAGATAGACCACTGGACCAACCTTTATAGGTCTTTAAGCACCAGACATTTCCAGAATCCAGAAAAGAGAAGGGGTCAGTCACTGAGATGGTTTGTTTATGTCAAAATCCTGATCAGGCATCATTAGAATAGAGAAGATTTAGGAAGTCTGAGATTCCAACATATTTGCAGGGTGGTCAAAGACGTGAAGTCTGAGCATAGTAGGTAGGCCAAGGGAATATCAGTCTTCTCATGAGAGGGAGGGCAGAGGGGTAACACATGAATTCTAAGGTAGGTCTACAAATAGGCCCTGTTCACAGGGGACAGGACAGCAAGATGGGTAGCACAACAGGAAAAGGGCTCAAGCCAAGATCTGTCATGAGCCCCCTATATCCTATTAGGGAAGACATGACACAGCTACTGGGTGTTTGAACCAGGATTACAACCTAAGCAATCCAGCTCCAGAGTCCCCAGGCACTTAATGGCCCAACAAATAATTGGTAAGGGCATTTAGAGTATTACAGGGAAACAGAAGGGGAGAGAGACAGGCAGATGCCATTCTGCCTGGAGGGAATAGGGATAGCTTCAGAGAATAAGGAAGGCTTCATGGAGAGGTGCATTTGAATGGGCTTGGATATTGGGGAACAATCTGATAGATGGAGAACAATGTGAATGATGGAAAAAACCCACTTAAGACAGTTTAGGCAAAACAGAAACGTTTTGGCTTATATGCCTAAAAAACCTAGCAACAGCTGTGGCTTCAAGCTCAGCTTGATCAGGGCTCCTAGTAGCATTGTAGGAAAGGAAAAGAAAATTCATCTCTGTACCCTCCTACCTCCTAAGCTCTCTGGCTGGAGCCCTACAAATTAGACTGACAAAAAGCAGATTAACAGGAAAAAAACAACATGCAGTGTGCAGTACGTAGGAGAAACTCAGTGGCGAGTAACTCAAAGTGGAGGCTAGAACTTGGGGTTAGAACTTGGGGCTCATATAGCATCTTAACAGAGAAGAATAAATTTGTACAGAAGTGATAAGAGAAAGGAAGAGGTTTTAGGCTTCCAAGGGCAGCAAATTGTGGGAAGGTACATTTACAGGGAAAACAGGTTTGTGCAGGTCCATCTTGGTGCCAACTTTTTATCTTCTTCGTTACCATAAGACTTCTGCAGGACAGGACAGTCCGCATTTCTCTGAAGTTTCTGATTTTAGTCAGATGGTAGAAGCTCCAAGAAGGCTTCTTTCTGCATCCATTGATTCTCATTTTCCTCCAACTCAAAATAATCCTTTTGCCAAAGTAGCATATTTTGGGGTGGGGTATTTTGATTTCCTGAAGCATCTTCAGGACCTGGTTTCCCACTCTCTCTAAGCTCTGCTTTTGGCCATGTTGACCTCACCCTCAGGCAGGCCTCCTCTTCCTGGAAGCAGGATGGCTGTAGTAGTCCCGTGGCAGGCAGATGGTCTCCAGGACTGCATTCTTAACCACGATACCGACTTGCTCCAGTGTAAAGGAGCTTACACTTTATCCTTAGGAGAGAAGTTTTTGTATGGAGCTAAAAATCAATTGCTGGTACGTTTTTGCGCCCCAGTATCTGAACTACCTTCATACTTGCTCCAGCCTCAAGCTATGTTAGCCTCCATGGCTGTATGGGTAAGTGGGGACTGAACCTATTTAACCAAGAATCAATCTGCCAATGGCTCACCAACTCAGAATGCTTTCAAAATCCCATCCCTCCAAGAGGAAACACATGTAGAGCCATTCAGTGGGAAACCAAAGGACCTGTCGGTGAATTCTGGAGGTTTGGAGTAGGAAGGCAAACCAAGTCATCAACACTTGTGATGAATGTGCAGTCAAAACAAAAGAACCAATTGCTTGAGAATTGAGTTTGATGAGTTGAAGTTAGGCTTTGTGAATTTAGATTTGTTGAGTTAAAAAAAATATCAAATACCTGTGTATGGCTGAATTCTTCAACTAGTTTCTACTTGCTCATTTTGTACATATTGGTTACCCGATAAAACCAATTGGTCCACCCTGAAGATTTTTGATGGCCCTCATTGTTTTTCTCCGGCTGCATAGCAGTTTCTAGTTCATCTACAGAGAGGAGCACCAATCTACCAAAATTTTCTTATTCCACAAACAGGGAGCCACTTAAATGCACAAGGACTCTGACAAGTGCTAAAGACACAGTGCCTGACCTCCAGTGGGGGCAAATCAAGGACAGAGGAATAACTGGTCACTATGGAACCAGTTAAAAGTGACTTGGAGGCTTAATTCAGAATTTCAGCACACGCTTCCTTTCTTACTATGAAAGAAGTCTGTCATCTGGCACTATATGATGAATTCCTTTAAACAGTAACCAGAGTCCAGGGCCCAGCTCCTGAGCCAACAGTTTTCTCCTTCCTCTAACGGTTAGAATTGGAATTTATTTGTAATGCTGGCGGTTTCAGGATCTCTACCACGTCTGTGTCCACAGAGTTTCAGGGAGGTTGAGGACTGAGGGGTGCTAGTTCTAGACTCGTGAAATCTGGATTTGATTCCCAGTTCCACCACTTACCATTTGTGTAAACATGGCAAATACTTTGCCTCTCTAAACCTCAGTTTACCCAAATATAAAATGAACATTACAGGAGTACCCAATTTATGGAGTGTTGTGTGAGGGCATATTAAATACTATGATGTGGATAATAATATGCCACTCAAAATATGCCACTTTGGCATAAGAATTATTTTGAACTAAAGGCAATTGAGAAACGACACAGAACAAAGCTCTCTACCTCCACTGCACCTGCCTCAAAGCAGAGTGTAAATTTCCTTCTGTGCAGGTGTCCCCCCTGCGCCTCGCTCTAGTGCCAGGACGGGCAGAATGACTTCATCACCCGAGACAACACTAGACTCTTATCAGCCCCGTGAGAGCACCGAGAGGAATCTGCATTACAAACCTTACGAAAACGAACAACTCTTATCTTCCCTTAGTTTCCCGCATATATTTTAACTTCCCACAAGCTCAAATTCTTTTTCTTTTGTCACGTTGTATCGCCACATTTATCACTCTTCGTTAAAATGGTCTAGAAGCCTTCCGGTCTGACTGCCTCTTTGGAGTTATCAGTTCATTTCTGCGTGACCCCCCGTATTCATATGAAATAACCCCTTTCTCCTGCCAATCTGTCTCTTATCAGTTTGTTTTTCAGGGCCTCAGCCACTGAACTCAAGAGAGTAAATGAAAGCTGTTTTTTTCCTCCCCAACAAATATCACAGATCAGAGGGTTTGCTTCCATCCTAGCATGGTACATGCTCTGTTAATGCTGGCGGTTCCTTCATGCTCGAGAAATACAAAACCCTGGAAGTTAGAAACATTATTCTTGTTTCGTTTCTGCCTCATGCCACTTTGTCCTACAGGTGGCTCTCAGCTTCAGCAGCCTGTGAAGCAGATTAGTATTATCTTGTCCGTAACACTATTCATATCGAACTCTTAGTGGGAGCTCAGCGTCTGCCAGGCGGCCAGTGTAAGCCAAGCACTATTACTATGCCTGCCTTACAGATGCCCAATGCGAGGCTCTGAGATGCGAAATGACTTCCTCAAGGTGACATGGCCTGCGTGGCTCATTATTACGTGATACTACCTCCCGGGGGATGCGGTTGAAGATGGAGAGGAGAAGAAATGCTAAGAAAGAAGGTGAAGGAAAAGGATCTTTAGAAATGGTCTCTTGTTCAACAGTGCCTTGCACTTGGCCGGTCCTTCAATATTTGCTCAATGAATGACTGACCAGAAATAAAATTAAATGAACAGCTAAGGAGGCCAGTCCTCCTCCTGACCACAGGGCCTCAATCATTTCCATATTTTCAGAAAGGGCCAACTGTTCATCCACCCCGAACTTTGCACAGACGGATTCCCCATCCGTTTACCTTTAAGGCCTCCTCTATCAGGCAATCACATCACATTGCTCTGTGTCCCATTATGTTTTACGTTTTTCTCTCCCTCCTCCCCCCCCCTATAATGTAGATGACAGACCAGCTGGCTGAGAAGATTAAAATCCCTTTCTGCCCCTCCCTTAATGCAGCTCTGTGGCTGTGTTCTAGTAGCAAGACCGGATGGAGTGTTGGTGAAACAGCAGTGAAACCTCACGGAACAAGATGAGATCACTCCTGCAACGGTTCTGCCCCCGAGCATATTTATAAGCGAGTAAGTTCCACGTCATTCCTTTCAAATTCTCTTTTCCATCAGCTAAGCACAGAGCTGTGGAAGATTTGATTATTTTAAAACTCTTTGAATGTCATTGGCTGACAGCATGCGCTAATTTTTCTGAGCCAAATCGTTCAGGTTCAGTCACATTAAGGACTTCCATGAGCAGTTAAGTCAAGTCCTCTCTGCCCTTGACCCTGTAATTAAGACAGATGAGGCTGTGGCCCCAGACTGCATTTCTACATAGTTCAGAATTCAGTCCAATTGCCTGAGGAACCACTGTAAATATTAATAGAAAACCCCAAAGTTTCTTCCAATTCTCTAGAGAAGATTTCAAACAAGATATGGCTTTGCTTAGCGTCCACAGGTCTGAGTCAGATCCCCCGTAGGCCACAATTTGACAAATTACATTCTAGTTAGAAGTATTGTAGTTTTAGCTGGGCTGAGGTAGAGGGGTCATCCGATGAGGTAATATGGTCACTCTTGAATGTACTCAGAGTGGGAAAAGGATGGCCATGTGGCCACTGTCTCCCTTAGAACTGGGCAACTAGGTCCTCCACGCTAGGCCCTTCCTCTGACAAAACCCTCTCCATATAGTGAGGAGTCCATAAAGTCGAGAAGACATATCTGTCCTGAAGTTGGCCCCTCACCCCTAGAGCACCCCCATCAAATGGCCTGTAGCAAGTATCAGATCCTGCTTGGACTTCTGTCTTGGGTCTGTCCTCCCAAAGGTAGCCATTGCCCTATGCACAACCCTGGGTCTGCGAGATGGCCAAGGAGTGGCTATTGGGCAGGCAGGACTGGGGCAGAACTTGGACTTGATAGCTGAGGAGTCCTCATGGATGCTCACGTGGTTCCTGATGTGAAGACTAGAGCCATCAAGGGGAAGGAGAGGGGACTAAGACACAGCCTTGAGTCCTCCATTTGTACTTTTGCCCTGAGCTCTGCAAATGGCCGGAGTAGGCCTGTAGGCAGAGAGGGTGTGAGGGGATCCCCACAAATGTGCAGGTTAATTAATTTGATTTTGATAGAACACCTTAACATGGCAGCTCTCTGGTGGTCAGTCTCATGCAAACCCACCTCTCAAGTAAGTGATCGTACAAACCAAAGGCCAGTTCACTTACAATGAGAACCAAAGCTGCCGGCCTGACTGGGATGTTTCAGCCAGTTGATCAAATATTTGTTCCCTATAGGAAATTCTATATGGAAAACCTGATTCTAATCAGCCATGTTCTTGGCAAACATGGATTCAGAGGAAGGGGAGTCAAGAGCAAGGCCTGTGCTTCAGGCTGGTCTTCTCAGACAGCCGTCTCCGGGTTTGCGGATACACCTGCTACGTGCACCCCGTGCTTACAATGACAGCTTCTCCTAAGAACAAGGCGAAACACTCACAATGTTTTGATCTTTGGATCCTCCGTAGACCACCCCGATTTGGTTTGTGGATCCCAAATTCTATCTCTACATCTATTAATGATGATGACTAGTTACACATTTCTTCTCCTTTCACACATAATTTGAATGTACTTCTAGATTTTTGCTTTTCCTGCTTGGAATTCATGCCTTTTAAGCTGAAAGTTTCAGAAAGAAAGTATCAGTTCATGGTGTACTGGACTAAATACCAGTGACGAGCCTGGGAGAAAGTTCAGGAGTCTCCAGTGGCCATGAGAAGACTAACCGCTTTATGAATCTCCAGTGATTCCCATCCCTAGCAGAGGAACTGAAACAGAGAAATTCTCAGTTTTTATTAAAATGACTTGCCAGCATTTTTCTTTTCACGTCCTTGGCTTATGATCTGCAGTAACTTGCACTGGTTATTATAAATATGTTTTTCCGTATCCTGGGTTTGAAAGCAAAAATGCAACAGGGAAGGTTTTTGAGCTTGCTGTCCTCCCTTCCCTGCCAGTTCCTCCAGTCATGATTGCCTTTCCTGTTGTTGTTGTTTCCTCATCATGATTCCGCTTTAATTCCCATCACCCACTTCCCCTATCCTTCCATCCACCTCTCCTCTGGGAACCATCAGTCTGTTCTTTATAGTAAAGTGTCTGTTTCTTGGTTTCTCTCTCTCTCTCCTTGGGAAAAAAGCTTTAAAAGCATCAGAGAGGATTACATGAAGACCCAGAGACATCAGGACGCACATGTCCGTCTCGGTGTGTTCGGTGCTTCTGAGGACACGTGTGAGCGCATGATGCGTGCGTGTGGCTGCGCAGGCTTGGGTCCCTCCGGCTCGGTACTCAGGGCATCTGCACAGAGCCTGGGAGGCAACCCGCAGGCCGCTGCTGGTCTCTTCTCCGCCGTGATGCAGGAAGGAGGAGGAGGAGGAGGACACATGCATAAGGGGCCTGAAGGTAAAACACAGGGTGAGGGATTCCGGGTTTCGTAAGCCAAGTAATCCATTTCAGAATGAAATCGCTGTTGAGGCTGTCCAGACGTCCGTGGCTTATTTATGAAGAGAACGGAAAACCCTCACAGTGATTCTAAAGCCATCCCTGACCTGGTATCCACATCCACGCTATAGTAAGGGTTTATAGCCGGCGGCATCTAAAGATCTCAGAAAACCCTTTCTAGACGATGCCATACTCATGATTGCCTCTCGCCTTTCTGTCGTTCTCTCCGCATGCCATCTCTGAATCCGATTTAGCAATCTCAGGACGGGGCGGGGCCTCACGTTTAGCAGCTCCGTGCAGGGGTGCAGGGGGGCAGAAGCCAGAAGGGAGCCAGTCTAGATAAAGGCGCTGCCCGAGGAGACCCCGTTAGTGGAGACCCTACTGAGCACGAGGCTGGCGAATGGTGGTCATCAGCCTCACGAAGTAAGGGAAGAGTGCCCGCTAGAAAATGCCCCAACCACTGTGGGAAACAGAGCCCAGGAAACAGCAGCAAAAAACATTTACAGAAAATAGAATCACACCTCTAAGCTCGGCAATGAAGGACATTTGCATTTAGAATAATGAAAACAGAACATAAATTGTTAGAAAATTTTGGTGGAAACACATTGCAGGATGAAGTGGAAGGTAGTTGAGTTAAATCTTCATCTACTGTAATGTCTAAATTGACGAACGGTAGCAGCGTAAGCATATTCTTTAGAAACGTGGGCCTCGTTCAAGAACAAAGAGCAGAAATTCCTTGCTGCTGGTGTGTGAGAGAGAACTGTATCCTCACCTGTGAGCTCACTGGTCCTGTTCAACTCCCGAAATCACATGCATGTATTATTCTGATAAAATAACATTTAAAAAATTGAATTTTGTCCACTTCCATAACTCAATGCATAGGGAAGTCAGCATGACTAATTCCTCATTCCCTGTGTAAAGACAGGGAATCACAGCTTCTCCCATCTTGCACATTCCTCAATTTGGAGCCCTTTATCCTCCGCAATCCAAAAACACTGTAACTGGGGCAGTGAATTCCCCTGGGCTAGCCTGTCTATGAAGGTCTATTTTCAACATTTCTGGGTTTTCTGCACGCACAGGCTTCACATACAGGAGCTCTTGTTGAAGGAAGATCATTTGATGACATTGAAACACTTTGCAATGAGACAAACATTTGCAATCATTTTTAGGGGAATGTACGCCTTACATTGCAACAATGAGAATAATTTGCATTCTGAATGAAGAGGAAAACAAAATAGTGAAATGTTAGGCATGCCTTGGTTTGTAAAGATGGGGACTAGCCCCCTGGGAGTTTGTACAGTTCCTCCCGTGAAGCCGTTTGTACTTCTTCATTGTGTATTTGCACATACCTGGCTTCACACAAGTAAGAAAAGATTTTTGTTTCTTCTGCTTATCCCTTAGTTATACACCAGATGCCTTACCTGACACTTGAAGACTGGGGCAAGGCTGCTCCAAACAAAAGTACCAAAGCTCTGAGCCAGAGAGTTCTCTGAACACAAAGGCGTTGCAACAGAGAACTGTATAACGGGGCAGGAGGGTCAGCAGCAGACGGATGCCCCCGCCCACAGCCCAGGCTAACCAGATCCCTTACCTTCCTCCGGGATGGAGATGCCAATAGCACTCGCTTCAGCCAGGTAAACGCCGATTCTAAACCCAGCCATCTCCAGTCTCCGGGTGGGGTTGGAAATGTGTGCCTGGGGAGAGCGATCCCAAGCCCTGGACTGAGGGAGCGCTCCTGACCTGCGCACCAGGGACCCCGCCAGCCAGTTCTACGGCACCTGTGGCTCAGCTCGGGGCTCCTTGCCGTTCAGTCCATACTCCAGGGCCCTCCAGGTCAAGAAGACAAATGGAGAAAGAAGATAGTTCGGTGATTACTGTTGCCCAGGCCACCCATGGATCTGTTCGGAATATCAAAAACCTGTTGAAAACCCAGAGTGGCAGTGAGTGCAACGAACATCATAATGGAATAGAAATCAGCCAGGTCTCTAGGCATCAACTAGTTACTGTCTGCTACAGAGCAAAAGCTCCATCCTAGTTTGTTAATAACATTGAAACCACTTAAGCTTTTTGGGCCTCTGTGGCTCTATATTAAAAATAAGGAGGTTGAGGTGATGCGTAATAATGGTGCTAACATTTATTGAGCACTTACTATGTGCCGGGCACGGTTGTGAACTAAATATTTTAGTTGTCACAAAAACCATAATCTCTCCTTTCAAGATAGAAGGAAATCAAAGCACAGAGAGCTTTCTCATTTGGTAAGAGGCAGAACTTGGATTCAAAACTCCTCAGCCCCTGTGTTTACCCATTATGCCTGCCTTGACTTCTAGCATATACTATTCTTCTCGTTCTGTTGTTTTTATCAGTAGGAAGATGTTTAATCTCTCGTTCTAATGCTCTATATTTGACTTCTCATAGATCAGTCCTCTATGTACCCATCAGCACCTGAGCCTCCAAGCATCACTGAACAGCCTATAATTATAATTCAGATATGAGAAGCTAGGAATTTTGTACCCATCTGTGGGTAAAATATGAAGTGGAGAAGGACAGTATATCGGATGACAGAATCACCAACCAAACATGCTAACAAGCCCCATCGGGAGCAGATGTCACCAGAGTCAAGGACTAGGGACACACAGCCGTGTGCTGTAGGACCAACGCTCTGAAACAGAAAAGCCGCAGTCGGTCATTCCGTGAGGCCCGTCATGGGTGGAGGGCTGATGTGTGCAGACGAGCCGCAGTCCCGTGGGCGGAAACACAGGCCTCGGATTCAGATGACTGAGTATGGGTCCTCCTGGTTGCACGCCATAGGCAAGCTTGTTTTCCTCACTGAATCTGCCTCCACTTCTGTAAAATGGGGATGTGTCAAGTACCTCACAGGCCTGTCCTAAGAATTGAATGGGGTGCAGAAAGGATGAATGCCAACCATTTACATCCCCATGGATGGAACTGGAGGGCAATATGCTAAGTGAAATAAGTCAAGCAGAGAAAGCCAATTATCATATGGTTTCACTCATATGTGGAATATAACGAACAGTGCAGAGGACCACAGGGGAAGGGAGGGAAAACTGAATGGGAAGAAATCAGAGAGGGAGAAAAACCATGAGAGACTCTGGACTCCAGGAAACAAACTGAGGGTTCCAGAAGGGAGGGGGTGGGGGGATGAGGTAACAGGGTGATGGGTATTAAGGAGGGCACACAATGTGATGAGCAGTGGGTGTTATACACAACTAATGAATCATTGAACACAACATCAAAAACTAATGATGTACTGTATGTTGGCTAATTAAATTTAAATAAATTTAAAAAAACTGAATGGATGACATAGGAAAACACTTGACAAACAAAGACCTGCTATTCAGAGAGGTTCCCCAGACCAACAGCATCAACATCACGCAGGAGGAGTTCATAGCAAGGCAAGTTCTCAGGCCCCCACCCCAGACCTTCCGAATCAGAACCTGCAATTCAACAGGATCCGGATCCCGAGGGCAGTTGTGGGCACAGTAAGGTTTGAGAAGTCCTGCTCTGGGACACTGAACAGCCTGTTATCTGAGCTCTGTTTTCCTTTCATATCCGGCCAGTGAAACACAACATGGTCAAATGTAAAGGACTGGGCCTTCCTAAAGTTTCTCCCACCCTCCTTCCCCGGTCCTGCTGANTTGAGCAGCTATGACGGGACAGGTTATTCCTGGCGAGCGGTTCGTTCTCCCAGCTCAGGAAAGGACCACTCAAGAGAGGCACTGCCTTATATAATCCTGGGCTATTTTTGAGGTGGGAGAACCGATAAAATGCCAACCCACATACACAAAACTGTCTCAGCCCTGGGAAAGTTAGTTAAATATGAGACTGAATGTAAGTAGCAGCCAAAGTGGAGTTGAAGTGGATTTTGATCTTTCCCACTCAGAGTCCTTGAGAGCAACAGTTCAAGGAAGCAAGTCAGAGTGGGAGGGTGCCTTTGAATGCATTTGTCTCTTATTAGATCCCTATGGAGTGTGAGAGACTTATAATAGGTACTTCACAAATACCTGTTAAACTGGGTTGAATGCTCTATCAGCTTCCTGTTAAAAGATCTTAAATACAATTGTAAGCCTGTTCAGACACTGGGGGTTAGATAGATAGAATATAAGGACCCCTTGATGTTTGGCTAGTGATGGGGTTCAGGACACACTACCCCCAAATATGGCATCTTGAATATTTTATTTTTTCCTTTTCTTTTTTTCCTGAGGTATAATTTTTTTTTTAATTTAAAAGATTTTATTTATTTATTAGAGAGAGAGAGCATGAGTGGGGGTGGGGAGGCAGAGGGAAAAGCAGGCTCCCCGCTGAGTGGAGAACCCAAATTGGGGGCTCAATCCCAGGACCCTGAGATCATGACCTGAGCCAAAGGCAGATTCTTAAACAACGGAGATTCTTAAACAACGGAGCCACCCAGGTGCCCCTTTTATGAGGTATAATTGACATATGTTATATTAGTAGCGGGTATACAACATAATGACACAATGTTCGTATATACTGAGCTACGATCATCACAATGAATCTGGTGAACATCTGTCACCATACGTGGTTTTTTTTTTCTTGTGATGAGATCGTTTAAGATCTACTCTTAGCAACTTCCAAATATGTAATACAGTATGATTAACTACCGTCACCATGATAAGTTACATCTCTATGACTTATTTATTTCATAACTGGAAGTTTGTGTCTTTTGACTCCCTTCACCCATTGCACCGAACCCCCCGACTCGTGCAACCACCATTTCTATGCTTTAGATGAAACAGACACCTCACCTAGTCTCGAAAGAGTGACCTCCCATAGGGGATAGGCTGTATCACTCAACCTTGCCCTCGCTATTAGCTGTCTCTCAAACTTCTGTGATTGTCCCAGCAGCCAATTTTATTTTTAATAGCTCCCAGTAGTAGAGGATGTGCCAGGACCAGTCAGTGTCACAAAGGGGAGAATCTCAATCAGCACCTTAGAGTCAGGCTGATTGGAAGTCAGACCCTTGAGGCTTTTAAAGAATGCAAATGTAAACCTTTCACAAGCATAAGCCTTGTTGGCCCTCAGAGCCGGGTGATCTGGAGGTGTCCGGTGTCCCCTTGGCAGCAGTCACAAAACCCGGGGCTCCAGACCCGTATACAAGCTCGTTTCTGAGATATCGGTGGGCTGTAGCAGGCAGACGGAGAGCGCCAAAATGGCGTCCCTCTGCCTAGATTCCCTGAGAGCGCCTCTGGGGCCTCTAAATGTGCGCCGAGCCTGAAACCTCCTCCTAAAACTAAAGCTCCAGGACTAGCAAGTAGGTCTCTCACAGAAAGCCTGGGTTTGTGTTTCAATCTGCTGTGTAGGGCCCTGGGGTGGTAGCCTGCCGAGAACCGTCTCTCCCATTGTTACAGTCCCCTGGGACCCAGGAACACAAGCCCTCCCCCCACCACCAGCCCCCACCCCCCCCAACCCCGGGGGCCAGAAGAACCAGGCGATCAAGGGGGATCTCCTAGGTGGCAGCCCCCAAAACCAGGACATTGGACGTAAGAACTGGGGTACCGGACACCTATAAAAGCTCCCCTCCAAGAGACGCTGGCGCTCTGGAGCACAACAGAGGGAGAGCAAGACCGTAGTGCCCACCGTCCAAGGCCTCAGAAAAGGTTCCCAATCAGCCCTTAGAGGTGTGCTTCATTAGAATCCTGCCCCTCAGGCTGCGGCTAATTGATCAGCAAATAGGCCTCTTTCCAAAACAATTGAGCTCCTTGGTCTGCCGTCTCTTGCTGTGCCTTAGGGGCACTAGCTTGACTGCGAACTCTTTCTCTATTGGCTACAGTCCTGTGCCACCTGCAAGCGTAGCCCCATTGGCCACCAGAGCTAGGCAGCGTAGAGGTAGGTGTCCCCTGGCAGCAGCCACAGAAATCAGGGCACCAGAGAAGGGTATAAGCCCTTTCCTGCGGCATACAGGGGGAGCCAGGGCGAGGCAGAAGGAGAGCGCAAAGGTTCTGTTCACCAAGAGCCCCTGTGATGCCTGTAAGTGTGCCAAACCACAAGCCTGCCCCTCAGACCAAAGCTCCCAGAAAAGCAAATATGCCTCTTTCTCAGACAGACTCGGGTGTGTTTCAGTCTGCTGTCCATGTAGTGCCCTAGGTGTGATAGTCTGCCAAGAACTGTCTCTCCAAGTGTTACAGTCCGTTGGGGCCCAGGAACACAAGCCGCCCCTACCCCCGCCTCCGGATCCAAACAATCAAGGGACATCTAAGTGGCAGCCACAAAAACCAGGTCACCAGACATAAAAACCAAGGCACCAGACTTGCGTAGAAGCTCCCCTCTGTGAGATACTGGCACTTGAGAGTGGCCGGGGAGAGCATAACATGGTGCCTACTGGCTGGAGTGAGACAGAGAGGAAGTACAAAGATAAGACTCACTGAAAAAAGGGTTTTAAAAGGGGGGGTTGGAAGAAAAAGTAAAGGGTGAATTTTTTTACAAAGGTAGTGATTGCCCACGTCAGCAAAGAAGAGGGAGAGCATGGAAGACGGCCCCCACTAGGTGGAGTATAGCAATGGCACCCAAGGGAAAGGGAAAAAAAAGATGGCACCTGTTGGCTTTAGCAAGATGGAGGGAAAGCAGGAAGGTGGCATCCAACAGTTTCTCTCCCTGGACGGTATCCCTGCAGCCCCCTGCCACCTTAGCCCAACACTTTAAAATTAGGAAATGCGCTACTTTCACACAAAAGGGGACTTTTCAGAGGGCTGCTTCTGCACTGGCCCTGGATCAGGTGAGTCGACACACATTCCCTTTAAGAGACTCAGTTTGCCATAGCCCCGTGGGTCTGGTGGATAGGTGCCCTGATGGTCTTCAAAGCTAGATATTTTGGGGGCTTGTCTCTCAGGTGCTGATCTTAAAACATGGGATGCAAATGTGGAATATGAACCCTTTGCTCCTTGGGGAGAAGCCCCAGGTTTTGAGTTCCCAACCGACTGTGGGTTGCCATCTTGAACCGGAGCCCCATATTGAATACTTTAAGCTGAAGGAGTTGGAGAAACAGCAAAGTGGACCCTCTTCCCATAGCTCTTCTCTTCTGCAACAGGTCATAAAACCCCCATTTGAGAGATGTCCTCCCTGTACCTGGAGGAAAGGAGTGTTCTTATCTCTGAAGATAAAGTGACACCACCAAGAAGAATCTGAACAAACAGGCCTTGCTCAATTTCCCCCAGTTTACTACACTTACCTCATACTTTTTGACCTATCATATTTTTACATGACTGTCCACTTCCCAGCAAACGTAGCATAAAAATATTCAGGTTTATCTGTTTTTTTCGGGTCTTCATTTCCTTATGAAGATTCCTGTGTCCTGTAAAACTTACACTATATAAATTTGTGTGCTTCTCTCCTATTAATCTGCCTTTGTCAGTTTAATTTTGAGACCCAGCCAGGAACCCTGAGTGGGTGAGGAAAACATTTTGCTACCTTACTCTAGCTTGACTCCAAATTATGTGCATAGACACACACACACACACACACACACACACACACGCACACACACCATTGTTCCTACTTTTTACCACTCATACCATTTTCTCCATCTTCCAGTCCCCTGGTCAAAAATTAATCACATGGGGGCGCCTGGGTGACACAGCGGTTAAGCGTCTGCCTTCGGCTCAGGGCGTGATCCCGGCGTTATGGGATCGAGCCCCACATCAGGCTCCTCCGCTGGGAGCCTGCTTCTTCCTCTCCCACTCCTCCTGCTTGTGTTCCCTCTCTCGCTGGCTTTCTCTATCTCTGTCGAATAAATAAACAAAAAATCTTTTAAAAAAAAATTAATCACATGAACACATAATTTTAATAACCTGTCAAAGTGTCAGAATGGAAATGGAATGGTGCCATTTGTAAATCACTATTTACCAAAAAAAAAAAAATTCTTTGCATTTCAAAAGTGATTTAAATAGATGTCCTAAATTTGGTTTGTTTAAAAAACAGTCTGTTCCAGAAAGTCTGTGACTAAGACATGAATAAAAAAACTAAAACACATTAAAGAAGTATTAGTATACAGACTTAAATAATTGGGCATTGTTCTAAAACTTCAAAGGTCAGAGATCTTTGGGTCAGGGAAGAGAAAATTTCTCATTTGGGTTTATGTGCTTCTCAGGAGCAGTCTATTCTCATTTTTTGTGTGTTTGGTTTTGCTCTTGCCACAAAGGAAAAATGGAAGCCAGCCTACTGGAAGGGCCAGGAGACCCTCTTTGAGAAGTTAGCTGCCAAGCACCAATTCTCTGGTGTAAGGCGCACACAGTGCCTGAGAGGACTTGGTCGCCAAGATCCTCCCGCGCCCAGGAGCACAGGAGCTGAAGTGGAGCTGTGTGGGTCCTGGGAAACATTTGCATCTCTAGAAAGGTAGATAGGAGTTGGTTTGACTCTGCTTCAGAGGTAGGATTATACAAAGCACAATTTGATAACAGTAGAAAGTCTGTCTGAAAGTGCATGTATTTATTTACATTTTGTTCTAAAATCTACATTCACTTAGGATTCAAGCACGTCTGACTATGGGGTAAGTCTCCAGGGTCTTTTAAATGACAGACCAAGGGAAGCAAGGATAGAGATACGCATCAAGTTTTAGATTCTAGGACAACACTGCAGCCTCCTGGGAGGTGTTTTTAACACAGTAAAGTCCAACTTTCAGATCATCCCCCATCCAAGTGGCATGAATTCAGTCAAGGCCGACTCCTCAGAAGAGGAGGCTGCCAAAACAGAACTGCCTTAGCACAGGGTCCATGGAGGACCAGCACTGGCATCACTAGGCCCAGCACCTCTTGGCTGTGGTGGCAGGCAGAGCCCTCGGGACAGGCGTGCCAGAGGCTGACGGGCTTGTGGCATCTTTGGTCAATATCAGTGGGGGAGCCAATGGATTTGGCAGTGGCGGTGACCAGAGACAACTCCCCAAAGAGCCACAAAAGAGAAGAGAGAATGGCACCTGTCCCATCACAACGGAGGATGAGGACCCCTGCTGTGCATGAATGACATTCCTTCAGGGACACTTAGGACTTGGGGGGGGGGAGGGAGGGGTGAGTCCTGCACAGCGGGTCCCATCAGGGACAAAGAAGCACAATTTTGCGACTGTCCTGATGAGCTTTTCCTTCCCTCCCCTCCGCCCCACGCCAAGACGGGTGGATATGGGAGACAAAGGCGAGAATAGAAGAGTCTCGCGGTGGAAGCTGAGCTATAAATCGGAGACCCGGCCACCCACGCTTACTGAGGGCCCACGCGGGGCCCTTCATAACAACACACGGCGCCTGGGGTCGTGGCATTTGCTACTCACACTTATAAATTAAGAATGAAATTCTCAGCTGCCTCAGCTCCTGCGCAAACCCCCACAGGCGCCCCGGGCACGGGGCCCACGGTTCTCCAGATGCGGCCGCTCGGGAACGTTCTCTAGCACAGTCCTCACGCTCGCCCTGCCTGCTCGAGATCCGTGGTTCAGCTTTCCTTCCTTGATCTGCTCTTTCCAGATCACCACTGATCGATTCTTTCAAACCTGGAGGTGGGACGATTAAATCCTTGAAAATGAAAACTAGATAAGATCGCGATGCTCAAGAAACGGAGGCCAGCTAATCCACGGGGGACGCAGCCGCGCTGAGGAAACAAGCTGGATCTGGAATGAAAAGTCTGGGCTCTCGGGTTCCACCTGTGTCCCCTACCAGTCGCAGGGTCTCCGACTTAACCCCGAGTCTTCTGTGAAATGCAGACGGGAATCCTGTCTGCGTCTCAGAAAACCAGGGCCCCCATGGGCTCAAGCGGCTGTCCCGAAGCCGCTGGCGACTCCCTTCCCTGCCACGCTCCCTGCTGCCCCGCACTACCCTCACCGCGCCGGTCGGAGGGGCCACCGCAGCCCGCGGGGCCAGCGGAGCCGGGCTCGACGCGTCCCTCAGCTGCCCTCCGCACGTGCCGGCTCCGCGGCGCTCGGCGCGAGCTCCTCTCCCGACAGCCATTGCGCCCGGACGCCGCGATAACAATGCGCCCGGCAGCCCCAGGCCTGCTCCCGCCCGCGGGACGACTCCCACAGGGTTACCGCCTTGCTCCCAGGTCCGGCCAAACGCCCAGCCGGGGCTGCTGAGCCCCAGTCGAAGCATAGCGTGACCCCTGCCAACCTCGGCCGAAGGCGTGCGCGCCCCCTTCCCGCCGCCCGGGTCACGTGCTTCCGTGGCGGGAGAGAGCGTGGCAGCCTCGCCGGCTTCGCAGAGACAGAACTGCAGCGACCGTTCGCCAGGGGCAAGCCGGGGGGACTGTTGCCAAGACAAGGGGCAAGTCATACGGGGAGGACTTCGAAGAGATGCTCCCAGCTCTTCCCACCGTGCGCACTGAGGTACAAAAATGAGAAGTACATTTTCTTTAGGAGGGAAAACTCGACTTCAGAACGGGCAGACGCTGCAGCCGGCCGGCCGTCGCCCCCGCGCAGATATTTCTCCCGCCCGACCACGGGGAGCGCGGTACCTGCGGAGGAGCCAGGCTGGTCCTGAGGCGCCGCCGCCGCACCCGCAGGCTCCGGGCCAGGCCCCTGAGTCGCGCGCGCCCCGCCCAGCGTGCTGCGCTTTTCCCACAGTTCCCCCGAGTCTCCTGGGACAGACGGCTGGCTCCCGGAGCGGAGGAAAGGAAGGGGTGGCTTTCCGAAACAGGAGTGCCCCTCCTGTGAGCAAAGCCGGCAGAAGGGCGGGCTCGGGTGGGTGGGGTGGTAATTATTCTCTCGGCAGTTCCTGGTGCGCTCAAAATCAGATTCTTTCTTATCAAGAATTGATTCGTATGTAACCTCGACCTTTTTAAAAATTTCTGTTTAAAAACGAAACAACAGACAAAACCAAAAACCACATACCGTTCTTTCAGAGCCGGATAGCTCAGATGTCTCTTCCTGCCGGAAGCCGCCCCCTTTCTGTCCTTCATCCTCTTTCCCATGTACCTGAGAGCAGCCCGAGCGCCCCTGCCCTGTCCCCTCCCAGCACCACGTCCATGCCAGTTAGACGCTCGTCCCGTCGTTGGGTGGCTAACTGTGCAGCCCTCTGGCTGGTGCACCGGCTTGGGGGGGGGGGGTCTCAGGAGGGTCAGGGATGATGTCCTGCTCCTCTTGTTCCCTAGAGTCTGGCACATAGAAAGTCCTCCCCACATGTCTCAGTGAAAGAGCGAGAATGAGCCAACTGTTACCAGCGCTCGGGGCGAATGTGTGAGAGATCATCTACAGTGGAGTGTCTTCCCAGAGGTCAAGGGGCCTCTCCTGAAGTAATGAAGCCTTTTGCTTCTTCACGTAATCTTGAGTAGCTTCTCTACTGCCGATAATTCCAAAGACTGCTCTTGAGAGCCAAGAATATCTGCACTAAAAGGAAATGTTTTTCGGTAATCGTACAGGATGGTAGGCCTGAGGTCTCACGACTCACTGCAGGGGAAAACCTCAGCAGCCTAATTGCTGTCGTAATGCTCCATGTTTGGATCTAATATGAAACATTCACTAAGTGCTTTATAATTCATCTGCAATTAATTTAGATTCTTATGCAATTGTGCTTTATGGGAAAAATCAGTATAAATATAAATGATGAATAATAGGCAGGAGCTGACTATCAGGGTCTAAACTCCTCTAACGTGCAATAGGCCGTGTGATTTTCTAGTTTTTATTGGAAGTCATTTAGAGGTGATTTAAATGTGTTTGGTGAAGAGTAATATCCTATTATTCCAAATAATAGCAATAAAAAATAACAGTGAAAGAGAGAACAATTCAAATCTGGTTTACTGTGCCATCTTGCCATATACCCTGGCAAATATGAGGAAATTTTTTATTTACCCACCTTTCACTTCATACTTATTAATTGAGCATCTACTGTGTGCTAGGCAACATGTTTTCCAAAGGAAGAAGTTGGTGGATGGGAAGGTAGGTCACTTCCCCTAAGCATAACGGACTGAAGCTTGTTAAGAGAAGTGAGGATTTCCAGCTTCTTATTCAGTTGTTCAAAATAATGTCTTCCCAAGGACCCTTTTTTTTTAGAAGATTTTATTTATTTATTTATTTATTTATTTATTTATTTATTTGACAGAGAGAGACGGCCAGTGAGAGAGGGAACACAAGCAGGGGGAGTGGGAGAGGAAGAAGCAGGCTCCCAGCGGAGGAGCCTGATGTGGGGCTCGATCCCAGAACGCCGGGATCACGCCCTGAGCCGAAGGCAGATGCTTAACGACTGAGCCACCCAGACGCCCCCCCCCAAGGACCCTTCTTAACGCACCTGTGCCGTGTTCCTGCGGCACCTCCCGCCTCACAAGATGGCTCACGTCAATTTGGCATTCAGTGTTCACAGTAAATCTTATGTGGGAGGACGATCCTGGGTCCGATTTTGCAACCAGGGTAGCGAAGTACCCAAGATGACACCAAAGGCCAATTGTTGAGCCAGGCCCCAAACCAAGTTTCCTGGCTCTGGCCCCGGTTCTGTTTCCAGTCCCTCTGCAGTTAAACAGGAGGTCAGACTGGTGCGGCTAAAAACGGCCTGAGAACTCAGCTCTGGCAAAGACGTGTTATCAGGAGTCCTTCTCAACTGTGAGCTCATTTATGCTCGGGTGGGGCCGTAGAGACGCGGAAGGGTTGAGACTGTGATCTTGGCACCCATCCTTCCCTCCCGTTACGTGTCCGAGACCGTCCCCACTCACAGAGCCCGGCCAAGGGACAATGGGGTTGTATGCGGAGCACTGCAGACAAGTTGGGGGTCCCCGAAGGCTGCACGGCTGCAAGCTTCCCACGACCACTGTGAAGAACGCACTAGATTCTGAATCCTCGGATGCTGCGTAAGAGCTCATCTGGCTCTTCAGAATCAGACGCGAATCAATGACACGTGCCCTTGAAGACAGGAAAGCCCGAACACGTTCAGCTTTGCGAGGGAAGATTTTCCCGAAGCGTTCCTCGGCCTGCGGGAGGTAGTTAGCTTTCTTAAGTGAGCCCTTGAGCCCCAGTGCAGTATTGATGGAGCCGGGTGGCCACAGGAGATCCCCCTCCTCTCTGTCCCTCTGCCCTCTCTCAGCTCTGGGGTCCGAACTACATGGCCTCTAATAAGTCCTCTCAGTTTACAAACCCTGGTGAGTGTAAACATCGCTTAGCAGACTATTCGCCTGTTAATGCCTTTTGGGTGGGTCCATATCTGAGTGGGTGGTCTCTTGCAAACTCCAAGGAGTTGTGAAGTAAGGAAAACATTTCGTGAGGGTAAGTGATGTAATGGTCCTGACTGAATCTTCTCCCTTTGGAATTCCTACGTCGTAGCCCTGGTCTCCAGGCTGTGGAGATGGGGCCTTTGGGAGGTAATGAGGTTTAGATGAGGAGACGAGGAGAGAACCCTCATGGTGGGATTAGTGCCCTTCGAAAAAGAGACACCAAAGAGCTTGATTCCTCTGTCTCTCCACCTGTCTGCACAGACACACAGCAAGAACGCAACTGTGTGCAGCACAAAGATGGAGCCCTCACCCGACGCTGAGCCTGCTGGACGTCCAGCCTGCAGCACTGTGAGAAGTACACGCCCGGTGTTCGAGCCACCCGGCCTCAAGTCTTGTGCGGTGTCGGCACTGACGAAGATGGCCACATAGGGGAAAGGGGTGAAAGAGCACCAGAAAACCTGGCTCGTCTCTTGTCCTTGCTCAACCTCTTTGTGCCTCAGTTTCACCTGCAGGATGGGGAAATAGAAGTCCCCTCACTGCCAACATCACGAGGTCGTTGTGAGAGTCCAGCCAGGGGAGGTTTGAGAAGGGCCGCAGGGTTGATCTCATGCATGCAAATTTTTTAAGTGAGTTTTTATAATTTCGTTGTCTAAAAATCTGATAGAACTTTCAAAATCTTGTTCAGTTTATTAGAACCCATAACATTATCATAATTCTACTTGTTTAGATGATGTGATTACTTTATATTTTAAAGTGGTTATATTTTATATTAATAGCATTTGCTATGACGTTAGGGGGCAGTTAATTAAATTGATATGCAGAATCGGACAAATAATTGGCAAAGTAGTTACTGTGTTTCATATACTGTAACTGACATATAAATGACCTGAGTTTAAATTGTACCTGTTTTTTAGGACTGAACTTATGTTATCACAAATGGCAGCTGGTGGCCACATGTGATATTTTAGCCCAGCTCTTATGTAGACTTCTTTTCTGACTTTTTTAAAATATATTTTTTAAATTTTAGAGCAGATTTAGATTTATAGAAAAATTGTGAAGCTAGTACACAGAGTTCCCATAAACTCTACATCTCATTCCCCCTATTATTAACATCTGTCACAATAAATGAACCAACATTGATACATTTTTACTAACGAAAGTCCAGACTTTACTGAAATGTCCTTAGTGTTTATCTGCTGCCCCTCTTTGGTGCTAGGCTCCCATCCAGGGTACCAAGGCAAATTCAGTTCCCACATCTCTTTAGCTCCTCCAGGAGCTTTGACAGATCCCCAGACTTTTCCTTGTTTTTCATAACCTTGAAGATTTTAAGGAGCATTGGTCAGGTATTTCGCAGAATGTCACTGTTTGGATTTGTCTGATGTCTTGCTCATGATCAGACTGAGGTTATGAGCTTTGGGGAGAAAGATTTATAGACCGTACTTAAATTTGGGGATATTCCAGTAGAGAGTCAGGCCATTCTCTGGCACAAGGAAACATCTTTTGACCTGAAGCAGCATGGTCCACAGCAGACATCTCACAACTGGGGAAGTGTTTCCAATACAAAGAGAATCTTCCAGCAAAGTTTATTCTCCTAGTAGGCTTAATGGATCCCAGGATGCCACAGATTGCCACAGGTCTGTTCACTACGTTAACCCCTTACTTTCTGAAGACTTTCAACGCAGTCTCCTGTAGGACATTGTTTTGTTTTGCTTTGTTTTGTTGTGATGGGAAAAAAGACTCTCAGTTTTGTAATAGAATTTAATTTTAAAGCAGGATTTGTTTGAAAGAAATCCTCTTTTGGCAATGTTACTGAGCTACATTAGGTATATGACCCCCCCCCCATTATCCAGAACCTAAGTGCACGAATAAGAGCATGGGGTCTGTGTGCTAGAAAGAACTCTGTAACCCTGCTGCTGACAAGATTCCTTTCCTAGTGGAAGAGTCAAATTAATGGAGCCTCTCCCACACCAAGCACCTGGGATGCTATTAAAAAATGAAATCTCTAGACGGAGGTCATGCTGGGACAGACTGATAGGACAACTGAGGACAACCAAGTCTGAATTTGAAACCAAGCAATTGTAGGAATCCTGAAATCCTCCTCCCAAGAATTAACTACCTTATTTAATTTCCTATCAAGGCTATGCTGTTAGTAAAAGGGAGAGCAATTTTCCAAATATAGAAAAAAATATAAACATTATGTAACACACATGCATATGCTCTATCTGCAGTTTGGTTTTGACAGTTGACCAACGTGCCTGATGTACGTGGGAGTGTTCAGTGACTCAACCCCTTATAATCCCATTGTAATCGTTGCAATGATTCTGTGACGTGCAGTTATAACAATAGTAGCTTATATTTATTTACAGCCTATCTGTGCTTGACGTATTTTATCTCATTTAATCCTGTCTAAATACTTACTCTCCTCTTCCTTAAAAGAGGAAATTGAGGCTTTGAGAAGTTAAATATCCTGCCTAAGGTACACAGATAAAGTCAGGATTGAACTCAAGGCATGGACTGTTTAGATCCGAAGTCTCAGTCCTACTGGGCTAAACTACCTCTATGTCATTGAGTTCATTTCAAAATGCCTTCTGGGAGAGCAAGGACCATATCTCTCTTCTTAATAGATGGGGTCTCACAATTAATTTCCATTCACGTGGCACAGGTTTAGTAATATTTGAAAATAAGAAAGAGGAGGATATATTATTACTACTGATCATCACTGTCAAGGTAAAGAAAAAAAAATCAAATACTCTTATCTCCTAATTGACTCCCAGGCCAACAGCAAGATAAGGGAAGGCCACCACTCAGCAGCCTTGTCACCTGAAACTACAGCTAGAGGGGCTCAAATCTCCATGTCCTAAGATATAGTGTATTAATAGAAAATTTGAGCTACAGGAATTGCCAATGATTGCCACTAAAAAGACAGTTTGTTACAGTTCCCAAGAGAAGGGGATATGCCACATGTGGGGGGGGGGCACAGTGGAAAGCACCAGGGTCAGTCAGGAGGCGGAGGAAGAGGGAAGAGCTATGGGCAAGGGCCTTTAGTGTGGTTTCTATGGGAAAGGACAGGTGAGGCAGTGTGAACGGGCTGGGGATGGGCTCATCTGAGTAATTTCAGCAGGCTCCGGGACACAGGGGCTGCGCCTAGTTGCCTGGTACCTGGCCCTGATGTGGTCAGGGCAGGGGGAGTGTGAGAGCATGGCACAGGAGGGGGTTGCAGTGTGGACTCTGGATTGGTTAGTGTGTATTTGAAAAGCACTCATGGGCACGTTGTTTACTCTCTCTAGGAATTGTCAAACCCTAGGAGGTAGGGGCCCACTAGGGTCAGCCAGCTCCCCAAATGTCAAAACATCAGAATACAGAAAATAAAAGACACCGTTGATAGTCTCCAGCTAGAGGATTTCTGGCCATTCTGAGTAGGGAAAGCTATAAGCCAGACAGAAGTATCCAAAAGCTAACTCAGCTGTAAACTGGAGACGGGAACTAATGCCTTGTAAGAGAAGACCTCGAATGTGAGGAAAAACAAAACAAAAAAAACCAATGACAACTGGAAGATTAAATGCAACTCTCTAGGCCTAGATTATCTGGGTTATCTTAAAACACTTGTCACAAGTTAGTGCTTCACAAGAGAGCACAGAAAACTTCGTGTCCATCAGCGTTACAGGGTATAATTGCAACTATTTCTCTTAAATCCAGCTCATTAGCAAGCTACGTTCTGTACTCTCGTGTATGTAGTTCTCTCTCTCCCCCTCCCCCCCACTCCTCTCTCCCACAAACACATAGCAATAGTTTGCGTAAACGTGAGCTCAGGTATCAGACACCACCTATCTGTCCCCCTAATACAGACCATATCACACACTCCAAAGAGTCTGGTGGGTCCAAGTTGACATGGATAAAATGGGCCTTTTTATTTTCTCAAAAGCTCCAGTAAGAAACATTGGACAAAGTAAAGTTAGACCTGCCTCTTTGACCTCATAGATTCCTTAACATCAGAAGCAGTATTTTCAAGCCCAACCGTGTTGTTTACTTCAAGAAATGTTTTCTTCATAGTCATGGTAAAAATCAAAGACCACATCATCTCAAGTTGCAGCAAACACTTTATTCTCCTCATCGATGGCTCGAAACTGTTGGAAGCCTGAAAGGCTTCACCTTGATAAAAAAGCCTGAAAAAGTCCAATGGCAATAAATGTGAATGTTTTACAAAGAGAAAAAAGAAATTGCAAGAGGTTATGCTTGTGTTGACCATATTTCTGAGTATTTTTCTTCGGCAAAGTCCTCAACCAAACTCGAATAAATTAGACACAGTGCCGATAGAAGTAAAAGAAGTAATCCGTAAAGAATATCCCAGCAAAATAAGGATCGGTTGAGCAGTCCGCTAAATCCTGTCAGAACAGAAGAAAAAAGAAAAGATGAATGTAAGAAGTAGTTAAAGAAATTGACTGATTGATTGATTTAATGTCTGTTTCTTTCTCCTTGGAAAGAAAAAGACAAAAAAAAAAAAAAAAAGGCAGAAGCAGAGGCAGAGGCAAGCTTACCGGCACCGCTACACGGAAGTGGTACGTGCTGTCAAAGAATGGGGCCACGGGCAGGCTCCAAATGTGCTGATAGCCCTAAATAACCAAGGAAGGAGAGATCCGTGTCATAACCACACCGTGCACTCCAGTGGAGAGACGACAGCCTGAGAAAGCATTTTTTTGACTCCACTAGGAAAGGTATCTGTGGCAGCAGTTCTTGAGAGGAGTGGCTAGGACAGTCTGCAGCCTCTGAAGGACCCGTGGAAGACGCCGCGCGGAGCCCGGTGACTAGGGTCAGGCAGCAAGGAGAAACACAGGCGGGCGGCTCGGGGCATCCCTCTCTCGGTAGGGAACACAGGCTGTGCCACAAGTCTAGACACACTTCTTCGGGAACGGGGCTGGAATACGTTACCTGTGTCATCTCTTGGGAGACTTGGCGGCTTTGTGTCCCTTTGGCTCCCATTTTGCCATGGAAACATATATTTCCAAGGGTAAACTGGCACTGGAAGACTATCAATGGCTCTGTTGTGCTTCAAGAGAAAGGGCAAAGGAAAAGCAGTTACCAGCTCCACTAGGCTACACCTTGATAAAAAGAGGTACGAATGGAAACATAACTTGGAAATCATTCAGTTTCACGTAGGCATTTTGTTACACGAAGCTCCTCAGTGCCAATATGCCCATTCACGTGTCCTTATTACAGAAAGTCTCAGGATTTCTTGTGATACACTTAATGTTCTTGTTTCCCTCCCCCAAATTCATATGCTCAAATCCCAACCCCCAATGTGATGTGTGAGGAGGTAGAGCCCATGGGAAGTGACTAGGTCTTGAGCGTGGAGCCCTCATGAGGGGCATTACTGCTCTTCTAAAAGGTGCTCAGAGTGCTCTCTTGTTCCTTTGCCAGGTAGACACAGTGAAAAGACGGCCTTCTATGAAACAGGAGGCAGACCCGCACCAGACACCGGATCTGCCGGTGCCTCCATATGGGGCTGCCCGACCTCCGGAACGGTGGAAAGCAACTGTCGGTTAAGGCACTCAGTCTACGGTGGTCTTGTTAGGCAGCCTGAACCGATCAGAACAACCTGAGGCAGCATATGGCAGTCTCTAAGACCCGATCTCATGACTGAAATCACTCCAGCAGCAGAAGTTCTTATCACCGTAGATCTTTAAATCATTTTGGGGGCGCTTGGGTGGCTCAGTCAGTTAAGCGTCCTACTCTTGGTTTTGGCTCACGTAGCGATCTCAGGGTCGTGGGATCAAGCCCTGCATCGGGCTCCGTGCTCAGCGAGGAGACTGCTTGAGTTTCTCTCTCGATTCTCTCTCCCTCTCCCTCTGCCCTTTCCCCTTCTCGTCCTCTCTAAATAAATAAATAAATAAAATCTTTATAAATAAATAAGTAAACAAACTTAGCTTTGGAGCTATCCCTTCTCTTTTCACTGGCAACTGAATTTGCATCTACCTGCAGTTTCCAGGATTTCAGATTCTACAAACCCCTGATCTGAGTACGTACTGTTCGAAGCAGCAAGGTAAACAAGCAGGGAGGGATGTGGGGCTGAGCCCCGTTAGAATTTACCCACCGTTGCAGCTATCAGAGTGGAAGGCCTGCCAGAAAGAATGATTCTCCTCTGGAGGTTAGCCCATTAATTACCATCAAGAGAATGAGGTCCATCTGTCTTTGGAAATGATCTTTATGCACAAGTGGGACAACCTACAACCTCAGTTGAGTATGTGTGTTATTTTTAAATCACCCATATTAGAAAAATGGTTCTTAAACTAAAAAGCCTGATTCAGTGGCTCACGATGGTCTCCTGCCACTTCAGGGGATACACCATTTCAGCTTACTTCGCTCCATCGAAGCTAGGAATGAGTGAGCAGAGGCTACTCCAGGCTGCGCAGGGAGCACTAGAAGACAGTACGTTAAGCTCTTGCTCCGCATGAAATGTGATGAGTTCTGAGTCACGAAATACTTGCTGCTTGAAACAAACCTTTCCAAGGCAAGCAGTTGGCTTGAGTGTCATCACCTCATTGTAGAAACAAAGTTAATGAGAGAAGGAGTATGGAGCCTGAGTGAAACCGAGCTAGGGACAAGAAGCGGAAATGGATGGAGGTGGAACGACAGAGCTGGGGAAGCAGAGGGGAAGAGCGGAGGACAGAGGAAAGGGAAGGAGAGGGAGAAACAAAAGGGACGAAGAGAGGAAATGTGGAGCGTGGAGAAAAGGAGAGACTACAATCAAGAGACACAAAATAAAAACCATCTATCCTCCCCGTGAGTAGCTCATTGCATAATTTGAGTGAAGTGGGTCGAAGTCTTAAAGTACTGTAATTATTTGGTAAGAAGAGATTAAATTAGAGCTTTGTGGTTTTGAAGGAAAGGTAGTCATGATAAAAGCTACCATTTATGAAGCACCTACTATGTGCCAGGAAGGGGCAATGTCCTTACATCTCTCATTTCATCAGGAAGGCGGGAAAGTGGTGGTTTAAAGGATGGGCAGAGTTTGAAACCCAGCTCCACAGCTTCCTAGCTGTGAGTTTCGGGACAAGTGTGTTTGATCTCTCCAAACCTAAGTGTTCCCATCTGAAAAATATAAACTAGAAAAGAAAAACCAAACTTGGAGGGTTATTGTGAGGATTATATGACCCACTATTAAAGTGGAGAGTGTCTGGAATATGCTCTGTGCTCAGCAAATAGTAGTTATTAATTTCACTGTTATTAACAGTGATTCCCACAGCAGCTCTGCTTCTCGTGGTATTATTTCAAACTCATTTTATAGATAAAAACAGCTCAGAGAGGATAAGTGGTTTCTCCAAAAGGTTATAGAATTAGTAAGTGGCAGACATAAAATTTGAACCCTGGTCTGCCCAACTCCAAACTCTGACTCCTTGAACTCCCCTGGGGAGGGGGTGGTGTCTGCATTACCACTGCTGCCAGAAGCTCAAAAAATGGGCAGCTCCCCACCCAGGGGATGTGCTATTCCTCTTGTTCCCACCCCAGTTCAAAGGGACACAGTCCGGGGTAGTCTGCAGCTTGTGAGCATCAAACCCAAGGTCACTCCCATTCTGCAGGTGTGAGTGTGAAGCCTAGAGTCTTTCCGTTCCACTGAGGGAGGCTGGAAGACCCCAACCTTCATTTTGAAGACTCCTCCCTCCAGCTGGCCCACCTCTCAACCCGACCAGCATCAGTTGACTCGGACTGGTAACTTCCCACCCTCTAACTTACTGATTAAATTGTGTAGTAAGTTCAGACGTGCTATCCAAAGAGTGACAGAAGCAGAATCGTTTTCTACATTTATGCACTTACTTGATTTCCAGAGAGAATTTGACATTCGTAGGTGTGTGCTTATTAACAGGAATATTGTAATTGTAACTTCCAGGGCTAATTATGGAAAAAATAAAAATAAAACCATAGATCAAAATACACAGGAAAGGCTTTGAAAGGCTTTTGTTACTCGTTATATACTATGTAAGCTGTGAACTACTCCATAACACACACAGAAAATCCAATTTAGCACAGTAGGCTCTCTGTTTTTCAGAGACGTACCTGTCAAATTTCAAAGTGATTTCTTTTAGGTCGTAATATACAAACTCTACCACAAAGATTTATGGCTTGTTAGAACACACAGACGGAATGATGGAAAGCCAAATCCCAGGCCAAATGCATAAAACCAAGTGCACAGGAAACGACTCCGGCCACCGTTAAGGAGACGGAGATTTCAGGAGACAAATAAGGCAAAGCCCCAAACCAACAATCCCTCTGGAAAGGAGGACTGAAAATAATGAATACCAGCTTCTCTACCCCGAATCACTCCCTTTCAGGCAACCTTCGCAGGAAATACCATGCACTTTGAGAACTTGAATCAACTACATTCTGATAGCCCTCATCGCCATTCTGTGATGGAGGAAACTAGAGCCCCGAGTGCTTCCACAGACGCTCCTCCCCCACACCCCATGGAGGGGAGCTACTTGGGGCAAGGAGGGGGGGGGGCTTCCTGAGATTCCTACTGTAATGAAAACGCCAGCAGAAAAGCTTAGTGTATCTAACACAAATTCTTATGACCAGGCCACACCTTGAATTATATGGAGAAACAACTTAAAACCAGATACATTGGAAGAAGAGCTCGTCATTTTCGATTCCCTTTAAAAATCCTAAAGTAAGTTGTCAAAAATGAGAAAGCAGAAGTAAAAGGATGAGGGATGCCAGAAGTAAACTGGGATCAGGAGAGCCTTGTTCTACTGGAAGAAGCTGAGAGAAATGGAATTCACTTCCCACCATGTGCCTCCTGGCATCTGCATGCTTCTCGGCAACCCAACTCAGCCGCCTCCTCTCACAGATGAGAAACGGGTGCTCAGGGGGAATAAACAGCTTGTCGAAGTTCTGGAATTTGATACCGAATCGTCCCACTCTTCTCCATTATGTCACCCTAGCACAGTCACTAATGACTGTCCCACTGAACCTCGGGTTCCTTAACAGCAGAATGGGGATCAACTATACCTCATAGGGATTTGGGGAGAATTCCACGCGACAATGAGTGTCAAAGCCATAAACAAGTCATAAGCACCATACAGCTCAGTTTTAAAGCTCAGGGTCATCAACTTGAAGTCTAAGTGACATCAGGTTGCAGAAGAACTCCGGCTGACAATCCCAAGGATTTGTGACACCAGTTCCAAGCACAGGGCCTTGCCTTTCACCTCGCAGTCACCCCGTAAATGTTTATCGGAGAAAGAAAACGAAGTCCCCATTCTTAATGCCTTCGACTTGCATACTGTGCTAGCTGAAGCTACTTGTAGTCTGCTTCGATTCTAGATGCATCGTTACCTGACGGCACACAATAGACAGGTTGCTGATGACTTTTGCAATATCTGGATTTTTTTCCCTCCTAACTGAAAAAGCCAAGATAAGCTTTATTATTTAGCAATTAAAATAATGATATTCCTTCTTATTAAAATGTACAAATGTCAGCTCATTCATCACTTGGTGCCATCAGTAACAATGTCTTTCTTGTCGATACAATTAACCAGCAGCCCTGTGCCTATGGTCTGTGCATCCTCAGAGAGTCACCCGCAGAGCTGCCCCCTAAGCATCTTGCTTTGGACTCACATGAAAACAGGAGCCTGGAATCACTGGAGTTGTGGGTTATTGACGTTTGCTAATACCCGCCATTTTATGATTTCCTCATCTACCATGTAACAAATGTGTTTTCACGTAAGGAGCGATGTAAGCACACACTGATTTTTACCATGTAATTTTAGCTTTCAGAAAAGCCTCAGAAAACCGGAGCCCTGAGTAAATTCCAGAAACCATCAGGGTAGAACGGGGAAGCTTACCCACCTGCACTGGAGGCCTCCGCCACAGTACCGATGATCTATTACTTGCTGGATTTCCATGATCTGAATAGAACTAATGGTTGTATCAATCCCTGAATTGAGAATAAATAGAGAAAAGAAAGTCAACTCTTCTGCAGAGGAAGAGTACCAGACTTCAGCAAGGGCTCCAAATTACCACAAGTGAAAGACAAGTTTCCTAGATAAATGGGTTCCATTTACATTCAAATGGAAAAAGAAGGGGAGGGAAGAGGAGAAGGCTTTTGTGGTTGTTGTTATAGTAAATTTTAAGAAAACTCATAAAAATCCAGGTTCCGATAGGCAGTCCCATAACATCCAAAAGAATTTCTGGGCCCTGGGAGTCCTACTAAATTGACATTTATTGAAAAATGGATGGTGCAGTGTGAAATGAAATCAGGCCAAGAAAGAAAGCTTTAAAAAACTTAGAAAACAAACTAAAAGTACTGTCAGAATTGAAGAAGGTAAGAAGTTCAAATAAATTATTAAAATCCATGGAGATCAACCTCCACTCATCTAGTAGTGAGCGGCCATCTCTAACACCTCCATGGTTGGGCTGGCATTGATTATAAAAACGTAACACCCCTGAGTGTTCACGGCAGGGTGCAGCCTTTGTCCCCTTCCTCACTGCTGTAATGCTTTTACAGCCTGTCGTTACTCTGCTGGGCTCCAGAAGCCAAAGGATGGTCACTTAGATGCAAACTTACAGTCACTCCCCCAGTCAGGGCTGGTTAGAGCATTTCTTGCCAGGAATG
Source organism: Ursus maritimus (assembly GCF_017311325.1). NCBI lineage: Eukaryota > Metazoa > Chordata > Mammalia > Carnivora > Ursidae > Ursus > Ursus maritimus. The sequence goes on along the minus strand of NW_024424564.1, from coordinate 11,696,461 downwards.
ACAAGCTTCTGTTTTCTGAAGAGGAAGAAAAGTCTGTCAATATTTAAGGCTTGGTCAGGATGAGAAGAAACCCAGTGTGTGCCCCTTTGTCTCTGTGGTTGAATGTTTCCTCACCCGTTCTCTCTCCGACCTTTCAACCCATCCAATCCCCACCCCATTTCTTGCAGATCTAGAATGTTCTCACCTTCCTCCAAAAAGCCATCTGTTTTTGGATGAATTGTGTCCCCCAAACTCTTGCGTGGAAGCCCTAACCCTTTAGAATATGACTGTATTTGGAGGTAGGGCCTTTCAAGAGGCAATTAAGTTAAAATGAAGCTGTTATGCTGGGCCCTAGTTCAATCTGACTGGTGTCCCTCCCTATAAGAAGAGATTAGGACACTTGAGACACCAGGGACAGGCAGAGAGGAAAGACCTTGTAAGGACACAGCGCAAAGGTGGCCATCTGTGAGTCCAGGAGGGAGGCCTCCGAAGAAACCAGACCTGCTAACACCCTGATTTTGAACTTCTGGCCTCCAGGACTGTACGAAAATAAATTCTGTTGTTTGAGTTGCCCAGTCTGTGGTACTTTGTTATGGTGGCCCTAGCAGATCAGATCACTGTGGGTCATGGCCCCTCCTTCCTGAGGTCACAGCCTTACTACCGAACGCCCAGGTGGTGCTCAGTTAGTGATCTGTCACCACATCAAAAGCACGTCATCTCTGTTTTATTACTTAACTTGTATGTATTTGTGCCCTTTCTTGACATCTCCAGAATAGGGAACCTCTATTAAAATTCTCGGAATGCTCTGTAACTCCTAGCATGATGTGATCCACACAGGGAAAAAAGAGAGCTTAAGGCCCAAGGTTGGGACGGCGGTGCCGAAGCGTCAGATCAGTGGTGCAGGCTGGAGTTGGCTTGTGGGGAAGAGAGCGGGAGAGTGGCTTTCCGTGTCATAGCCGAAAAGGCATTTTAAAAGCAATTTTGGAAAGGTAACTATTCGGATGATTGTTGTTAAGGCTCTGGGGGGAAAAAACATATTCTTAAAGTGAACACTGAAAGCAATTATTTAGTGGGTTGCTGAACAAGTCTTTAAAAAGAATTTTGAAGGTTTTGCCATCTTCTTTTTTAATTTGCCTGTTTTTTCTCAAGTATATGTACTGTTCACTGTGTTCCTTCATTTGCATTAGATAATGTTTATATTTTTCAACTTAGTTTGGGGCAAAACACAAAGACAGTAACCTCATTTAACAAGAGACATAAGTTAATAAAAGGTGTGCTGCTTTCATGGGAAGCAAAAGAGAGGCAAGATCTAAAACAAAGTTCTATTCAAGTTTCTGTGTGGAATTTCAGGAAAGCAAACGTGAGAGTGCACGTTACTTACGCACCATCCCTCCTAAGTAAATCAGCCCTGGTTAGTACCTTTTACACTGGACACATGGGCTTGTTTACCTGTCCACAAAACTGACTGTGAGCTTCTAGAAGCCTGCACACATCTTGTGCACCTGCCATGGGCCCTGGCAAGGCAATCCTGGGCTCTCTTCAGGTGCTCAACAAATATTTGTGGGAGGATGGAAGGAAGAGAGGCAGGGAAAGAAGGAGAGTCAATCGTATACTCTCTAGAAAAATGTTTCCTCTTACACACTCAAAGGGAAAATTGCCCCAGATGGGTGCAGAGGGATGCTGGGAATGGACATGGGAACCTGAGCTCCTTCACCCTGTTGGCAAAGGGGAGTGAGACAGAATTTGAAGGAGAGGCAGGTTTCCTGAGCATCTTGCCTAACATGATCCTTTTCATTAAAAAGAAATGGATCTTGACACATGAGGATTTTCTAGAAAATGGAATATATATTTCCCTTTAGATATAAATATGTGTGCTGTCTAAAAGACCTCTAGATTTCTTGGATTCTAGCTATTCCAATAATAATTGTCAAACCCATGTCCCCTGCTATGAGTTTTGCTTATGATTGCTTCCACAGAAGGTTGTAAATCTATAAGGCAAATGAGGCATAAAAAGAAGAGGAAACCAGAACTTCTCCATCCTGTCTGTTTTCATCCCTTCCCTTTTTTTCTACTTTCCCACTGAATTTGCAGGAACAGGGCTCATTATAAATTTTGGCAACAGAATTACAGAGTTGCTTCACTTCCACAGAGGCATGTTTTCAGGGGCACCTGGGTGGCTCAGATAGTTAAGCGTCTGGCTTCAGCTCAGGTCATGAGCCCAGGACCCTGGGATTGGCCCCTGTTGGGCTCCTGGCTCAGCGGGCAGCCTGCTTCTCCCTCTCCCTCTGCCTCTTCCCCTGCTCATGATCTCTCTCTCTCTGTATCTCTCTGTCTCGAATGAATTAATAAAATCTTTAAAAAAAAAAAAGGCAGCATGTTTTCAGGCTCCTGGAGACAAAGAATCCTATGATAGGATTTAGTATCTGATAGGATAACAGTATTTTTAAGAACAGTAATAAAAAGGTAAAGGTGAGGAGAGATAATCCTGCAGATTCGAATTATGAAAATCGCTTTTCAAATGCAGGATTGGAAATAAATTTTCAATCTCCTATAAAACATCTCCAATTTGTCACTTCTCTGAGGCAAGACTATTCAATTCTGAAAGGCTGGTTATTGGAAAACCGTAAATTCTTCTGTAGTCAAACAGGGGTGCCTCTCATTTTATAAATGCCTTCCAGTAATATTCACTATAAACTTAATATACACCCCCAGCAGTTTTCACTGTGAAGCTGGAGATAGATTTTGCAATCAGCAGAAAAAATCTCCCAATAAACTAAATTAGAAACTTCTGGAGAGGAGAGATTTAAGATGGTGTCCAACCAAAGCACATCCTGTTGTGGTAAAAGGTGTATATAGCATTACTTATAAAATTGTGCTGTATGGCTGAGTTCCAAAACAGCATCTTGGATACCTTTTTCTTTCCTGATTGAACCAGACTCATGCCAAGAAAAAGTCAATGAGCCCAACCAACTGATGACTGCGTCCTTTAATACAGGGAGCCAGTTTTTTTCTGCCATTTGCTCTTCTCAGAGTTCTGATCTCCAAAACAAAATAAGCATGAAGCCCCATGCCTTTTAGTTTCCTGAGATTTTTAAAATCTTCAACAATATTCTTAACCTCTGTAGAATTCCATAGATTTTTTTCCTCTCAAGCTCTTTGCTTTTTCATATCTAACTCTGTGTATTTAAGTCTATATCGGTTCCATAGATTAAAATCTAATCCATCACACTCAGTTGGCTCCTCAGAGTAGAAGCTCAATATTCCAAAATATCTACTCTCCACCTCCTGATTAGTTTTACCCAAACCTTTTATATTAAGTGGGGAGAGGGGATAGCCTTTCTGAAAGACGGTTTACACAATCCGCTTGGGCCCAAAAGAAGAATAATGACTTGTGCTCAGCATATCCTAAAAATGCTGATTTCCCTTCCCTTATTTTACTAGTCGTCTTACTCCTTAGGAAAGAAGCTCGTAAGTGCATTCTGGGACTTGGTAAACTGCTAGATATTACTCTTCATCCTAGAGACTTATTCCAACTTGGTTTTTGTTTTTTTTTAACACTTGAACTTCTTTTTTTAAAATTTTTAAAAAATTTTTTTTAAAAGATTCTATTTATTTGTCAGAGAGAGAGCACAAGCAGGGGGAGCAGCAGGCAGAGGGAGAAGCAGACTCCCTGCTGGGCAGGGAGCCCAATGTGGGACCGATCCCAGAACGCTGGGATCATGACCTGGGCTGAAGGCAGACCCTCAACTGACTGAGCCACCCAGGCATCCCCATTCTTTAATTTTTAATTAGTTGTCAATGCCTCAGAAACATCCGGTTGAAAGAGTTTGCCTGGCTTTCTCTGCTTTCAGATTGAGGAACCCCAGTGTCCAGGACAGAAGGATGGATCAGCAGCAGAAGAGAAGAGGCTTTCTTTACACCCTCAGAAATAACCCACATCGGGGACATCTCAATGGCTATAGGCAAACTTGGGGGAGGGGGATGCTGTAGGGGCTTTCTGGAACCATGGAGGGAATACTTTCTGCTTCCTCTAGAGTTGATCCCTGGTGCATGTGCACACGGTGCCCAGATAAAGAAGGCACAACGGTAGATGGGCAGGAACCCTGGACAGGGAAAGTTCCCATTCCAGCTTTGTTAGTAACTTACTGCAGAACCTTAAGCAAGGTCCTGGGTCTCCATTTCATCAGCTGGAAAATGGGTGAGTTGGTATCAGTCAGAGGTTTTCCTGACCCAGGGATCTTGGAACCCCAGGTGATTGCATAAAGTGGTCAGTGGTGTCCGTGGACTTGAAAAGTAACAACTCTCCCACGGATTTGTACTATTCTTCAAATATTGCTGCAGGATTAACAAAAATGATTTGACGAAAAGCTTAACTGAGTTTATAGTAACATTCTTCCTCCTTAAGTCTAACCAATATAGACTTAAATACATTCTCAGTCAAATAATTGTAAAAGAATAATGAGTTAATCGTAGATTCTACAGGTCAAAAAATTAGGTACCACTGGTATACTGCTGACATTCTATAAGACTCTAAATCCCCAAAAGTTTATAGGTTTCTAGAAGGGACAGTTAAGAGAAAGTAAATCCTTTCTGTCTTTCTCCAACTGGAAGAGGGAAGAGGGAACAACTCTCCCCCTTTATCAGGGAGCCTGCTAAGGCAGGACTTCACTTTCAGCCAGAGAAGCTGATAACCGTGTCTAGGAGGGCACAGCCAGGCCCTGTGGAGCAGCCCCTCTTTCTCTGGGAGTCTCTCCCGTGTCTCCCACACTTATGGCAATGTAAGACATGCGGCACCCAGTGTCCCAGAGAGGAGAGCAATAAACCTTCATCCGCTTTGATAAGGCTGCTCTGCCCTCGAGGTGAAGAGCTGGTTGCTGCAGGAGTGAGTCAAGAACATTTTTGAAATGAAGATTGATCAGTCCATGACCTCTCCCTGGGCAGGATCCACGGTTACACGTCTCTCACAGGTGAGAGAGGAGGAGATGAGGCCTGCTCTCAGAAAAGGCCACCGAGTACACCCCAGGGGGACTCCCAAGGTAGGAAAAGGGTTTACCAGCCACAGGGTCCATGTGCTTTCACAGAGATGAAGGTTTGAGGGGATTTTTTTTTTTTAACAGTACTGGACTTTTCCATATTTGAAACTACTGAGAATATGTTGACTGAAACGAATTCCTTTCTTCACGTTGAAGCTTTATCTTTGCCCTACAGTGAGGGGTCTGTTCCCAAGTTCAATCGAAGTTGCTTTTATGAGAAAAGCAGCGAGAGCATTGCCTCCTACAGGTGCAGGGAAAAACTCTCTACGAATCGCCCCCGCATTGGAAAGAATGGAGATAATAGTGCCTGTCTTTTAGGCTTGTGAGGATGGACTGGCTTGGTCATGTAGATTACTTATGGTGGTGCTTTTGTATACAGTAATAGCTCATTACATGATGATGATGACGGCGGTGGCGATGGTGAGGATGATGATTTGTGAAAGTTATTTATTCAACTCTAGGATATGGAATAATATCCAAAGGAAAAAGAAATCACATTGCTGCCCCCAACTTCAACCCCTGACCATACTTGTCAGTCATTTGGACTGCTCAAAAATATTCTGGTTCATCTTCTAGGCATACATTAGGTCTGCATTTTATCAACTGTTTTTAAATGAGACATGAGCAACGTCACTTGCTTTGGCCAATAAAGTGTAAGCAGAAGTGACACGTGCTACACCCAGGTGGGACCTTTAACAGCCATGTTCTCCTACGACGGCTACAGAGATTGTAGAAATAGGGACTGAGGGGGAGTCTCCATTAGTAGGTTCTAAAGGATATGATGAGTGAGAGCCCTCTTTTGACCCACATTTGACATAGAGAGAGAGAGTCAGAAATAAATTTTTGTCCCATTGAGTCACGGTAATTTGGAAGCTGTTGTTGCCACAGCATCCTGATAGATAAGCCATGCTAATAGGTATGTATTGCTATCATTGTCATCATTATTCTATATACTGGTTGTGGGTTTGCAGAAGGTTCCCCAAAACAATAATGAATTAGTATACATTCGGTTGTATTATATATGGTTTTACAGAGATAATTATACTTTTAGCCCTTGATCAAGTCTCCATAATTTTTTTACCATGAGCAATCTGCTTCTTAAGAAATTCTCTGTGTGTGCGTGTGTGTGTGTGTGTCTATGTGTGTGTGTGTATGTGTCTATGTGTGTGTGTCTCCCTAGGAGGAAGAAGCAGATATTCTGACAGTGGTGGTGATTTTCACCCTGAACTCATCAGCGTTCCAAAGCCTTTTACATTTTGCCCTACTTGGTTTGGGCAGAGAGCCCAGATACGACATCATTTTATAAGTTCCAAATGAGCCAGAAAATCTACCCACCAGCCAGGATTACTTTACATGCTCCACTATTACTATCGCTGTTGGCAATAGACAAATGAGATCTTTTCACTTGACTCAGTCATAATTTCATCCCTGGGCAGGGAATTCAATATTATAGAGGACTGCAAGTTTGCGTACTTGTGTTTTTGAAGATCTTGCTACCCCAAAGAGAAAAGTAGAACCGTTGTCTGGAACCATTAACAGGTTAGGCAAGTAAATATTTGCAAAGAAAAACACGTCAGGTTTCAGAGTCCTAGATGCTTCTCTTTGAACATCCTTTACCTGCCCACGGCCTCCGATGGGTTTCCTCCTCCTGAGCCCACCTTCGTGCAGGACTGGAGGGGACTCTTCTCTTTCCCCAGATGGGACAGCAGTAAGTCTCCTGACAGGGCAGGATCTCACAGAAAGTGATTTCTGGTACTTGGAAGGAGGACTGTGTGGTTGCCAGGGATGTATTCGGTGCTGGAGAGCATTGGGCAGAGGGGAGGGAAGCGACAAGGTTAACCTGAAAGGCTGGTTCTTCTGTTGACAATTCACAGGAAACACAGGGCTGGGTTTGAGAGTGAGGAATGTGAAAATCTTAAATCCTACCTGAGGGGGAGGCTGCGGGCGGCAGGGCCGGCTCCTGAGAGCTTGTGCTATTGCTGGAGGAAGAAAACAAAATGATTAATGAAGGAGGCCTTCAAGAACCCTTCTCCCCAAAGGAAAACAAGACCAAAACTCTCACCTCAGAGGGAGATTTGGGGCACGTTGGTTTTGATCTTTTAAGCTAAGTATGTAAAGGGAGACTATCGTCAAGGCACTGTTTAAAAAAAAATAAGAAGGAAGCATTATGTGACAGATTTGAGTTCGTCTATATCTCACACAAGCAGCTGGCCAGAGATCTACTCTCACACGGATGGGAGGGGGTGTGGCCACGGCCACAGAAGCACCATGGAAACCAGCACAGTTCTGCTTCTCTGCCCTGCTGAGAGAAAGCCCTCGCCTTCCTAGAGCGAAGGGGCTCTGGAGTACTCCCGCACTGATGGATTTTTCCAGAGAGCAGACCCCTGGCCTGGCAAGCTGCCTCAGAAGCGTCTGCCACTAGTGGAAGATTACAAGAGGAAGCTGTAAATCGCTGGAGGCAGCCCTCTGCTCCTTGCAGGAAAAAGTCAGAGCAGAGTTCACATCCCACTGGTGGAGGGTGTCCGCACCGTGGCACCGGGAGAGGAAAGGCCGCGTGGGTTTAGTGAGCTGTAGACGCCAAACCCTTCAGCTGCTTCTCTAACATCTTCTGGCTGCCTGTCTTTTCAGAGCACAATATACCAAATTGGAGGAGGGAGGAAGGAAAAGAAATGCAATGTAGCATCCATTTCTACACTGTGTGACATCCAAATAATGACTCTGTCTTTTTTCCTCCAATGACCAGAACTTATATATTCAAAAAGAAGCTTTTCTTAAAGGTTCTGAGCCTTGGGAAGCTATTCTCAACAATGCTCATGCCTCCAAACACTTAGCATTCTCTTCTCACGGGGGTGTCTCTGGAACTTTCTCATGAGCCGCACAAGAGAGTCTGCCGATGACATTACAGTTCCACTGTGTGCTGGGTCTGACACAGAGTGACCTAACTTGACTTCCTGCCAGCTTGATTCCACACCTGCTTCCCTAGACTCGACTCCCCGTTATATGGTTCCCCTTCAAAGGTGGTGGCTTTACTATTATTAAATACACACGAGGAAATGTGCCGCACATTTGAATTCCACTCCTAAAGAAAAAATTTCCAGAGTGTTCTCAGCAGCAGCTGGCTACTGCCCAGCAGGCACAACCCTGTCTGGGGAAAGTGGTGCTGAACCCCAAAGATGCCCTCAGACAGAATCCATTGTGTCGTGCTGGCAACTGCTTGCAGTGATCCAGTCTCCCTCACTTTGTTCTCCCATACCCCCCACTCTATCTCCCTATAACTAACCCTGAAGTGCTCTAATTTGTCTCTGGCATCTACTTCAGCACATGACCCAGAGAACTTCTAGAACTGTAGAATGAAATAGACATCTCCTTTCTCTGGGGGCAAATTCTGCTTTTGACCCTTCTTGTCACCACAGGCCAGAAACAAGAAGCCCAGTAACCTCCCCTTTATGATCTTAGTGGTCAACAATACTGGAATTCGTAAGATCATTCTGATAAGCATGTTTAGAAAGCCGTCTCTGTACATCAGTATTAGACTTCCTATAATCTTGCCACTGGGCTTTCACGGGACCCTATATCTCCAGAGAATGTACTCCGTATGTTTGCTAAAGTAGATGCTCGCTCTCTTCTGAGCTGGGAATCCCAGGGGAGGACAGCTCACTTAGGAGAGTGAGAAAAAGACAATGGCTTCAAACGGGAATTCTGTGTCGTGGTGTCAGATTCTTGGGGATGCCTCACACGTGGGCAGTAGCAAGTGAAAAGTTGGAATGCTGAGGGGAGAGAAGGGTACAGAGACACTCACACTGTCCTCCGTAGATCAAGGAACTCCCAGCACCGTGGCACCACCCTTACTCTGCCTCTGAGAACAAATGTCTCCCTTGAGACAAGGCCCAAAGGCCATCCCTTCCCACACTCACAAAGCATTTTTTGAGTGATAGATAAATACCCCACTGACCCTGCAAATGGACAAAGAACAAGAAGACCCAGAGGACATAGGTAAGATGACCAAGGCCTGAAGCCTGAGGGGCCATCCCAGCAGCAGGAGCCTGCAGACCAGAGCCCCAAGGAAGAGCCCTGCATCCCAGTAAGGGATGCCTCCCACTGTCCTGCCGGGGCCGGAGGGCAGTCAAGTCCCCCATCACTTGCTGCAAATCCTTTGTCCTTACTGTTTGCTTGCCCCCACTGCTGAGTACATTTGGCTGCAGTTTCAATATATTATGTATCTTGGGGTTATCTCATAGTCCCTTTGGTGTGAAGTCTTCACTGAAGAATCTAGAAGAATCCTAACAACAGGAGTGTTGCCCTCTCACTCCTTTCCCCCAAGTAGACAGGAAAGAGAACAATGTCAGACAATTATTTGTAAGACTGAAACACACACACACAGCATAGTGAGCTCCTAAAAATTATCAATTGATTGAAAAAAAAATCATTCTTCATCTCACATTTAAGAACAGAAAGCCCATGCTTTTTTCTTCAGAATAAGAGTTTTAAAATGGCCCCCTCAGGGCACCTGGGTGACTCAGTCAGTTAAGCGTCTGCCTTCAGCTCAGGTCATGGGTCTCGGGGTCCTGGGATCAAGTCCCATGTCTGGCTCCCTGCTTAGCCGGGAGTCTGCTTCTCCCTCTCCCTCTGCCCCTTCCCCCTGCTCATGCTCTCTCTCACTCTGTCTGTCTCTCTCATTCAAATAAATAAATAAAATCTTAAAAAAAGGGGGGGTATGGGGTGCACCCTTATCTCTAAGCTAAATCCAAGGTCAATGCCCAGGTAAAGGGCTCCTTGTCTTCAAAGTACATAAGTCAGTCCCCAGTTCATAGGTGAGAAAAGGAAAGAAGATGGGAAGAAAAAAGAGCTTGACATAACATAACATTGAAGTTTTTCTTACCAAAATGCCATCACAGCAATGAGAGTTATAACCAAGGTCTGGAAAACCCAGTTAGGACACAACTGGTTTTTTCCTGAAAAATAAACCTGTAAAACAGATTCAGTCAGGAGCTCCGATAAACCAGCGATGTCAATTGTGAGAAGGACCCCTGGGGCCTCACTCCCAGCAGGGATCTTTGTGGCTCCCAGTGGGCTGGCCAAAGTGCTCTCTTCAGCCTACATTTCCCTGCTGTCTGCCCCCTGAAAATGAAGTTCTTCCAAAGCCTCGCTCAAGCCTCTCCCTTTCCTTGACACTTCAGCTTATGGTCATCTGTTTTCCTGGGCGTCCTGCAGGACCCACGTCTGTACCATTCATTTAGTGCTTATTCTCGAAGTTTTAGGAGAGCAGAGGACCTATCAGACAAGATATCGTCAGAACCCAGATGTTCATCTCCTTTACTACAACACTTGTGAAAACCAAAAGGTCTTCAAGACAGGATGGAGTAAATTCCAGTGGAAGAATTTCAGGCATCATGACGCACCATGGAAAAGACTTTTATGGTACGAAATACGAAGTACTCTTTAAATCATCCACATCGGTATTCAATTCTGCTACCTGTTTTTAAGGACAGCTCTGAGCCTGTGTCTTATTGATTCTTATACCCATTCAGCAAATATTCATTAAGCACTATTATGTATAACACTATAGGGAATCTAAAAATAAGTAAGTTCCGGTCTCTAGGAAGCCAATGAGGCAAACCTCTAAGACTGATACATACTGGCATAGAAACTTGCATATGAGGAAAAGGACCGAGAACTACAGAAGAGACAGCTGTGTAATTGCTGGTGAATCTGGCTGAAGAGATAGGAGAGGTTTTCTGTGCACTTTAATAAGGTGCCCCTGAAATGGGAGCTTTTCTGCTAATGCAATAGGGAATGTTATGTTTGCTTCATCCTTCGGGGTACAGGGTGGAATCATGCTTTTGGCTGGAAGAGAATGAAGGATGGTGGTAGTTAAGAAATAGCTTAAAATTGGCCTTTATTTGAATTTCTTGGGCTGGTTATCTGAATAAATAAGATGTTTCTCAATGTTATATTGGGGTTTGGGGTAGGATTAACCATGTAAGTTTTTAACAAATATACAAACCCATAGGGCTCTTATAACCGAGTCACCCTAAGGGCAGCTGGAAGCCACTCTGAATACAGGAAGTGAATAGCTTATACCGTTCCTCATCTCACTGGAACTGTTCAGAGGAGGGTCTGGTCTAATAATGTGCTGGGCAGAGAAGGGACTCAATGAAATTTGTTGAATCGATTGGAATTAAATAGCACTAGTCTCAGGAAAGGAGCTTCCCCCTCCAACCTACTCCCCACAGCTGCTGGATTATTTTCAATCTCCATGCTTTTGCTTCAAATCCTCTGACCTAGTCTGGGGACATGCCCTAAGACCTGGAGTCAGGCTTGGAGTCAGGTGCTGAACAAGTCGTCTAAATGTCATTGATCCGCATTTCCCTCATCAATGAAATAGGAATGAGAAAATAATACCTGCCAACATTTCAGAGTAATTGGGTAGGTCCAACTAATTGTGCAGTGGTTCTCAAATTCAAGTCCACATGAGAATTACTTTGGAATTTATTAAAAACCAAAATGCCCTAGAAAATTCTGCTCAAAGGCCTGAAGGCCTACCCACCTCACCCCAACCACCAACACACAGTGGGGATCACCCACCTATCTCTTGGAGGTAGAGAAAGAGAAGGAATGAAGAGGGACACTAGATCGGATGAGAGCTACTTGGGAGGCCTTGATCTGCCTCCGGAACAAGCGCCACCATTGGCAGTGGTAGGGAAGTCGAGGCAAGGCCCAGCCAGGTTTCTTACAATCTGGTAAGGCCCACCAACGGCTCACAGCCAGCACTCTGCTCATCAATGTGCCCACCAACCCAAAAGCAGCACACTCCACCCACACACACACGTGTCAGTGACCCAAGGATCACGGAGGCTCTGGGGAACAGAGGATGCCTAGGGGTTGGTGTCATGAAAGGGATAGCGAACCTCAGAGAAATAGCCATGACCTTCTGCAAGGACAGCACAGGGGAAGCGAAACATCCCTATGACTTGTACTTTATCAAGTTCCCTGGAAGACTCTGATAACATGCCAAAATATGAGAACCACTCAGATAGTGGGTTTGAAAATGCTAATAGGAGTGAACACTTGGGGTGCTTGGGTGGCTCAGTCAGTTAAGCATCCAACTCTTGATCTCAACTCAGGTCTCAATCTCAAGATCGTGAGTTCAAGCCCCGCATTGGGCTTCTTGCTGGACATGGAGCCTACTAAATTAAAAGAAAAAGGGGGGGAAGTGAACACTTATCTAGCACTTATTATGTGCCAGATTCTTTTCTGAGTGCTTTATATATACTAATTTCTTTAGCCCTCATGATAATCCTTAACAACCCTATGAGGCAGGCACTGTTATCATCCCCAATTTATGGAGAAGGGAAAAAATGAAGGCTAATTTCCTTATGCAAGATCACACAGCTAATAAGTCACAGAGCCAGGATTTAAACCCTCAAACATTTGGCTCCAGAATCTGTGCTCATAACCACCATGCTCTGCTGCTGCCCTTTTTCTGGCTATAAAACAAGAGAACGCTATACGACCTAGAAATTATCGTTCTTACACAGAAGGTTTTCACTGCTTACCAAGTGAACTCCTTAACAGGTGGTCCAAGATATCCGAGCCCTACCTGTATTTTCAGCCTTATCTTCTACTCTCCTCCCTAACCAACCCTCACCTAATCCTTCAAGGAAGCCAGTGCCAGCTCCCAGATCTTTGCTTACGCTGTTCCCTCTGGAACCTCTCCTATTCCTGCGCAGAGCTTACTCCTCCTGGAAGGCCCGGCCCCCATAACGCTCCTGCAGCCCTCTGAGCCTTTGCGGTATTCACCACATCCAGATACAACTGTTCTTTGTATTGTCCTCTGATCTTCCCTGGCTACCTAGAAATTCCTTGGGCGAAGGGGCCGTGTCTTACTCACCTTTGCCTGCCTCCCACAAGCCTGCAACAGCGACTCTAAGGGGTCTCTGAGTTGAATGGGTGTCCTTTAATACCTACATAAATCTTGTGTCCACAACCCAATCCCCGTCCCCCCCACCCCCCACATACCCAAGAAATTGAACCACTTAATGTTTTTAATTTAGATTGTGAGCCTTCAGGGAAGATTATCAGACTGGGCTCTCCATTTATGCATTCATTTAACAAATTTTTCTTGAGTACCTACTATATGCCAGTCCCTGGGGATGCAGAGTGAGGAAGGCAGACATGGGGCCTGTTCTCATGAATGACTAGTTACTATTCTGAGATAACTGCAAAATAAAGAGATTCTCTGGGTGCAAAGTGAGAGCTACAGAGGTTGCACATGACCGAATTGTACCCATCAGGGTCACCATGGGTGTAGGTACCATTCCCTCCATCCCACTGCAAACTGGTTAGTACAAAGGGCGACTTTCTTACACAATATTTTTAATAGTTTGTGTTTATTGAGCAAACTGCTACCTGCTGGGCACTGTGGCTAAGGGCTTCACCTTATTTAATCCTATCAATAATCTTTGCAAGGTAGATACTATTAAAATCTTTATTTCTCAATGCCATTAAGTAACTTGCGCAAGGACATTTCTACATATATATTTATCCATGTATTTATGTTTATTGGTACACTAAGTAGCTTGTCAGCAACATAACCTTTTAGCAGTTTTTAGTAGAATATTAAACTCTTTCTGAATCCTTTTAGAATAGGTCAGTCAGTGTAACAAGAGCAGAGATAGCCCACACCCCAGGTCAGCCCTTAACAGGATATAGATTAAGGTCAGGAATATCTTCTCCTGGGAAGGGCCACCTGCGGAACACTGGTGGGTCAGAGGAAGTAAGCTGAGTCTCCCGGCTATCTGTCTATGAATTGCAGCTAGGAAGGGAATATTGCAGCTTCTCCCTCACTGACACTTCTCTGCTTAGAGAGGGTGAACTTTAAATTAATAAATGATTAACCTTCACCTTTTACTGTACACTTACTGTAAATGTTACCCTGTTTGATAAAAGTTCTCTTTATTCATTAAAACAACCATTACACTTTACCTTTGAAAGAAAGTGAATACCTATTTCCCCATTTGCACAAACAGTACTAAATATCAAAGGGAAAAAAGGGATTTGGGGATTAATGGAAGTCCCTCTGGGATCTTCCGAAGCCACAGATAAGGAATTAGGTCCAGTTAAGGCATCCACACAGAACTTGCAGCCACGGGCCATATGCATGTGGAGGCTGATGAATTTCACTTGGGGGGGGGCAGTATAAACAAAAACTGGCAGAATAATATTTCTGAAATGAACATGTTCTGTACTCATTTCTCTAAACATCTTCTGAAAAACTAGTTAGTGTCTATTAAAGCGGTAGTATTTAAATGCCTAAAGTGTTGGGGCGCTTGGGTGGCTCAGTCAGTTAAGCATCTGCCTTCAGCTCAGGTCATGATCTCCCTCTCCCTCTTCTCCCCGCTTCTCCCTCTCCCTCTCCCTCTCTCCATTGCTCATACCCTGTCTCTCTTTCTCTCAAATAAATAAATAAAATATTTTTTAAAAATACCTAAAGTGCATAAGGATGCAAACTAGGGCGTCTATCGGCAAATAAATGAAGAAAAGCATTCTTGATCAATTTCTCTAAAGACTTTTGGGGGAGGGTGATAGAAAACATCATCACTGTTCATTACAAATTTAAGTCTATTTACCTTGTTGGGTTTTTTGGGAATAGCCCTTCTTGGAGAAGATGCACTAACAGCTCTGCTAAATTTGCTTTAAAAAAGAGAGAGAGAATGTTAATTACTATTCAAATGCCTCTCCAGGAGTTATAAGACAAAAGCCCAGGCTGCCACTAACACGGCAGTATGGCTTTTTGTTGTTGTTGTTTTTGTGATACTGTGGTAATTTTAAAAAGGAAAAGTCAAGGCAATTGAGAGTTCTTTTTGTGGAAAAGAACCTTAGTAAGCATAAATGAATGCATTAAAATTTATATTTCTCTTTTTCTCATAATTAGACCCCAGGAAATGTGCATTTGCTTCCTTAAGTAATGAAAAAAACAACCTAGAAGTTTTTTCCCTGAGAACCAAACATGGTTTTCTAAATTTAGAAACGACCACTTCTCCTCCTTAAAGGAGAAGTCATCCTTTGCTAAAACGTAACATTTCCTATAACACCTTGCTCTTAAACAGATACTTCATGTTTTGTTTCCTTTTTCAAGCAGCAACAGAAAAAATAAGAAAATCACCACATAAGGCAATTGTGTTCCAAAACATTCTAAAAAGAGAGGAGGGACCACATCACAGGAGGGTAACGGTTGCTGCTGCATCAGAAAGACCATCTCAGTGGATCTAGTTACAGAAAGGCCCCGTTCTCTCCTTCCTCCCGACTCCTGCGGCGCTTGGGGAGGGGAGGTACCTGATGGAGCTCGCTCCGCTGGCGGAGGACTTGCAACTACTGAGCCGCTTCAACCTGGCCAGCTTTCTGTTCCATATTTCTAACTCTTCTATCCTTTCTTCAAGGTTGTTGGTTAGTTTGCAGAGTTGCTTCACTGCACCCACATTTTCCATAAAGATCTGGTCCTAGAAATGAAACAGTACAGAGGGCATAAATCTACAGACCACCACGGAACTGTCCACAGTCCATTCGAAGACAGGTGAAAGATACCACTGAAAATGATTATCCACATACACAACCTCGAGTTCATTCAAGATAAAACCAGAGAGGGTTGCAACTTAAAATGATCTCACTAAACTGCTGGCTGTGTAGTAAAACTGCTTGGGTTCAATTTGCAATAAAATGGAAATACGTCCTTGTAATCCAAGAGACAGAATAGAGCTGAAGGACGTTGTCAAGTTTGGAAGCTGAAGGTTTATTTTGTATGGCCATTATACTATATTTAAAACTCATAAAGAGAAAGTCAGAACAGGCTTTGGAATGTTGATTCGTGTATACATCACTAAATCCTCGTAAGAAATGATTCTAGTTCTTCCTGGTAAAAATGTGCATCGAATTGCTCAGGTGAAGGAGAAAGGAACGAAGAGCTGGGATTTTCTCTGAGTTCTGCCGCTTACTAGATGTGAGGCCCCGCATCAAACAGGACCACTCTCTGAGAGTCAGGATCTTCATCTATGAACGAGAAGACAACTCTTGTGTGTTAACTTCTGCTTTAACACCCCATGAGCTATCCAGTACAATTCTATTTAGCCTAACTCCCAAACAAAATTGAAAACAATAACACTTACTTCTATCTGTTTGGAGAAGGTCACCAATGCACCAGAAAGAGCAAGAAAGGGAAACCAACCACAGCCAGAGTGTGCCAGCCATGCCTTCTCCCACCCACACACTTCGGTTGTTATAGAAACATGTGTGTCTCTCTCAGCCACAACAAAAACACTGGCAAGCTCTCATCAACTCACATCCTGATCCTGTGACTGCCCCTCCTCGCCCTCTCTCTGTTTACAAGTTCTGAAGACCACAGAATTCTTTGGGGCTCATAGAGGCCTGTCCACTGTTGTAAAATGATGAGCTCAAGGCCAAAAGAAAAGGATTGTTTTGTAGTTGGGGTATCAAAGTCGGAGCTGTGTGTCTTTGAGATTCTCGTGATGCCAACTGAAGCTTTAAGGGTTTCAAATACTGTAAAACAACCTCTCAGAAAGGAATCAGAAGCTGAACATTACACACTCAAGGCTTAGTTTATGAAGTGTAAAGACACGCATACCAGTATAAAACACACCAGTAAAGGTAAATATGTAGTCCATTTCAAGATACTATACTACTGTACTATGATGGTATATAAATCCGTTTACTCTAGCAGAAAAGTTAAAGGACAGAAGTACTAAAAATAACTACAGCTACAATAATGGTTAATGGTACACACATAAAAAGAGGTATATTATGACATCAAAAATATAAAACATGGAGATGAAGTAAAAGGGTAGAGTTCTTGTATATGATCAAAATTCAGTTGTTATCAGCCTAAAATAAGCTATATCTATAAGATAGTTTATGTAAGCTTCATGTGACCACAAAGCAAAAACCTACAAAAGATAAAGAGAAGGGAGTCAAAGCATACTATTACAGAAAATCAGTTCACAAAGGAACACAGCAAAAGAGGAAGAAAGGAACAAGGGAACAGCCAAAAAACAATTACTAAGATGGCATTAGGAAGTCCTTACCTATTAATAATTACTTAAAATATAAATGGATTAAAATCTCCAATCAAAAGGCATAGAGGGAGTGAATGAATTAAAAAAGAAAAAAAAACAACGTTGCTATATGCTGCTCCCTACAAAAGATTCACACCAGCTTTAAAGACACACATATCTTAAGGAATGGAAAAGGATATTTCATGCAAATGGAAACCAAAGAGAGCAGGGGTAGCTATACTTACATCAGACAAAATAATATTTAAGTCAAAAACTGTAACAAGAGACAAAGAAGATCATATACTGATAAAGGAATCAATTCATCGCTGACAAAGGGGGGTAGTCATCAGAATATGACACTGTAATTATATATCTCTATACTCTATATCTATCTCTCGAGAGAGAAAGAGAGAGAGATCCAACATCAGAGAACCTAAAATTAAGCAAATACTAACAGACCTGAAGGAAGAACTAGAAACAATATAATAATAGTAGGGAACTTTAGTATTCTACTTTCAATAATGGATAGCTTATCCAGACAGGAAATCAGTAAGGAAACATTGAATTTGAACTATGCAGTAGACTAAATGGACCTAACCAACATATCAGAAATCCCACCTAACAGAGCAGAATACACAGTCTTCTCAAATGCATACAGAACATTCTCAAGGCTAGATTATATGTTAGGTCACAAAACAAGCCTTACAAATTTAAGAAGATTAAAATCATACCAAGTATCTTTTCTGACCACAATGGTATGAAACTAGAAATTCATAACAGGAGGAAAACTTGAGAATTCACAAGTAGTGGAAATTAAACAATATATGCTTGCAAAACTAGTGGGTTAAAGAGGAATTCAAAAGGGAAATAAAATACCTTGAAACTAATAAAAATGGAAATGCAATATAATATAACTTACAGGATATAGCAAAAGTAGTTCTTTTTTTTCTTTAAAGATTTTATTTATTTATTTGTCAGAGAAAGAGAGAGGGAGAGAGAAAGGCAGGCAGAGAGAGAAGCAGACTCCCCATTGAGCAAGGAGCCCGATGTGGGACTCAATCCCAGGGTCCTGGGGTCATGACTTGAGCTAAAGGCAGGCTGCTTAATCGACTGAGCCACCCAGGTATCCCAGCAAATGTAGTTCTAAGGGAATTTTATAGCAATAAACACCCACATTAAGAAGGAAAAAGAAAGATCTCAAATAAACAACCTAACTTTACACTCAAGGAACTATAAAAAGAACAAACTCAGATGTAGAAGGAAAGAAATAACAAAGATCAGAGCAAAAATAAATGACATAGAGACCAGAAACACTATGGAAAAGATCAACAAAAGTAAGAGCTAGTTTTTTGAAAAGATAAACAAAATTGACAAACCTTTAGCTAGATTAAGGAACAAAAAGAGGGAAAACTCAAATAACTAAAATCAGAAAGGAGAGGTGACTTTACAACAGATACCACAAAAATACTAAGGATCCTAAGAAACTACTATGAACAATTATACTTCAACAAATTGGATAAGTTAGAAGAAATGGATATTCCTAGAAACATACAACCTACCAAGACTGAATTATGAAGAAATAGAAAATCTAACAGGCCAATTAAGAAAAAGAGATTGAATCAATAATCAAAAACATCCCAACAAACCAAAGTCCAGGACCAGACAGCTTCACTGGGGAATTTACCACATGCTTAAAGAAGAATCAACACAAATCCTTTTCAAACTCTCCCAAAAAACTGAAGAGGAGGGAACACTTCCAAACTCATTTTAAAAGGCCAGCATTACCCTGATACCAAAGTCAGATAAAGACATTACAAAAAAAGATAATTACAGGCAATTATCTCTGATAAACATGGATACTCAATAATACATTAAAAGGGTTATACACCATGATCAAGTGAGATTTATTCCTGGGATGCAAAAATGGTTCAACGTATGCAAATCAATCAATGTGATATACCACATTAATAAAATCGTATGATCATCTCAATAGATGTAGAAAAAGCATTTGACAAAATTCAGTATCTTTTCATGAAAAAACCTCTCAACAAAGTATAGATGGACTATACCTCAACATACTAAAAACCCTAGATGATAAGTTCATACCTAACATTACACTCAATGATGAAAAGCTAAAAGTTTTTCCTCTAAGACCAAGAACAAGACAAGGAAGCTCACGGCCCCCCATTTCTATTCAACATAATACTGGAAGTCCTAGACAAAGCAATTAGACAAGAAAAAGAAATAGAAGTTATCCAAATTAGAAAGGAAAAAAACTGTATCTGTTGCAGATGATATGATCTTATACATAGAAAGTCCTAAAGATTCCACCAAAAACTGTTAAAATTAATAAATTTAGTAAAGTTGCAGGATACAAAATAACTCTGCAAAAATTAGGTGCATTTTTATAACTAACAATAAACTATTTGAAAAAGAAATAAAGAATCCCATTTACAATAGCATCAAAAACAATAAATACTTAGGAATAAATTTATCCAGGAGGTGAAAGATCTGCACATTGAAAATTACAAGACATCAATGAAAGAAACTGAAGACACAACTACATGGAAAGATACTCTATGTTCTTGGATCAGAAAAAATTAATATTGTTAAAATGTCCATACTTTTCAAAGCCATCTATAGATCCAATGTAATCCATATCAAAATTCCAATGGCATCTTTCACAGAAACAGAAAAAAAAATCCTAAAATTTGTATGGAACCACAAAAGATCCCCAATATCCAAAGTAACCCCCAGAAAGAACAATGCTGGAGGCATTACACTTCCTGATTTCAAATTATATTATAAAGGTATAGTGATCAAAACAGTACTAGCATAAGAATAGACATATAGACCAATGGAATAGAATTGAGAGCCCAGAAATAGACTCAGACATATCTGGTCAACTAAAATTTGATATGGGAGCCAAGAGTACTTAATGAGAAAAAGATAGTTTCTTTAACAGTGTTGGGAAAATTGGATATTCACATGCAAAAGTATGAAATTGGATGTCTACCTTATACCACTCACAAAAATTAACTCTAAATAGGTTAAAGACTTAAATGTAGACCTAAGACCATAAAATTCCTAGAAGAAAACATAGGAAAAGAATTTCTTGACATCAGTCTTAGGAAACATTGTTTTGGATCTGACACCAAAAGCACAAGCAACAAAAGCAAAAATAAACAAGTGGGACTACATCAAACTAAAGAGTGTTTGTACGGACAAAGAAACAATCAACAAAAGTAAAAGGCAACCTGAAGAATGGAAGAAAATATTTGCAAACCATACATCTGACAAGGGGTTAATATTCAAAATATATAAGGAACTCGCGCACCTCAATAGCAAAACACAAATAATTTAACTAAAATGTGCAGAGGACATGAATAAACATTTTTCCAAAGAAGATATACAAACGGCCAAAAGGGAATGAAAGGATGCTCCATATCACTAATCGTCAGGGAAATGCAAACCCAAACTACAGTGAGATATCATCACATACCTGTTAGGATGGCTATTTTTAAAAAGGCAGGGAAAAGATAACAAGTGTTGGTGAGGGTATGGGAAAAAGGGCACCCTTGTACACTGCTGGTAGAGGTGTCATTGGTTCAGGCACTATGGAAAACAGCATGGAGATCCCCCCAGAACTTCTGGGTGTATGGCTGAAGGACATGAAATCACTGTCTCTAAATCACTGTCTCTAAGAGATATCTGTACCCCTCTGTTCATTGCAGCAATATTCACAATAGCCAAGATATGGAAACAATCTAAGTATCCACTGATAGAAGAATGGATAAAGAAAATGGGATACACACACACACACACAAATGGGATATTATTCAGCTATAATAAAGAAGGAAATCCTGCCATTTGTGACAACATGGATGGAATTGAGGGCATTGTGCTAATTGAAATAAGTGAGAAACAGAAAGACTGTGTGGTGTCACTTATATGTGGAAACTAAAAAAGCCAAACTCAGAGAAGTTTATCTTATCTCTTGATATCTTATATCTCAATAAAGTCAACAAATTCAGTTTGTAAGGAAGGATAGTTGGTGGGAGAATTGAATAAAATAAGATAGGACACAAATTGAAAACTGTCAAATCTGGGTGAAGTATATACATGGATTTCACTATTATTCTAAGTTTGCATATATTTGAAATTTTTTATTAAAAATATTAATAAAGAAATAAATCAGAAAACAAAAACCGAAAATTTCCAGACAAAAGCTCTTTAAAATTTTCTAATTGTGGGACAAATATTCCTTTACTTCTAAATTTGTTTTAATAAAAATAAGGCAGAAATCATGAAGACAAGAATAACATTCTATGGCTCTAAATCACAGTAAATGTCATATGACCATTCACTATGTTTATGCTGTACAAAGCCTTACACTCTAATTATAACTGGTCATTATGTCCAAGCAGTGGTCCCAAACAGATTCCCAGCCATCATCTCTGACTCCTCCCCATCTGCTCCCCCAGGGGCAATCCACCATGCTGTGCTATCAGCTCAGTTTCCCAAATCTCCTGAATCCACCCACTTTTCTCCATCCTCACGGGCACTACTATAACTAATATTCTTTTTTATTTTTCTTGGCAACCAGCTTCTTCTTCTTTTTTTGATGCTTGCCTGAAAGCATGAATTTGTGATTTAGCCCAAACGAGAGCAGACCATGGAGGAAGATACTTAAGTCCCCTCTGAAGCAAGCATTCTGCAATATCTACCCAACAGGACTTTCAATGCTGCTCATGAGATATGAGCAACTGGCTGCGATTGTCCAGTTACTTGTAAATAATGATGACAAGCCAGCTCTGATTTCTCCAGCTCAAATTTGCTGGCACCATACATCTTCCAGGTAGATCCAGGAGGCGAGAAGATAATTCATGTGTTTTCCTATTTAAGAGGACATAAAGGTAGAGAGGAAATTTACTACTACCTTCCTGGTTATAATTATGGCCCTGACTTTATGGATCCAATGGAAAATTACCAAAAAATAAATTTCTAGGACATTATGTTATAGGGATTGACTCTGACTAAAATTCTTCTGACTTCCGTCCTCTCACACCATACTGACGCCAGTATAAATATGTTCAAAAAATAATAATCCAGAATTTTCTGAAAGTGTTCTTTTCTATGCAAGTGATAAGGTCTGTGACTTCACTTGAACCATGAACATACAACCAGATGCCTGGGAACTTTGTTTAAATACACACATCCGGGTCCCATGTAAAGGTTTGTATTCATTAGGACTCAGATGGGCATAAGTCTGGGGCATTTTGAAAAGCTTTCCCCATCTAATACCCAGTGTTGGTTTATAACTATTTTATAATTGAACTTAATTTAATTATTCATCTCTGTCCAGTTATCATTAACAATGTTAAAGGGGACCCACTATCTTGGCTGAAATGTACCTTTACAATTGTGATGCAAAAATGATTAAACCCCCTTGCCACCAAAAACTGCTCACGAGACTCTGGGGGGAAAATAGGAACTACTTCAAATCACACAAGAATCTTGTACCCATTTATGACTTGCTTTGGGGTGAAGGTACAAATGGACAGCATGACATATTTTCTGAAGGACACGTGGAGCAGTTTGGCAAGTATATGACACATGAACAGGAAGCATTATGAAATCAGGGCCATTACTGAGCTTAGAGCAGGTCCCTTACCTAAGCCTTCTCCTTCACCATAGACTCTGTGCTCTAGTCACGTTGAACCATTTGCCCTTTGTCGAACATCTCAAGCTTTCTCTAGTTTCTGGAGCTAGCAGAGAATAGGCTGCTCCTTCTACCTGAACCACCTGTCTCCCCCACCTCCTACTTCCCTTCCGCTTGGTGTCATATTTACCCATATGATAAACACCCAGCGACACATCGTGTCCACAGTCAGTTCGCAGTACAGAGCAGGAACTCAGTATGTATTACACGAGTGAATGCTCTTACAAGGACTGTTCATGTCATGCAGCATTGGGAGGCCATAGCACAGTTCTCTAGTGAAATGAAGAGAGTGGCCAAACTTCTAGCTTATTCTTTTATTTGAGGCTGCTCTCAGAAAAGCAGAAAGACTGAGGTCCAAATTCCACTTCCGTATTAGGAAATGTCCATGGAAATTTGGGTGAATTAAACAAAGAGATAACAGTGTTTCACATCCTCAGTGCAGCCGGGGATGGGAAGCTGGTTTGACTCTAGCCAACAAACTGGTTTCCACTCTGATCAGGTCCTTTCCACTTTGGGAGGGTTTGCCTCGGGAAATGGGTAAAAGTTCCTTCAGTGCACCCTCGCTCCCTAGATAAGCCTTGAAGAATGCAGTGTGCAAGCTCTGGGCCCCCTCACCCTGTCCTCCAACAATACTTAGTAAGGGAACTCAGCCTGATCGCAAAGAAAGCTTGGAGAAGTTGAAATAGGCTGTTATTTCTTCCCCAGTTAGAGTCACAGACATGAAAATTTCTCCTCGTGGCATCTGATGTTGCATGGACTAATGTTTTATAATAAAATCATGGGAGGGGCACCTGGGCGGCTCAGTCAGTTAAGCATCTGCCTTGGGCTCAGGTCATGGTCCTGGGGTTCCTGGGATTGAGCCCCGTGTCTGGCTTCCTGCTCAGTGGGGGGTCTGCTTCCCCCTTCTCCCTCTCCTTCTGTCCCTCCCTCTCCCCCTGCTCGTGTTCTCTCTCTTTCAAATAAAGAAATAAAATCTTTAAAAAAAAAACTTTTCCCTATAATAAAATCATGGGAATACACTAGCCTGCAATTGAGCATCACGAGAACGACTGCCAATGGGAGAAAAACTGTCTTTAGCCAATGGATGTGCTTGGCAATTATTTGGGCTTTGAATAAACTCGGCTTTAGATCTTCATCCAGGCCTTGATATGGCTTTAAAATAATAGACTCCCTAAGCCAGAAAAGCAGACTGCTGAGTTACACTTTGGTAAATAAAGCATAAAATTCCAGGTATTAAATCAGTGGCTTGAATAAACAGGCCTGATTTTCAAAGTATTGCCACCACCTGGGGCCACAATATTTAAATTGCAGTTTTAGGTGTCTGGAACGATGTCTCCTTTTCCCAACATTTTATTACAAAAATTTCCAAGCGTATGGAAAAGTTTTCAAAACTGTACAGTAAATGCCCATAAACCTACCACTTAAATTCCACAATTAGCTCCAGCCATCCATCCAACCGTCTTGTTTAAATGCATGTGTTAAAATAAAAAACAAATGGAGACCAGCCTTGAAAATTCCCTGAGCAGACAAAACTAGTTTAGTCATATAAACAAAGCTTAATCTGACTTATTTTACACAACTAACTTGACCTGTATCATCTCTTGCTTGTGCGTATGGAGATCATAAGCAAAACCTGAACTGCTTCCCGAGGTTGATATGAAGTAACCACTGACCCATTTCCAATCACTTAAGAAATTCTAATATTATAACCAATCACAGTGAAGAATAAACAGGCACTACTTTCTCTGTCTACAAGCTGCTTCCTCAACTGCCTTATTCCATGTTTTGGTTTCAGTTTGCAAACTGTCTTTTCTGTGTGTGCACAGTAAAGTCTTACTAATTACCACCCTGGTGATCCATTGGTTTTACTTCTGTTAGTTCTGAACTTTTAACACATGAAAAAAAAATGAGCAGTAACTTTTTTAAAGAAGACATAATTACAAAAAGAAGTTTTCCAAGAGAACAATAGATTTCCTATTTCTCTTTGAAACGTTTACCAGAAACAAGAGGATCTTCTCCCTGCTTCTGGTGTGAGGAGCTCGTAAGAAGGAAGAAGATGGCCTACGAACAGGTGATCAGTTGTTAAAACAGCCAGCGTTGGTTTTAATAAAATACTAGCTCTAAAGGAATCATTCAGCTTGGAGTCCAATCAATCTTGTGAGCGCAACAGAGAACGCTTTCCCCCTACAGGACACTTACCGCCACAAGCAGTAAATGAGTTCTGAAACCTCCCTTGGCGAGAAAAGACTGGATTTTTAAATCAACTGGACATTTAAAAGCCCCATTTGGGGTGCAGGGGAGTGGGAGGCACAGGCTCCCAGTTACGGAATGGAGAAGGCATATGGAAATAAAGGAGATACAGTCAGTGGCGTTGTAATAGTGTTGTGTGGTGACAGAGGGTAACTACACCTGTGCTGAATGTAGCATGACCCACAAACGTGTTGAATCCCTACGTCGTACCCCTGAAACTAACGTAACATTGTGTGTCAGCTATACCTAAATTTAAAAATGTAAAAACAAACGAACAAACCAATAAATAAATAATTGCTTCCATTTAGATTCTGGACTAACCATATGAGCTCAAACTGATAGAATTTTTTTTACCACTCAGTTGTTCTGAATAAAAAAATAGTATATGTCATTCTATTAAAAAAACATAAATCATTTCAAAGACACCTGAGGTGGTAGCATCTCTGACTGACATCTGGAAAAAAATTTCCTAACAATTAACCATTTATTAGGTTATACTATATTATAGACCTAAAAGTGGTGGTCTTAAGAAAATTTTTATTAACCAAAATCATTTATAAAAGCAATTGTTTCAGTGGGGGAAAAAGTGACCAAGGTAGAATTTCAACTTGCCATACTGAAGTCATTTTTACTGAAAACTGTAAAGAATAAAATAATTTGTTCTGGATAGCTGTGAAAGTGACCTCATTATCCCCAAAACTTGCTGAGCCAAGCTTTGGACAAAAGTCTTATCTGATGTTGAAATTCATGCGCTTAACCACTTTGCCATGCACTATGGGTGATTCCTCAATTATTAAAATCAACAACATTTTGTTAACATTCATTTTCTCCTGATCTCATCTCTTTCCTCCTCATGTCCATATCCATCCTCTCTGCTCACTTAACTTTTTGACACTGTGCTTACTCCATACTCTGCTTTAGCCCAACCTTCTTGGCCTTCCCAGGCCTTTTCCTTCCCTCTCCTGGTCCTAACTGACAGGAATCTGAGCTTTTCATCTACTTGCTTCTCATTCCGTAAGAACTGAAAGCCTCCAGGCCAGGCGGGTAACAGGAAGCAGTGATGGGAGGGCCCATGAAGTCCTTCTAAAAGGGAGCCACTCCTCAGCCTCATGTCGCCAGATCCAATGGTTTGAGGGAACCAGAAGTCCAGAATTTGTGTGAGGACCTCCTCCTCATTTTTAAAAATAGGCAACAAATTTGAAAATTTTAAAACACCATGAGGAAAAAAAAAAAGTCTTCAGGCCAGACTTGGCCACAGGTTTCTGATCTGTGACCTGCATCCATAACCTTTCCCTAATGAATGAATACCTTCACCATGCTGCAGCTTCCCCTCGGGCCCCAGCTGCTCTCCCAGCTTCCGGTCACCTCTGGACATTTTCATCTGAATATTCAGCTGACATCTCAAACTCAAAATTGAACTCGTTTTCCCAGCAGAAAACCACTTTTCTGTCAGACTTCCTTATTTTAATGGAATCACTTCTCTACCTTTCAGTGAGATTCAGAAACTCAGCCATTAACTTAAACACATCCTTACTGAGAACCCACAATGTACAGATACGGTGCTAAACAACACAGGATGGACAAGGCACATTCTCTGACCTTGAGAAGCTCACAGTCTAGCGGAAGAGATATGGAATAGAAAGGGAATGACAACACAGTGTGACAAATGCCCTAGAAGATGTATATTCAGGTGCCTGAGCCAACATAGAGACAGGAGCGATCAAGACATCACAGAATTTATTAATTCATTTAGCCAATATTTGTTGAATTCTTATAGTGCTCTAAGTCCTGGGGTTGAAGCCACAAATAAAGTATTGGAGATATAGCTTTGAAAAATATAGAAGATTTTGGGGTCACACAATGAGCCGGGGAGGCTGGTAAAGAATAAATAGGCAAATAAGATCATTCCAGCTTGGGACAGAACTCTCCAGATCGCCGTGAAGCAGTCTGCAGTGTGTGCCCTGTGCAGAGGTCTGGCTGAGGGGGCGGGTGGGGTCTGCAGCAGAGAGAGGAGACCCGTCTCTCTAATTACAGCAAGGGCACTACGCACGCTCTCCGTAGCCCTGCATCTTACAAAAAAGTGAAGCCAAGTGATGCGGAGACTATTCTAGATGAGGTGATCGGGAGGGTCTTGGCACTGAAATTCAAATGGCAAGATCATCTAAAGGGAGAGTCTTCAGGGCAGAGAACACTCAACACAACAGCTCTGAGGCAGAAACAA
Organism: Ursus maritimus; assembly: GCF_017311325.1. Taxonomy (NCBI): domain Eukaryota; kingdom Metazoa; phylum Chordata; class Mammalia; order Carnivora; family Ursidae; genus Ursus; species Ursus maritimus. The sequence goes on along the minus strand of NW_024424564.1, from coordinate 11,669,191 downwards.
ACTCGGCGAGCATGAGAACAGAACAGAGCTGGTGGCAGAGGGGCTAGCAAACCAAAGGTGCCGGCGTGAGCACAGACGTCCTGTTCTGAAGGCATCTGGGGCCTGGCGGGCTCAGTGTATTAGGAAACGAGTTAGAAAGAGAAGAGATTCCATCCAGATGGTGGAGGGGTGATAATAAGCCAATGAAGAGCCAAAGGGGGTAAGGGAGATTGTACGATCAGAGATGTTTAGTTTTGTTTTTGTTTTAGGGAGAAAACTGGGAAGCATAAAAAGAATAAAGAGGGAAGAGAATAGACAAGAGAGGGGGCCGACGTTAGAACAGCAGCACTGGGTGTCAAATTGGATATTGTGCACGAGAAAAAGGAAAAATGGAAAGTCCCCTGCAATGCTCCTCTCCCGCAGCCACACCTTCCGTCCCCAAGGTCTGCCACTGTCTTCTTTCACTTGTCTCTCAGTCCCCCCTTTCCTTTCCATCTGCAAGCCCTGCCTGGTGTCCACAGACAGGAGCACTGTGCATCCCACGGCACTTGTCACGCTGTCACTCAGAGCTCTGTTCTCACGTCCTGTCTCATCACCCGGCTTAGACTGTCAGCTGCCTGAAGACAGGAACCCTGTCTTACTTATCTTCGCATGACTTGAACAGACAATTCCTTCCAGTCGAAGGAAAAAGAATATCAATGAGAATCAACGAGCGAAAAGGAACAACATACTAAGGTATAGTAGGGGAGCTTATAACATGCATTTCGTAAAACACACACACGGATTATACAAGGCCAGTCACTCACAACGGAACCTCATCTTCATACAGACTTAGCTGTAAATACGTTCAAGGACACTCTGACATTTGTTGGGCACATTTTTCTTACACCAAGTACATCTAATAATAAGCTCGAGAAATATAAAAACCTACTCCCAAATAATCACAGAAATAAATAGAGTTGCCAAGTGAAGAGGCAGATGAAGAAGCCGCAGGGCAAAGCCCTAGGGGTCTCACGCAGGGTTAGACTATGGCGTCCCCCTCCCATGGCCCCCTGGCTCTCAGGACCATCCTGGAGCCCGCTCATACCACCTCCCATCACTGAGCGTTCACCGGGGCACGCAGATCATGAGGAATTTATGAGAAGAAGCAAATTACCCCAGAGAAGAGAAGTTTATCTTACATAGTCATCTCTTCTGAAAGAAAAATGATTTATACCTTCTTCGGCCAGCCTCCCTGTCTCCAGCTATGGTTGGTCACATAGACCGTCTGTAAAGATCCAGCCATTCTGCTTCTTAGTTGTGCATAAAGTTGCAAAGTACATTTGGAAAAGATACAGCAGTCATGAAGGGCAACATTTCAACATTTTCATGTGCATTTCTAGTTTGCACTTTAGCTTCAATAAAAATTTCTTTATACAAAAGGACATTGGGTAGAAGAGAAATGGAGTGCAGAGGGGGACACTGTAACTAAAACTGATCTCCACCCACTGCTATAACACGTGTGGCCAGGAGGTCCTAGAGACATTCCTGAAAACGAGCAGTCCTGGGGCGCGTGCATGGCTCAGGCCCTGATCCCAGGGTCCTGGGATTGAGCCCCACATTGGGCTCCCTGCTTAGTGGGGAGCCTGCTTCTCCCTCTCCCTCTGCAGCAACCCCCCCCCAAATTAAAAAAATAAAATCTTAAAAAAAATAAATAACAAGCAGTCCTGAATGTGGCAATCAAGGCCAACATGGTGCCCACACAAATGGGTAGGAGGCCAGGAAAGCAAGAGGGTCTCTGTATATCTTGCTTATTGTACAATTAACAGAGAGCGTGGGACAACAGGAGTCACATTATCTGTGGTTTTTTTTTTTAAGATTTTATTTATTTATTCGACAGAGATAGAGACAGCCAGTGAGAGAGGGAACACAAGCAGGGGGAGTGGGAGAGGAAGAAGCAGGCTCATAGCGGAGGAGCCTGATGTGGGGCTCGATCCCAGAACGCCGGGATCACGCCCTGAGCCGAAGGCAGACGCTTAACTGCTGAGCCACCCAGGCGCCCCACATTATCTGTGTTCTTAATAAGAAAGAATAAAGAAGCAGGACGCCTGGGTGGCTCAATCAGTTAAATGTCTTCAGCTCAGGTCATGATCTCAGGGTCCTGGGATTGAGTTCCACATCAGGATCCTTGCTCAGCAGGGAGCCTGCTTCTCCCTCTGCCTGCCACTCCCCCTGTTTGTGCTCTCTCTCTGACAACTAAATAAAATCTGAAAGAAAGAAAGAAAGAAAGAAAGAAAGAAAGAAAGAAAGAAAGAAAGAAAGGCTAAAAGAGCTATTCTGTGAAGTATTATAACGCAGTGGAGGGATATTCCACAGTGTTGGGGATTACACCAGCAACTGAAGTCTCTCCTCGGAAGTGCTGAAGTGGAAAGCCAGGCCTCAGAGCATGGAGACGTTCACCTGCTCGTAGGGTTACAGATTCTGTGCGTGAGTGTGGCCTTGGTGATGGCTCCACAGACTGAATCACTACAAGATCCTGTACTAAGGGAATCACAGCTTGTCTCTTCAAGTGACTCCTGCCAGTTGTAATTACTTACAAACTGAATGCTGCCTTGGTGTGGACTGCTCCTCGGAGGACAAACGGACCCGGTGCCTCCACGAGGAATACCACCCCTCATTTTCCCAGGGCTCTGGGCTTGCCTTCTTCGGAATGAATTTGGGTTGTAGCCTCCCCAGGGGGCAAAGGGGGTGGGTCGCCCTCAGAGCCGCTGCTGCTAATAGTCCTGACTCTCCTCATTCAACTTTGCTGGGAATGGGAAGATACTGGGCCGGGGGAGAGCTCATTATTTTCCTACAGAGCGATAATCGTAAGACCCCGGGCAGCTGTTAACCCACACAGAAAACGCAGACATGTCTTTCCTGGGGGTTCTAGGGGAGGGCCACTGCCAGAAGTGACATGGCTGCTACCAAATGAGTAACCCCAAGGGCCCCACCTTGACGGCCTAAGGGCACACTCCCAGGGCTGTGCCCGAGTCAGACAGCTGCGCCTACATGTTTTTGTCTCACCCAGAAGCTTCTGAAAAGGCGAGAGTGAGGGTGACCTTACTACATGAATACCGCGGGGTATCTTTTATCTTGTATTTTAAGTAAATAATTGAAAACGTCATTATTTTATTACTAAAAATAGATTTCTCATGATACACCTCTCAAGGGAAGCGACAGCCCAGTTGGGAGACCCAAGGCGGGTGGGGGAAGCAGGAGGAAGTCCCTGGCTTCTGCCGCCCCACCCCCGCGGCACAGGACAGAGCAGCCCATCCACACCCCGTCAGCCCAAGCAGTATTTGTTGCCGAGAACGCAGAGGAAGAAGACTGAGGAAGGGCCCCACATAGAAAGGGACCCTCCACCTCGCTGCTCCGAGTGTGGCTTGCTCACCAACAAGACCGGCAAAATCGGCACGACCTGGGGGCTGGTTAAACGAGCCGGCTCTTGGGTGCCACCCCGTTCCTGCTGAATGCCAGTCTGTGTTTTAGGCAGTTCCGCCACTGATGCGTGTATGCTTTGAAGGTGGAGAAGCACTGCCCCCGTGAACGGACAAATTACAAATTAGTCTGCACTCAGACATCTCTCCCCACGACTGTAATAGCCCCGCGTCAGTCAGTTTTCCCACAAGTATCGAATACAGCAGAGCGATGTACAGCGGGTCCGCTGCGAGCGAGTCTGCGGACCTTGCCACAGACCAGGATTCACAGAATTAATAAACACGGTCTCGGAGTCACTCACACCAAGCAAGCAAGGGAATGGCCGACTGAGACCCCTGTACCACGCGCAGGGGAGCTCAGCTACAAGGACACAAGGATGGGGACATTCCTTCAAAACAGAATGATTTGAATATCAAAGAATTAAGACAGGCCCTTGGGGAAAAAGATGAGGCTCATGAATATCTTTGTACGAGTGACCCCTTTAAGATCTCGCTGCGGAAGTGAAACATACAACCCTGAGAAACTGTGCTCGCAAAGAAAAGCCAACGCTTCATTCCATCTTCAATCCTACGAAATTCATCATTCTATTCTCACGATAACCTAAAGTGTATTCTGGGTGAGAAATTACACTTTCCGGAGTTCTAGTTCCATTTTTTAAGACAAATCTTATCACAGTTTGTTGTCACTATTTCACGTGTCGTTAGGTCCTTGGTTTAGGTGCACGCCTGGTACGTGGACTTTGCCCAGGTCGGTCTCCCTCCAACAGGAAGGCCCACTGACCTCTACTGTCACTGTTAACACATTCCTTTTTCTTTTTCCCTTAGGGGGCTTCTTTTTGGTACCTATACCCGGGGTGGCATGGCTGATACCAATTTCGGCACAGCTCAGCGAAGCTTTCTTGTTTCCTGGTTGGATGCTTCAGTGCATTGCGAGGCCACAGAAAAGGGGTCCCCCATGGGGTTGTAGTTCCAGAGGCAGACCGATCCTGTAGTTACCTTATCGACCATAAGGAAGTTCTGCAGCGTCTCTCCATTTTCACAGGTGACGTCACCAACCTCTCTGACGGCTCCAGGCAGGATCTCTCGTACCTCCTGGGCAATCATCCCTAGACACAAACACAACACGTTTAGTCAGGAAAAGAGCTTTCTGGAGAAAATCTTCTCAGGCCTACATCAAAATGGACCGCTGACAGCCCCCCAGGACATCTTTGCAAATAGATGCTTATTATCCCTTTTCAGCTTTTGCTTTGATCTAGGATACATTTGAAGCAAAGAAGGAATTTTGAGCCCATAACCACTACAGGATTAAAAGTAGAGGTGTCATCTTCTTCACTTTTCCTTGAGACTCTGGGCCAAATGTTGGGAGGAGTGGGTAAACACCTTAAAATCCCTGTATATAGAAGTAAGAGCAGAGCATTAGCTTGATCTCCTCTTTTCCTGCAGAAGGATTTGCCACCTAAACGGTCCCTGTGTCTTTAGGATTCCTGGATTGGAGTATAAACACCACTTTGCCCCTTCTCTGACCTAGACCCACCTACTCTGCCACCTTCCCCTCTGCCAGGTCTGCCCAGTGCTGCCCCTCCTACAGTGGGAGCTGCCATCTGCCCCTGAGCCCTCATCCCATGAGCAAGACGGCACCAGTGAAAAGAAACAACATATTCAAAATATTCCACCAGTACCGTGGGGTGCAGGAGTAGGGATGGGGGTGTTGAGTAAAAATGACACAGAAATTTCTCTAACCTTTCCCATTCTAGTGATTGTGGATTTCACAGAGCAAACCAATGCCATAGCACATAACCTCCAGATAAAGAGGGAATTAAACTTTCATGAGTTGACAACACAAAATTAAAAAGGGAATTTGTGGGCATACCTGTTTGATGGGCTGTGTTTATTCCCATTGAAGATGCGAATTCAGGTTTGTAGTCATATTCCACGATCCTCATTTGGGCTATTCGTCTTAGCTGTTCATTTGTGTCAACCTAGTTTAATTAAAGAAGAGCAGGTTTCAGCCACTGAGATATTTCCTATTTAAATCAATGCTCAAAGGGACCCAGAGAAATTAGGAATGTTGACAATGGGACTATTCTTTCCTCTTGCCCAAACTATTTTAAGAGAAATTTATGTTTTTTTTTCTCAGAGAAACTCAAGCTTCATGGTCCATATCAGTAACTTCCATTTACTGACAAATTGAGACAGAGTTTTTATGTCTAAATTGCAGGGTGAAAGCTCCCTCGTTCACTACTCTTGCCTTTTTTTCTCTCCTCTGAGAGTCAAACTCTCCTTCTGAGAATGGAGACTGATTACTTAGGAGAGAAACAACTGCTATTCAGGAGTGCAAGGGATCACTTCCAAATGAACATACAGTATAAACACCAAATAAATATAGGCCAACCTTGTATTTACAAATTGAAAAGGTTTAGTTCAAGTAACAACCTTTAAGGAATAGATATATCCTATATCCCTGAATTCCTTTTGGACACCTTGCTGGAGAAAATCTCCTTAAGTGGCAGGTTACAGGCCTGTACTGCCCACCTGCTAGGTCTTTCAAGATCCAGACTCCTCTCTCCTGCAGATAGCTTCTCCCCAACCACTCTGGTCAGGGGCGGTATGCTCCTCTGAGTTCACTGCTCTGACAGGTTACTTAAGGTATTTCCAACTTTCACTGCAAATTCCTCAAAATAATGTCACCGGGTCCCAGCAAAATGACAATAGACAATAGAGTGATTTTTTCCTAAAGCCAAGTGTGTTTGACTCAAAGGATTCTCTTTTGAGGTGGTTTTTTTTTTTTTTTTAATATTTTTTCTTTATTTATTCGACAGAGATAGAGACAGCCAGAGAGAGAGGGAACACAAGCAGGGGGAGTGGGAAAGGAAGAAGCAGGCTCATAGAGGAGGAGCCTGATGTGGGGCTCGATCCCATAACGCCAGGATCACACCCTGAGCCGAAGGCAGACGCTTAACCGCTGTGCCACCCAGGCGCCCCTGAAGTGGTTTTTTTTGTTTTGTTTTGTTTTTTTGTTTTGCTTTTTAACGAATTCAGGGTACCAGCAGAACCTATTTTTTTTAATGACCTTATTCTATAAGGAAAATGCTGGCAGCCCTTTTTCTTTCAGGATATAATTTTCTTTTAGGATATAAAGATTACAGAACCAGTAGTCTCTTGGCAATTAAAATTATACTGCTTGGACATTCATCCCTGTGTTAGAGTAACCAAAAGTGCTTCGTTTTTCTTGTTATATGAAAACCCCTGACATGGCCCTCAACTCCTCCTTTGACCCACTCTGTTGGGTGAGTGGGAAATCTCCTCCAATATCATTAAAAGCTCCCTGTCCTTCACTGGTTTGGCTGATTGTGAAAGGTGGTGGCTTGACACTGAAGTGGCTAAATGTAAAGTATAATTTAGAGCTCACTGTTATTTTGATACCTGCTGTTATTAAAAGCTTGGTTCAATTCATTCATTTGCTGTTTTATTCAACTAACATTTACCAATCACCTTCAACATACCATCTACTACACTAAGTGTTGGCACTTTAAAAAATGATTGCCTTTATAAGTTTGTGTTCTACCAATTGTCAAACCTGAAACCATTAAGCTCCTAGAAGAGAACATAGGTAGTAATTTCTCTGACATTCACCATAGCAACATTTTTCTAGATATGTCTCCTAAGGCAAGGGAAACAAAAGCAAAAATAAACTATTGGGACTACACCAAAATAAAAAAGCTTTTGCACAGCAAAGGAAACCATCAACAAAACAAAAAGGCAACCTACTAAATGGGAGAAGATATTTGTAAATGATATATTTGATAAAGGATTAATATCCAAAATACATACAGAAGTTATACAGGAACACCAAAAAACAAATAATCTGATGAAAAATGGGCAGAGGACCTGAACAGACATTTTCCCAAAGACATCTGGATAGCCAACAGACACATGAAAAGATTCCCAATGTCACTAATCAACAGGGAAATGGAAATCAAAACCACTGAGATATCGCCTTATCCCTGAACGGCTAGAATCAAAAAGACAAGAAATAACAAGTGTTGGTGAAAATGTGGAGGAAAAGGAATCCTTGTGCACTGTTGGTGGGACTGTAAATTGGTACAGCCATTGTGAAAAACAATATGGAGTTTCCTCAAGAAGTTAAAAATAGAAATACCATATGATCCAATAATTTCACTACTGAATACCCAAAGAAAATGAAAACACTAATTCAAAACAATATAGGCACCCTACATTTATTGCAGCATTATTTACAATAGCCAAGATATGGAAGCAACCCAAATGTTCAATCATAGACAGATGGATAAAGAAGATGTAGTATATTCATATAATGGAATATTACTTAGCCATTAAAAATGCTAAGATCTTGCTATTAGTGACGACATGGATGGACCTAGAAAAAATCATGCTACGTGAAATAAGTCAGAGAAAGATAAATACAATATGGTTTTACTTATATGTGGAATCTAAAAAATAAAACAAATGAATAAACAAACAAAAAGCAGAGTCAAACCTATAAATACAGAGAAGAGACTGATGGTTGTCAGAGGGGAGGAGGGAGTGGAATGGGAAAAATGGGTGTAGGGGGTTGGGAGGTACAGGCTTCCAGTCATGGAATGAAGAAGTCATGGGAATAAAAGTGCAGCATAGGGAATATAGTCAATGGAGTGGTAGTAACAACATTGTATGGTGACTATCCTTGTGATGGACATTGCATGACATATAGAATTATTGAATCACTATGTTGCAGCCTGAACCAAATGTAACATTGTGTGTCAATTATGCTCAAATAAGAAATAAATAAGCAAAATAAAAATAAAGAAAATTTTAAAAATTAAAAAATAGAGAGGTTTTCTGATTGTCTTGACCTTGTATCATACTGTTTCTATGGGATTACTCATTCCAAGTTTCCTGAAATTTAGACTTATTGAATGAATATCAAAAAAATGTTGGTCATCTGAACAGGAAGGCAGACTCACCACATATGATTATATTACAATGTGAGAAATGCAGAGTAATAATGGAATTATGTATGGTAGCTCCAAGGAGATCTCTAAAATATTCCTAGGGGATCATAAAGGAAGCCTTCCCAGAGATGGTGAAGCCCCACCGAGATCTTGGCTTATTTTGGTTCTCAAACAAATTCTGCTCCTTTCACTTCCAGCCTTTGGCTCAGGGCATTTTCCCTGCCTCAAAAGCTCTTCCTTCCTACTCTTACCTTCTCCTCCCCCAGCATAAGCATCCCTTCACCAGGGAAGCACTCGGTGATTTCCAGTCCTACGACGGGTCCCTCTGCCTTATGTGCTAACGGGAGCTGTTGTTTTCCTGCATAGCGCCAATCAAAGTTATCACCAGGCTACTAGCTGTGTCACCCTTATTACCTGTCTTCCCTATAGGATATAGACCCCATGAGGGCGGAGACATATTTAAGGCCGTGGTTTTCGGTTCACCACCGTATTACCAGTTTCTAGTACAATTCCTTGCGTGTAGTTGATGCTCAACTAACATTTGTTGAATAAATTAATAATTTGATAAATAAATCTAATAAAAGTAAATTTGAGGTAGGAGT